>NC_088800.1:10058571-10371071 GCF_011386835.1 Chrysemys picta bellii | reverse complement strand
ATAACACGATGTGGTTAAACACTAAAATCTATTTTATTCACCACGTTTATTTTAGGGGGTGGAAACAAACTTGATTTAAAATCTCACAACAGAGATGAATTTCCTGTAGCTGCTGTTATTACAGACATTCCTGCCTGGTGGAGATAGAGAACTGAAGTCCCTTCAACTTGATCTCAAAATCTGACCATCATTTACTCCAGCCCTCTCCTTTTTATTCTCGCTGTATGTCTTTTGTCACCATTTTCTCAGTGTTTTAGTCATTGCTTTACATGTGGGTGGGGAAAACTTTTATGTCCTTCTCCTAATTGTATTTTCCTTATAGAATTTCTTTTCTCCTCCTATTCGTCTGTTTCATGGGTGTTCCTGATTCCACTGCCTAGCTGATGGCATCATTTTAGAAATCTGGGTCTTTATTCTTCTTCTTACCTTCTTCGGGCTGATTAGGTATTATTTTTTCATTGGTTCTGCTACAATGGATTCCTCCCTTTAATCTCCCGATTTTTTTTTCTCTTTTCCCCATCCCGGTATAACCAAATCCATGAAATTCACAGCCTCTCTCTTTGACACTACTGGGTCGCCTAATCACTTGATATCGATTTCCCTAACTCCTTTCATCCAGCTGAAGACACATCTTAAAACACTCCAAGCCAGAGTGTGCTCTTTGCTTTATACACACTAATAAAATGATTTACCCTTCTCTCTCTACTCTCCTCACAGGAGAAAATCGTTCAAGTCCCGGCTATTTGTGTGTGATCAGTAAATATTTAGTGTGGTGACATCTTCAGCTCCTCTCCTGATCAATACCCAGCCCAACAGGAGGTGGACTTTTGTCCGGGAGGAGACTTGCTGAGAGCTCCTTTAGATGAGGTCTTTGCCTCTCCTACAGTATGTTATGATTTGTCCTCGAATGTACCCAGTAAAGAGAGAAATACAGGGTTTTAAATTGTCTGTTCTCAACCGGTTTACTTTGACATTAAACTACCTACGCATCACCATATCTCCTATCTCCCTGTGATGTTCTAAACCCTTTCAACGTGCAGCTGTAAAATGAATCTCGAGCAAGCCACCAGACACACTCCATCTGCCATTCTGTACCCCCTCTTTTTTCTCTCTCCTCGCTTTACAATGCAATGTCGAGTGAGGGGGAACGTAGGTGAGGGGGTCTGTTTCCTCAGTCCCACTTGTGCAGGAATCAGGATCTCTTGCTGTAAGGGTTTCACTCTCTAGCAAAGTCATGCTCAGCGTGTTTGTTCGGAAGTGCCTGGGAATACAAGGTGCCTCAAGAACTTCACATCCATCCAATACGCTTCTTCTCCTAGCAATCTGAGGCTATGTCCCCCCAACCCCCTTTAATAGGTTAAAATGAGTGAGGGCTGGAATATGGAAACTGCCTTTAAAACAATTAACAACGGACTAGATCTTAAACCCCATTTTCTATAACTATCCACGTTAGAGAGCTTTAAGGTACTAAAATGGCCAGAAAGAGGAGTTCATGAGTGCTTCTTCTGATCTCTTATTTCTTCCCAGGGAAAGCCCGTGCCTGGAATGTGAAATATTTTCTATTGTAAATGATTAAATCAGTATGTAATATGTGTCAGTGTTTATACTGGTGTATAGATAGGTGTATGTGTATGCACGTGTGTATAAAATATAATACATGAATACATAATTATATATATGTATTCATGTATTATATTTAGCATGTGTGTTTATATGATCCATATTTTATGCACAGCTATATATTTTATTATATGTGTGTATTTAGTCATCTGTCTCTATATTAGCTGAATATTACCTGCATTTATATATATATATATATAATTGTAGTACACATACTGCACATATATAATATAGAGTTATATATTCATGTTATATATATAATATATATAACATGACTATATAGCTGTATATTACGTATGTGTACTACAATTAAATATTCTTAATTGAATTAAATATTCTACAATTAAATATGTACAAACGAGTACATCCACCTGTTAACTTTGTTTATAAACCACTTTACCTAATGGCTTTTAACTAATTTATCCAGTGCCTTATTCGGGTAAAGGAGACGACTGGGGGTGAGAGGGGGGATCCATATCAAAAGGTGTTACACCCTCTCTGCCGGAGAAACTTTACACATCTTGTATAGAGCGATTATCTCCAGAATATATCTTTATACTAATGCATACTTAATTGGTCTGTCTTGACTGTCCATATAAAACAATTTAATTAGGGTGCTTTCTGCTTTGGAAAGAAGGAAAAAAATCTGCCCAGCATTTATTGTATTTAGCACCAATACAGGCAGAAAATGTTGCACAAGTTTTTGGTTGAAAGAGCACCTATGTGTCCATTGAAGGGCGTTGATCCGAAAAGACAGAGAGGACAAGTAAAATCGATTTGAAGCGACCCTCTCTGTCCCTTTCACACCATTCAGACACTCCATTCCTTCTAAGACAAAGACCTAGCGCCTTGGGAATGCTTGCAAAAAAAAAAAAAAAAGAAGGCTCCAATCCCACAAGCAAATGGAGCACTTTGAGAAATTCCTTGATATTGCTGTTATTTAAAAAAAAATGATCAACCCCAAGATATTCTTACCCAGCGTCTAACATTTCTTCTGCAGGAATGCCCCTGGAATGGGTGGAGGTAATTATGGCTATTAGTATTGCAAGCCTAGTTTCAACCTTGGTCATTCGCAGGCTTTTAGGGTTAAAATAGCCCTCACCTCTGACCCCTGGAGAGCAGAGTTGCGGCTATCACTACAACTTGGGCCAAAGTTTTCAAACGCTGAGCTGCACACCAGAGGGAAAACGTCTCCCTGGAAATATTTTTTATTTTAGATTTAAAACATCTTTAGCCGATTTAATTAAATCCCCTCCATACAGCACCTTGGGGTGGGGGGGAGAATCCTTAAAGGTATAGTCCACAATCTATCTCTCTCTTCCTTGTTTCCTTTAGGTTTCATTGGGCCGTTTGTTTTCAAGCATGAAAATTGTTATCATAAAACTGAATTATTAGGTCATCCTTTCCTCCTTGGATTGCAAGGATAAACCGGGGGGGAGGGTTAATTCTCCCTTCCTCTGCCCCTCTCCCTCCCAGCCTTTGGGATTGATAGAAAAGGAACATTTGGGGAAGATAGTGTGTGGGGAGGGGGAGGCGTGGGCTAAGAGAGGAAATTACTTTACTATGTATCATATGCTTGTCAGCACACCTTAGGAATTCTCACCCGTAAGGGGTTTATTTTGCGGAGGAGGGAGGACAGCATGGGGGGGCAATCTGAATGTCCCTATGGCAATAATAAAAATTCATTCAACTGGGCTGTGTCTCCATCTCCCATGTACTGGTCAGACTTAACAGGAGTGGAAACTTGTGTAGACCAGAGTTAGGGTATTAATGATCAGTTAAAAGATTTACCCTTCTGGTCAATATTGTGCGTTTATTCCTTCCCGCTCCCTTCCCCCTCCCCCCCCTCCCCCCAGGCTGTGATGATGGTTGCCTTCATCATTTTTTCATCATTGTTTGAGGTGCTAAAACCCATTTGTAATTTTCATTAGCTCAGTAAACATGCAATTAACATTCAGAACTGTGGTTAACTTAATTCCTGTTTTAAGGCAAAGACAAGTAAGAGTGGAAGAATGTTTGTTCCATTTGTCAAGTTTGACACACTTCTTACCATAACAGCTTCCTAAAATAAAAGGTCCGGGTGTGCCCCTCCCCCTCTACTCCCCCTCCCCCCTCATTCTTTTCTTAAAACAAAAAGGAAGAAGCAGGAATCCATTAAGTTTAAAACTGTACCAGACTGCCAATCGCAGCATAATGTATTCCAAATTGTCCCAAACTCTCCCTGCGCTAGCGTCTCGTTCATTAGGAAAGGAGGAAGGACTGTTTTAGTGGGTCGGGGATGGGCGTAATAGCAGGTTCGCAACAGGATCCTTAAATTTTAAAAAATTAACAAATTAAACCCCCCAAGCCGCGCTTTGCATTTCTAAAGTTGCCCTGTTTGTGACGGGCTGGGGAAATGTCTTCCTAAGGGGTTTAATTAGCACAGCGATGATCATTCCAGCGGGTTTTATGGATGGACTTATTTATTTTAAAATGAAAAAAAAAATTGTGGAGTAACTCCTTCTAGCTGGGATCTCAGGGGCAGAGAGAGAGAGAGATTCCCGGTTAGCTCCGACTCTTTTCCAGCTTGCTTTAGCATGTGCTTGCGTTCCCTACCGACCCTAAACAGGACACTATCTCTTCGTCCTCCCCCCGCCCCAATCCCCTTTCTGTGCATGTGTTGCTCGCTCGCCTGCAGTTGTTTGCGGTTTTTCTCTTGGCGGGTTTGAAATCGGGTGCACACATCCGACCACAACACTCACTAAGTTAGGAGATTTCACTCTTATTTATCTATATTGTTTCCGGCTGGACGAGGGGGACTGTGGGTTTGGGGGTTTTTTTTTCCCCCTTTGTTTTGGTTTGGTTTTTAAGTCTCGGGTCTTTTCAGCTCCAAACAAGGTGTAGCAAGACGCTCTTCCTTCTAAGGAATGAGATGAGAGACAAGGATCACTCAAAGACATCTCCTACCTTGGGTTTGGGTGGGTTTTTTTTTTCTTCTTAAAGGCGAGGCGCACATTCCTAAGCAGCTATGTACAAAGCTCTCCCTCAAACCCTGTCTGTGCAAAGTTAGAGTGAGTGTTCAGTTGTTGTTTTTTCCCCCCCAAGGCTGAACGCTAATAACACACGGAAAGCACTTCCCTTTAGGCTGGGGGAGATCTATTCCCTTCAACTCGCTTCTTTCTCTCCCCCCTACCCCCCGAAGGTTGTAGCCTCTTTTTCTTTTATTTATTTATTTACTTTTTTTTATCAGTTTGCACAATCGCTTAGATAAACACCAAGAAGGCGATTCTCTTTAATTACCCAACGCTCATCTTTTCAGGGGGGCAAACAGCGGTTTTTTTGGTTGTTTGTTTCACCTGCCAAACTAAAGGAGAGGTAGAAAAAGAAGATGCAAGCGATTTGGGACCTTGAACAAGGCAAATATGGTTTTGGTATGTTTACTTATAGTTTCTTCTTCTTTTTCACTCTTTTTTTTAATGTGTTGTGATCTTGTGTGTCTCTTTAAAAAACAATTGTTAGATAACTTACGTATTAAACTATCGTTTCTAAGGTTACGTGGGTTGCTCGAAGGGGTGGGGGGAGGAGAGGGAAGAGACCCAGTGTCTGCAATTACAGCACCATCAGTTATCACGTCCTTTAGTAAAAATAAACAAAACGACCCAAATCAGATTCAAAAGCTAATATACAAACGTGCATCAAAGTCATTTCAAACAAGAGTGAAGAACGAATAGCCCTTCTGAAAGGGGACTTTGTTATAGTAACCGACTAATTCTACTTTGTTATAGTAACTGATTATTAAGGATGCAGGGGAACCAAGTCTCCTACTTTAGTGCTAGGGATTCTGCACGGAATTTTGTAATCGTGGGAAGTTGGCAGCATTTTTATTAATTATTATTATTACTATTATTATTATTTTGAGAAAGGTTGAATGTGTAGCGCTGAGAACCCATCTTTCTCCCACCAGGAACAATTTCTGTTTAAGCAAGTACAATGGTAAGAAGCAGGAATATATACTCACCCTCGGAAGGTGCGGTTGGCAGCTGGTCTGCAGCTTTAAGGCAAAGATTTATCCTTCTTTATTGCAAAAGGTGCAGATCTGACTTTAAGCAGCAAAACTGCTCTATTCTGACAAAAGCATGAGAGGCATGGCTTCTCATTTAAAAAAAAAATCACAAACCAGTCCCGTCCTCCCCCCCCCCTCCGCTTAAAAATACCTATTCAACACAGGGCTTGGAGAAACCCTGATGCAGAAATCTAACTGTCCGTCTAGGAGTGTCCAAGCCAATTAATTTTAAATCCTTAGGAATTAATCAGATTAAAATGCACAGAAGTTTCATTCTCGTATGCATACGTGAGCCAAAAGTCGTTTCCCTTTAAGAGATCCTTTTCTTTTAAAGTTGAATTTTAGGCAGATAAGAGACTTACACTAGGGGGCAGACAGATACTGTACTTGCTCCAATCTTAAGCAATTTTTTCCCTCTCTCACAGCATATGCTCTGATTTAGCACTGTAAATTTTTCAGAGGACCCAACTCTGACAGCTCCTGGTGATTTTCAAAGTACCACAAGCCAGTGGTTAAAAATTGCATTGACTTGGAAGTTCAGAGTCACACAATAGGAGCCACTTTCCCTATTCATGGAACTTCAGTGTGGTGGAAGAGAAAAACACACACATACTACATTCAGGGAGAAGAGGAATTCATTGCATTCTGTTAGACGTAACTGCTTTCCACTGAGTTCAGAGTGAAACTCGGTATTTGTTCGATGCTGTATTCCTATTGCGATTTAATCTATACAGAATTAGAGGACTATTAGGCAAGTTTCTGCCAGAAAAACAGATCTCCCCCTCTTTCCTAAAGATTTACACGGACGCTATCCCAAACTTTATTTTAATAAAATAAAGCTTTCCGCCCCCCCGCTCATTAAAATACATTTACATCTGCAGTAAAATGGCAGGAGGGATTTATTCTTTTTGTAAATAATAATAATAAATAATAATAATAATAATCAATAATAATAATACAATCCTACTTTCAAAATATGACTGTTCTGTTGTGACTCAGCTCCCATAAGGACATTTTAGAATCTTCATCTATCAGCGATACGCTCATTTTTCAAATATTATTCAGCAAAATTAGCTGTAGTTCATCATTATATTCATCTATTCTACATCAGCCTATATCGCAGGGGTGTTTTCAAATAAATAGGAAACCACCTAATAGACAGTTGTATTGTTGTATCCCTCGAAGAGCAAATAGTTAAGCTGGGGCATTCTTCATTATGGTTTGAGTAATCCGAATATACTGGAGCTGTTAAGAATATATAGGTAGATCACATATTCAAACTATTCATTATGTGGACGCTGTTAAAAAAATAAACGCTCTTTCTGCATTTGTTAAGATGTTCATGTTTTTAGATGATGAATTATCCCTGTACACTTTATAAGATTTGAGAGAGGAAACCTTTTCCAAGACATGCCACATAAACTACAGTCAACAACTATGTTTTATATTCTCAACTAAAATGTGTGACCCCTAATGTCTGAGTTATTTGGAAATCATAAGGCAGCTCTCCACATTTTAACCGTAAAAGGTCCCTTCCCCCAACCCCTTTCTTTCTATCTCCCCCTCGATCACTATTTAAGTTAAGGGTTTATATTGCTACATCATGATCAATTGGAATTCTACAGCCTGCCTTTGAAATTGACCAGGCGCGCATCTTTGTTGGTGGAATCTTATTATATTCCAGGTTTATAAACAGGACAGTGTCAAATCTAGGTGCTTTTTACAACTTTCCAATCATCTCAGCACCTGCGGCTTTAGAGACATATATTATTTCTGCGGCAGAAGGGGTGTGCATGTGGCAACATGAAAAAGGGGGAAAGCTGCAGCAATGAATCCTGTATATAGTTTGTATGCATCTGGGTCCCCATGTTTCTACTTAGTTTGACTATATGTGTATAAGTCCCTATCTCAGACTTGTGAATATATGTATGTGTATATTTATATAGAAGTAACTGTCTGCCTGTCCATTTATCTATGTATTTTAAAATTAATTTCTAGCTATCCATGCGTTTGTCTGTTCTGGTGCTTGCTGCAGCTATTCAATGGGAAATAAACTAACTATCTCCGTTATGGTGTTTAGTACCCAGGTTCAATAGGATATAAACAATTGTCCCTGTGTACTTAGATCGGTTACCTATTTAGAGTTGCTCCATATATAGTACAGGGATTGTGCTACCGAGTCACAATGCTACCGCATCCCTGTATGTTATCCGTGAATTTCTGCTTAGCCTAAAACAAAAAGAATAAAGTTGAATAGCTAGAAATGCATTGCGTTATGACCAACCCGCCTAGGTTTCTGATCAAAGAAAAGAAATTCATATTCTGGAAAACAGCACTGAATTTTTCCAACATACTCAATGAATGTAAGATATGCTGTACTTGATTAAATCATTGCTACTGCTGTAAACACTGTGCAACTCAGAATAAATGTGTGGGTATGTGTTCACATATATAGATATTCAGACATGTGTGGTGTGTATTTGTATGCTAATTATTTCCAATTTATGTTTGGGTGTTTGATGAAAAGAATGGTTCTTGAAATGCCAGCGCAGTCAAGAAACAATGAAGTCTATACTCAACTATTCTGTGATCAAGTACCATATTCACTGATGTCTCTGTCTATATACATTGATAGATGTATATCTAATATATATGTAGCATACACACAGACATTTCACTAATGTGTATGGTATGAATACAGGTATCTCTACCTTTGCAAATAATCATTCACAACAATTAGCTAGGGTTGCATATACTGAAATTATAGTTTACAGCTAACTCCATTTTAGAGGGTTTTTTTAATGATGTTGAATAAGGTTCATGATAATGTCTTTTAACTACAGCATCTGAATGACACAGTTATCTTTTTGTCAGCATCCTCTTCGCGGATTGAGCAATTAAAAAGTTAAATCTACATACCTGCGAAACTTTAACCCTAAAAAGGAGAAGGTAGTCAGTGAAGAATATCAATTCTGAAAGCACTCCTTCCCTAATTTTTGATTTATAAGAATTGCATCCGATCACCTTATTTAACCCAGAAGTTGTTTTTTTTACCCTCCCCCCCGCCCCCCGAAAAAAATCCATTAGGAATTTATTTTATGACATTATCACCACAATAGGGGACAGGAACATGTAATGTAACTCTCTGGCTTACAGGTGATGATAAGATCAGATTTTTTTTTCTCGTGCCTGATCAAAGAGTTAATAAAGTCTGAGATCTACAAAGCCTATTTCAGTCTCACTTTGCCATGGATATTTATCTGGGTCTCCAGCCTTATTTTCCCCCATTCTTTTGAAAGATCCTGCAACTCAGGCAAAGGGAAAGTGCAAAGATATAATAATAACGATCATATTTTAAAAAAAAAATCATCCCCCACCTCCGTTCTAAGCTGTCCGAGAACCGTTCTCCCTTTAGGACCGGGCAGCCTGCTTTGGCAGCCATGCCAGCCAGCACAAGGCTGAGCGGTCCAATGAGAGGCGAGGGGAGGTCCGGGAGCTTTTGACCAGTC
This sequence comes from Chrysemys picta bellii, assembly GCF_011386835.1. Classification (NCBI taxonomy): domain Eukaryota; kingdom Metazoa; phylum Chordata; order Testudines; family Emydidae; genus Chrysemys; species Chrysemys picta. The sequence goes on along the minus strand of NC_088800.1, from coordinate 10,361,900 downwards.
AAACACAGTCTGTTGCCTTATAAGGCGAGCGGTCGCCATGGTAACGTGTGCTAAGTTGCAGCAGTCGTGTCAAAGTTCACTATATAGAGAGCTCAGTGAGCTGATCGCAGAGAAAGCACTCACCACTCTGCCAGCCCCGCTCCTATAAATCGCATTCACTTCCTAACCCCCCTTCTTAGCATATTTGATCACTTTGATTCTCAGTTCTTTTTCTTTTGCTTTTTTTTTTTGTCTTTTTTTTTTTTTTGGTGGTCGTGGAGGGGGGGGGGTTGATTGTCCCTCCCGTGTCTCTTCTCGTCTTGCTTTTTTTTTTTTTTTTTTTGCATGAAGAATGATGCTGTGTTCTAGGTTGTGATCCGTCTTTCCCTCCTCCTCTTCCTCCTCCTGCTCTCCTCTTTTATCATTATCACTGGCTGAGCTCTAAGCTGGAGAGTTGACTCTTTCCCTTCACCTCCCCCTTCCCCCTCCCTCCCCCCCCTCCACCCCATGTGTTGTGTGAACCAACTGCGCTAAGAGCCCCACTTGCAAAGAAGGAGACGCGGCACAAGGCAGCGAGCAGCAGCAGCAGCAACAGCGGCGGCAGCAGGAGGAGAAGCAGCAGCAAAATAAAGAAAAGGAAAAAAAAGAGAGAGAGAGGAAGAAGCAGCGGAAAGAAAGAGGGGGAAAAAAGCGAAGCCGATCTCGGTTGATGTTTCCACAACCTGGACTTCAAAAAACTACAGCGAACCCCTCCGCTTTCTGCGCCGAGAAAAGTCTTTTTAGTGGGGCAATTTTTTTTTTTCTTTGCAAGCCTTGTGTGTAATCTTTAACCTTCTCTCCATTCTTATTTTGATGGCTTTCCTGAATGGCTGACGGTGAGCTTCCCTGGACCTGGCCCCCCGACACTCGCCTCTCCTCCTTCAACTCCTCTGCAGCAGATCAGCTTTAAGAGAGAGAGAGAGGGAGATCTTTGAAGAGATTTTTTCCTCTCTCTCTCTCTCTCTCTCTCTCCCCCCTACCCCTACCACCCCCTTACTTTTCTGTCTTTAAGCCAGACAATCGACTCGCAATCTGCCCCCCCCCCCAACACCCCTCGTCCTCCGCCTTCGCTGGCATTTTTTCTGTCCCCCCCAACCCCCCTTTCCTCCTTTTTTAAGGGGAAAAAAAAGAGAGAGAGAAACTGCTGCAAAGCTGATCTGAAAGCAAAGCAAACAAACTTTAAAAATAAAGGGGGAACAGGAAGTTTGGAAACGGTGTCCAATAGATATGGCAATGGTAGTTGGTGCGTGGCGAGACCCCCAGGACGATGTACCCGGAGCTCAGGGAACTCAACCTGCTCAAGCCCCTCCAGTGCAAGGACCACCAGCTGGGGCCCCTCACACACCACAAACCCCGGGACAAGGCGGGCCCCCCAGCACTCCAGCCCAGACCAACCAGCCAAGCCAGCAGAGCCAAGGAGGAGACAAGCAGCAGCAGCAGCAGCACATTGAATGTGTGGTTTGTGGGGACAAGTCTAGTGGCAAACATTATGGCCAATTTACCTGCGAGGGTTGCAAGAGTTTCTTCAAGCGGAGTGTCAGACGGAACCTGAGCTATACTTGTCGTGCCAACAGGAACTGTCCCATTGACCAACACCACCGCAATCAGTGTCAGTACTGCCGGCTCAAAAAATGCCTCAAAGTTGGCATGAGACGGGAAGGTATTGGGATTTCATTTGTTTTCCAATTTTCAGTCACTGCATTTTGCTTTTCTGGTTTTCTTTTTCTCCCCTTCAAACAAATCCGTTTTTTTTTTTAAGGGAAAAAAAAAAGCCAAATCAACAATAAACAGCGAGTGAGATAAACTTTCCCTTAATTCAGAAAGAGATGTTGAGGGGAGGGGGACTTGCCTGCTTTCTCCTGCCCTCCTCATTGATGTGTGGGATTTGGCTGATGGAGGTTCATTGGAAGTGGCTATTTTAGGTTCAGCTGTTTAAGGAGGGAGATGATTATTCTGAGGCGTGGTTACTTTTTTAATGTTTCCTCCTGCATGTTCAGCATTACCCCCAAATCGTGCGTGTGTGAATTTATAGATAGATAGATGAATACCTACCCCCATCACCCACCCTTACACAGGAGGTTCGAATTACTGTAGCAATGTAACTCGCATTACTGCAGGGTTCTTCTGCATTCCACTATGGATTCTCAGTCTGATTTTTTAAAAATAAACCCGTCCTTTTAGTATTGTAATGCTCTCCCCCACCCCCCAGGAGAGACAGCGAGAATGTGGTAAAAGGGACAGGAGATGGAAGAAAGAAAGAAGTAGCTGAGGGGGTTTTGATCCGTGCAAATCGAGTCTTTGTGATATAAAATTAGACGAGAAATCTGAGCCTCCAGTTTTGCAATGGCGTGTTCTGTGTCTGGACGCTGCTATGTAGGTTAAGGGTTAGGGGGGCTTTGGACTGCCAGGCTTGTCTTTGTGTGTCTGCAAGAGTCACTAACCTTGTTATCTGCTAAATAACAAATCGAAGCCGCGCACATTTCAGCCACTCTCCCTTCTTTCTCCATCTCTGGCTATTATTCCCTTTCCCTCTCCTTTTCTCTCGCTGTCACCATGTAAATTTATGAACAAAATGAAAGGCCCACTTTCCACGAGCAGCTGATGAAGGTGCTTTTAAATAATAACCCGCGCCCGTCGCATGGCTGTATCTACCCGTCTCTGTTGCAGGGGGATTTTACCTTTTTAAAGGATTGTTGAATAGTCAATAAATGCTGTCTGGGACGAGCACTTTGTGTTTTGAAAGGTGTCTGCACCCTCCCCGCCCTGCAGCCCTAAATCAATAAGCAATATCAGCTGTAATGAAGAGGAATCCCCCCCCTCCACACACACACACACACACACATACACACAGACGTTCGGTACATATGAGGGGGCAGGGGGGGGTGAATTCTTGTGTGTTTAGGAACTGAGGATCCGTAGTGTCCTTAAAGCAGTTCAGAGCAGCAGCCTTGAGGCATGTACAGAGCCTTGTTTAGCTTTGATTGCTGCTTTAATCAGGAACTGCAGAGCCCTAAACCAGACCCAGGCTGAACTCTGTCCGGGAAATGCATGTCCCCCCGAAGATGCCTTTACCCAGGGTCACACACAAAGCAGAACTTGATTGGAAAAGGATCGTAGCAATTCAGGTATTAATTGCTGTAGTTTCTTCTTTATTTACTGCAGCCGTCCAGAGGGGCAGAATGCCACCCACACAGCCAACTCATGGTCAGTTCGCCTTGACAAATGGGGACCCTCTCAACTGCCATTCCTACCTATCCGGATATATCTCCCTTCTTCTGCGAGCAGAACCTTACCCAACCTCCCGCTTTGGCAGTCAATGCATGCAACCCAACAACATCATGGGCATCGAGAACATTTGTGAACTGGCAGCCAGGATGCTCTTCAGTGCGGTGGAGTGGGCCAGGAATATCCCCTTCTTCCCAGACCTCCAGATCACAGACCAGGTGGCCCTCCTCAGGCTGACCTGGAGCGAGTTATTTGTGCTCAACGCTGCCCAATGCTCCATGCCCCTCCACGTAGCTCCTCTCCTGGCCGCTGCTGGCCTCCACGCTTCGCCGATGTCTGCTGACCGAGTGGTCGCCTTTATGGACCACATACGAATCTTCCAAGAGCAAGTAGAAAAACTGAAAGCATTGCATGTCGACTCTGCAGAATATAGCTGTTTAAAGGCCATAGTCCTCTTCACCTCAGGTAGGCAGCATTTATTTGCACTCTTCCCTCCTCCCATCCCTTCCCTTCCCCTCCCCAGCCGCCCCTTTGAAATCGGTTCACTCTGGCAAAGTGTAAGACGCTGGAAACCCCACCAGAATCATTGCGACATGTGTCCTTTTAGAAAAATGGGATGTGTTTCTCCAAGGAAGGCCTGGCCTATAAGCACCCTTACAGGGAGCCTTCAAATAGTTTTAACAATGATCGGGGGCGGGGGGGGGGAACCTTTGAGCACCAATAAGGCATGTGAGCCTTCCCTAGTGAAAATATTTGATTTAACCGTATAGCTCTGGCATTTAACGACACCAATCCGAACAGCAGCACGAGCTGTCTGATGTTGTTAAATGCAAGTCTTCCCATCCCTGAAACCACTTTAAAAAAAGAAGGATCATTTTATGGGCAACCGCGAAACAACAACAACAAAAGCAGTCCTGCGAGATTAAAAAGTGAATTAAAAAAAAGTTGAGCATGCAAAGCTGAATTTAAAATACCTTCGTTTCTATCCCGTAAAATAAAATAAATCAGATTTCCCAAAGAGCTGTCCCTGAGTTAAATAGAATGTGGCAATGGGCAGTTCTGTATCATTTGATCTAAGGGGAAAAGTTTGCAGTTAGACCCAGCAGGAGTTGTAGGGTCCAAAGTAAGTAGCGGTTTGTAAAAGATAATTCTCCAGTACATACATAGTAATAATATGAAAAGTAACAGGAGAGGATTCTTAGCTGGGGCTTAAAAATTTAATTCGATGGTTACACAGCTATGCCTCTCTCTGGAAGGAAATAATCAAAGCAGTAAGGTGTTTCTTAGATAATTAAAAGTAGAAAATACGTGCCAACTTTTTCAGCATATAAACAGTATATGAGTTATAAAACAATAATTGAATGCATTGTGAAATCTAATTAACTTGCACCGTAGTCTAACCTGTGTGAGTAATAGACTTGATTTTAACTCTGGAGGCTATATATATGTATATATATATATGTATATATATATATTTAAATATATGCTTTCTAATTTGTGCACTGCGTTTGTCGAGGCTGCTAACTTTAAGGCGGCATCCGGTGACACACTGTATTGGACCTCTAGAAGTTTTGGATTAAGGTGGTTTTGTTTTCTTAAATGATTTCTTTTGTAACTAATTTGAAAGCTTGGGAAAGTGGCCACGTGATAAACATATGAATGGAAGCAGGACTTGTAAAATAATTACTCATCGGAGTTTTTTAAAGCCTGATATCAGGAAACAGAAAAAAAATGTAGTTTATGTGGAGTGGGGGGAGGAGAACTCACAATCCATTCCTTGTTGTGTTAAAGGGGGTCTGGGGAACCAAGTCATTTTCTGGACTTTGTCCAGGTTCTGGGTCGTGACCTAAACTTCCTTTTATATATTATTGCTTTACACGTAAAACTTTTTTTTTTCAAATTACTCGTGGTAAAGTCCTAAGGTGATCAATTAACAGGGAGCATCTAGCCCTAGGAAAAGCAGAATCTACCGTTTGTTTGTGGGATGCTTATTTTATTTCCCTGTCATTTTTCAAGGATGCATTTTATCCCTCGCTCAAATTTTCATCTAGGATTTTCCCCCACCCCCCAGCACACACACTTCCCCAACACAACCCTGATGAGTTTATTTCAAATCCTGGATTTCTAAAGAGCACTTTTTTAGCCTTTCAAGAAAACAATCGTCCGACACTGTCGTAACTGTTAAATTTATTACTATTTGCAAAATGTGAGGCCTGGCATGCAAATTGCCTCCCAACTAGATAAAGGTTTCTGTTATCTGATTTTGTGGAAATACACACATGCAAATATAAGGTTATGCATGCAGCTTCTCAGGCGCCCCAATAACGCTCAATGATGTAAAACACACACACATAGATGCATATGATGTTTGCTTTTTTATTCCCCCCCCCCCTTTTTTTTTCTTTATTTAAAATCTGGGTCCTAATGACTCGCAGAATATGCATGTGTTAGCCTAAGAAGCCACAGAGAGGTCAGGTCACAACCTGTGCTCTTTCAGTACAGACGTCTCTGATTTAAAGGGAACTGATTGTATTTTAGCGTATCAGAAAAATGTCCAGACCATATCAGGGAGTTTTCGTCTTGTAGAGGATTTGGGTTTAAAAGAAAAAAAAAAGAAAAAGTGAGAAAAAGAAAAAGAAGTGGGGAGGGGGGGAGAGACAGCTCAAATGAACAGAGAGATCACAGTTTGCATGGCTGCCTCTGAATAGGCTAAACTGACAAGATCAGTTTTAAAGGGCCACTTAAATCAGTTTCAAAGACTGAAGAAAAACGCGTTGTCTTCTTTGGGGGAGAATCTATTGCTGGAACCGGGGCGCCATTATTCTTTGCTGGGCCAGTTTTATTATTAATTATTAATAATTATTATTTATTATTATTATTATTCCTTCTAGCCATATGATGAGACTCTTCACAATTATTTTCCGAGTGGGAAAAATAGTGGCTTCTCCCCCGCATGCTTTTCAACCTTTGCAAATAATAATAATAATAATTAATAATAAAATGACACTTTCCCAGCATCTCAGTATTAACGCCTAGGTCAGTAGTGCAATTAAACCCTTAGATCTTGAAGCTGGGTTTGATTCTAGAGTAGACCCTTCCGAAGGGTGGAATATATATATATATATATTCACTTTTTGCTAAAAACATGCTTAGCTCTGAGAGCGACATGATCAACCACTATCTACGCCTAATTTTACCAGTTTTTTAAAACAATCTTCTTTAAACTGATTGTTTTCTTTCTTTCTTTCTTTTTTTAACTTTCTTCTAGATGCCTGTGGTCTCTCTGATGTAGCCCATGTTGAAAGTTTACAGGAGAAGTCACAGTGTGCTTTGGAAGAATATGTTAGGAGCCAGTACCCCAACCAACCAACGCGATTCGGGAAGTTATTACTACGTCTTCCCTCACTGCGCACTGTCTCATCTTCTGTCATAGAGCAATTGTTTTTCGTCCGTTTGGTAGGTAAAACCCCAATAGAAACCCTAATCAGGGATATGTTACTGTCTGGCAGCAGTTTTAACTGGCCTTATATGTCCATTCAATAAAATATTGGAGAAAAAAATTAAAATATATATATTGAGAAGGGAGATGAAAGAGAGGGAAAGGAAAGCAAATGACATTTGGGTTCTGGTGGTTGCTTATATTTCCTTCTGCTAAGGATGTAAAAGGATGTTACAAGTTTGCTAAAAGAAGACAGGAAAAAAATAATGGACTGTGAATTAAAAAAAAAAAAGACTCTCAAATGAACTTTTACAGAATGCATTAAAAACTCCCGTGTCATTAAGAGAAAAAAACTTGCTACTTATCATTTCTTTTGTTTAAAAAATAAAGGGAAAAGAAAAGTAAAAGAAAAAAAGAAAGAAGGAAGGAAATACATTAGGGTGGGTTTTTCTTTTTTCTTTTCTTTTTTTTTTTCTTTTATGGGGTAAACTTTTTAAAGAAAAATATCTCGCTGAAAGTGCTTTTAAAAGAAATTTGGAGAAAATTAGCAATGGAAAAAAGTAAGTCTTTTTTTTCCAAATTATTAATTGTCCTATGTGTCTATGTACCTATAGTTGTTCTTTTTTGTATTTTTCTGGTTTCAAACCAGTTTATTCTGTGGTTCTATAATAATTTTTGATATAATCTTGGCTTCTTTAAAAAAATGTGTATCCTTAAAATATATGTTCTGAAAGAATTAAAACTGAGTCCACGAAAGTATCATAGGAAGAAAGGAAAAGAAAAGGAAAAAACCCCTCAACAACACAATGATGGAAGCGCACTTAGAGGTGGTGACCCAAAATTTAGCTTGAAGCTGAGAGAGAGAGCTATAATTATATAGACCCGAATGAACCACATGTCACTTAACTACCCCAAAAACTAGGTTTTTGATATTTTCAGACAGAAAATGAACTGTGGGGATTTATTGTAGGTAGAATGAATTGTGTCCAAGACACATTATGGTTTTGATTAAAAAAAACAAAAACAAAAAACTAAAAACAAAAACAAAAAAAAAAACAAAAAAAAAAACAAAGTGAACTTTTGTAATTTGGATTGGGTTCCACATAGTTCTTCATGAATTGTTATTAAACTCCTCTATCTGTTTGTATATTTGCAAGCCCTTTGTATTATAATAATTGTTGATATTTTCCCTTTTTAAAAAAAATATCATTGAAATCAGCATGACAAAATAACACTGTTGGCACTTATAGATAACGTGATTGATTCAGTATCTTAGAGTTTACAGTTTTGTGTTTAAAAAAACTGAAGGTTTTTTTTTAAGTGCAACATTTCTGTATACTGTAAAAGTTATAATAACTGAACTGTTTGGTCGAGTCTTTGTGTGTTATATTCCAAGGAAAATTGAAAGTATTCAGAAATTAAAATATTATTTGATATCTGAAACTTGTTTGGCTGTCATAAATGTCTTTCAGAAACCACATTACTTCTCTATAGTTTGTAGTCCTATAAATCCATAGGCAATTGATTTGTTTACTTATCACAATAAGTTTGTAGCAGACTTATAGTAGTGTATTTACCTGTTTAATTCGGGAGTGGGGTTGGGGGACTTAAATTCATGGTTTATCTTTGGTTTAGGAAGTACTATATTGAAATGGTAAACCATTACCCCCCCCCCCATTCATCTAATCCTCCTGTTAATTAAAAATGGATTTTCTAGAGAAGGCCCTTATTTTTGTCACACTTAAGTGCCTGCATAGGAAAGGTATTGTTGTGAAAAAGTATTAGAAATCTGAAGATCAGTATCTATTTTATGATCAGAATGGGAGGAAAAATCTTTTGTAAATTTCTGACATACACGCACAAGATCACTGGAGCAAGGTAATAGCAGTATTGTAAATACAGGTCAGTTGTTTGCAATGAGTTTTCTTTAAGCATGTGTGATTTTTTATAATACTCTGTAACTGCCATCTATCGTTGTCATTGAGAGGTCTTCAGATGGAGTGACTTAGCTTGTAGGACTGAGGAGACTGTTTTTAATGTATATTTAATAGCAAGTGGATTAAAAAAAATTGGCCAGTGAAAGCTTGACCAGAGGTCGTCAACATATTTTACATTTGGAATACGTGAATGTATGTGTACCTCTGCTTACACACATACATCTGCAGGGCCCTATATTGGAATACTCGCGCCGGCAAAGGTCCCATTCAGATCAGTGGGAGTTTTATCTGCGTAAGTGCTGCAGGATGGGATACACAATTTGTGTATTTAATACTTCCTATCCCTTGTCATCGCAAATACAATTTGAAGGAAGGAAAGACACGAAGCAGGGTGCTCTGATTTTGAAAGCGGTTGCTTTCTTTTGTGTGTGTGTGTGCGTGTGTGTGTGTGTCCCGTCCCCCACCTATGGTCTATAGCAGATGCTTTGTATATGAAAGCTTGCAATTTTGTCCTTGTGTGAGGCTTCCCACCCCCTCTACCACAAGTTACTACACCATGTTGTGGTTTAAAAAAAAAAAAAAGCGAGAGAGACAGTTCTGTAAAGTCGATTAAACCCTGATCTTCCTTCCAGTTAGACCCATCTGTGGAGAGGGGGAGCGGGGAAAAATTATATATAGAATTGTGAATTTGAGCAGTTTTACACCTGAACCACGGCTGATTATATATAAATATATAAATTGTGGGTGTGTGCGTGTGTTACTGAAGGGGATTGCTGACCTCTAGATTTAGCTTTTTCTATTGCAAGTGCTCTACATGTGAGTGAGTGTGTGTGAAGTTTTTATTCCAGCTAAGACCACGGATCTTTACTTGTTTGTTTTGTGTTAGTTTATTGTAAGCAACCGTTTGCTGTACATTGTTATTAGCATTAAATTATAATTTATGATTTTAAATCAAAAGACATTCCCTGTTTTTTTTTAATGTTTGAAAGCCTGTAAGCTCTATATAGAGATCTCTGTTTCTGCAGCTAGCTTTGGTTCACAAAGAATAAGAGTAAACGGAAAATGCACCAGGGTTGAACAAAAAACCCCATGTATATATGTTTGGAAAGCTCAGAGGAGGATTTGTTTAGGGACTTGCATTAGGTTTAAGTTTATAGCATTTAAAGAAAGTTTTTCTTTTCATGCTGAGTTAGAACAAAAGACCTATCCAACGACTGAGTTGGACAAAAGAGGAGGGCTGAGAATGAGAGGCTTGTGCTATGTGAAATTGACGAGATCTTAAAAAAAAAACTGCTAAACATGGCGACTCTTTCCTCTTAAGTGTCTATTCCCCCCCCCCCCCTTTGCGGGGTTTTTATCTGATCTGAGTTCGCTATTTCTCCCACCTCCACCAGTGCTTGGGATGGAAGGGAAACAAACAGCCCAACGCGAACCACAACAATAGTAAAAGCAAAGAGGCGATCGCTGCTTTTAAGACACTTTTTTTAAAACGTGTCTCGAGAAGGACTTTTCCCCCTCCCTACCCCCTACCTCCAAACCTTTCCCAGTTAGCTCCACTCCCCATGTCTGGGCAGGGGGAGGTTTATCTCTAAAGTTAACACAAAGCGGTTTAAAGGACAGACATTGAGGATCGTACCAGACCGAGCGGGGGGCTTGCACTTTAGTTGAAAACGCTGGCTGCAAAGTGCTCTGCACCGCTGGCGCGGCGCATAATTCCACATTCACCCTCCCCACAGAGCGCGGGGGTACCGGTTCCTCTAAGGCTGCGGGCCCTGGATGTGCGCGCTAAGTGGCATTTTGGGGAGTGTTTGGGAGGGGAGATGAAGCGTGTGGAAGTATGCCTTTAAGCTTGCTTTTGACTTGGTGTCCTATTCGCTCAGCCAACATGGCGTCTCCCAGTAGTGCAATGCAAGCGCCTGGGCTGAGCTACTCAGCAAAGCCAGCGCTTTAGTAATAGGAAACACATTGGGTGCAAAAAATAAAAGAGGCAGCAAGAAAACAAAAGGCAAAGCGAAGGGCCGTTCCATCTGCAACCAGAAAACCGCCCTGAAAAACTCCCCAGCGAAGCAAGTAAATGCAGGTCCGAACTGATTCTGTAATTAAACAAGCAGGGATCTAATCAGAGAAAACATTAACAACGTCCCTCTCCAGCCATCCCCCCCTCCCCATACAGTGGATTTGAATGCACGCTTTTTTCCCTCCCTCCCCTTCTAACGAACAGGTTTGAAAGCCGGTATCAGAAACCGATCTCTCTGCCTGGATCGTGTAGTGAAAATGTGTGTGTGTGTGTGTGTGTTCGGGGAGGTGCAGAATAATTTATAAAATTAAAAAAAAAAAAAAAAGAAACCCAGCACCAAAGACAGTCCCCTATCAATGCTCATTCATACAGGAACTGTGTTTGGTATTTTCATGTGCTGTAGGTCATAGCACATTTGCATACCCTGGCGTTTAGTGAAGGAGTTAAAAGAGATCCTTTAGTATAGGTGGGGTCAGAGCATTAGAAGACTTCTAGCCAGACACGTGTAGGTAAATGTATACATCTGCAGAGAGATCTTCCATCCAGAGATGGTATACAGGCTGAATATAAATTACCTGTGGAAGAATCTCTCCCAAACAAGCTTTTGCTCTTCTTCAGCTCAATGGCCATTGAAATAAAATAAGATCTTTTCAGGGTGTTATATCAGGGCTTGTTCTTCATAGAGAAAGGGGTTCTTGGGAAGGTTCATTTGAAAAAAAAATACGTCAAGACCCTTCATAACCCGTGTCATATGCCACTGACAGCAAGCAGGATTTAAAAATATACATGGATTTTTTTTTAATTCAAACTTTATTGGGTCCTGCGAATCATCCTTTGCTTCACTTCGCTTTGTACAGGGGCAAGAGAGACTCGGAGAAATTCAGGCCTGGTCATGATTTATTGAAGTTGGGTTTAAAAAACGTGCTTCAGATGATTTTTCCCATTTTCTCAGATTTCAAAGGCTCCCCGCAGTGCGGCTGCCTAATTAATGGTGAAATTCAGCTAAATCTAATTATGCAGTAATTTTAAAGCAGTTAGTCCTGGGCGTTGGTTTGTAATAGGACCCTAGGTTTTTTTTTTTTTTTTTTTTTTTTTAAGTTTGCTTAATGTGTTGGTTTAGGGAGGATGGGGGAGCAGCCTTTTGTGTAGCGCAGATATGCAAAAAAAACCACCACCAACAACAACAAAAATAGGTAGCGGGGGAAAGGGAGAAACGTGCTTTTAAATCGTAGGCGACAGGGGGATTGAATAAGAAGCACCAGGAAAAGTGTCAATAACACACTAGTTAATAGGTGACCATAAACGTATTTTTGGCCTATGGATTTCCAAGTCCCAGCTATTTTGGATGCTACCGTCAATGTAAATACAGGGACAACAAAATCTCTTTCTATTTCTCCCATTGAACATCTATTGTCATTAAAGCAAGAGGCTTGTGCTCCCGAAGTTATAAATCTTATCGTCCTTTTGATAACGCACTTGTAATCAGTTAGCATCGCATTCAAACCCAATTGTAAAACTGCCCGATTTAATATGTCATACGTGTCATTAAAACTTTGTGGGTTTTTTCCCCTCTGCCCCCTCCCCCCCAAGTAAAACGTCAACAGCTCTGGCGTGGTAGCTCGGAGGACCGCTTGCTCAGGGGCCTGGCTTGGTTTTGAGAGAGAGTCCAATATTTTTTATTCTTGATTGATTATTAAAATTATTGTTGACTCTTCCCATCGAGGTATTCGGAAGCGTTTATATGATATTAGGAGGGGTGAGGACAAAAATGGAACCCTTCTCTTTCCTCCCCAGTTGCAAGCTCCAAAAAGAGTTCGTTTTGAAAGAAACGTGTCTTATGATTAGCTAAGCAAACACATCTGCTTTCCTAGTTTGGGCTGAGTTAATTATCAAAACAAAAGGCCCGCTTTTCTTTTACCTTGCTGGAAAGAATATGTTATTTCAGGAGTTCTCTTCTTCACTTCCCCCACCCCCTTCCCAAGCCCTTCCATTGCGGCAGCAAGTTCAAATGATTGGGATTACTGCTGGGGAAATGAGTTTGCGCAGTCCTCCTAATGTAAAGCTTGATCAGTACCCTCCTTGGAACAATATTTTTCCACCGAATATCCTTTCTACTAGGAGGAGGTAGGGGAAGAAGGGGGTTAGAATTGCGGGCCAAGTTAGCAGCAATTTGAATCAAGCTTGCACTGGGTTGATTTTAGTTGACAGAGAGTGTGAAGCTGGACTCCATAATTTGCACTTCTGTTCTTTTATCAGGGTTGGACAACGAACTAATGAGCTTTCCCCCAGCACAGTGTCACTTGTATTTATTTTCTTATGGAAACTTTTAGGTAGCGGAAGTGTTCTTAAAAGGGGGGGGGGGATATGGGGAGGAGGGACTTTTTTGAGTATTTTCTTAAGATTCGGATACCGGCGGTGTGTTTTAGGCTTCAAGTCTTTGGTTAAAGGAAGCCCACAGTGTGTTAAGAAGGATAAACTCCAATCTAGTGTGTGAATTTTAGTCAATATAGCCACTTGTTCTATACTGGAGTATTCAATTCTTGGGAATCGAATTTAGAATCCCTACCAATACATATTATACACATACACACAGAGAGAGTTAGTATCCGCAGTAATCTTCTGATAAAAAAAGATCAGGAAATATACGTGGGATCAGAGTGGTGGAAGGGTAGCAATGCCAACGGAATTTGATCAGATCTCAGCTGGGGACAGCTGAAGAGGCGACTTTTAAAAGCTACCTGAACGCTAGTAAAACACGGATCTTCTAATAAGAAATGTAAAGGCACAAGGCAAAATGAAGGATTCCCACAAAAAGAAGGGCGAAGTGTTTACAACTCCGTCCCAACCAACGCGTGAAACGGAATAAATTGTCTCAACTCTGCCATATATGTGAGCCTTTGCAATATTTTGATTTTGGATTCCAGTGTGTTTTCTTTGAAGTGGGCCCTTCGGTTTATTAAGGCAGTGAGAGGAACTCAGCAATCCTCTTTGAACCACGCTTGGTTTAACTATTTTACACAAGTTTGCCTAGGTCCCTGGAGATTCTTCAGTTGAAGAAGATTGAAATGAGAGTTAAAAGCTGGAAGGCGGGTGGGGGCTTGTGTGAAAGAGTGTGATGAGTCTATTGCAAATGGTCATATATCGTCTGATGTTATAGAACGAAATAAAAATATACATAGGTTTGTCTGATACATACAAATAAATGCCAGGATTAGAATCCTGAGACGGGTCAGGAAAATATGGTACTTAGGTCATATGTGAAAATGCTTATGTGGTAGTTTTACTCCAAAACTTTGTCTTTTTCTCTTTTCTTTTCTTTTTCTAGTAAATTGGTGTTAACGTGTGTCTTTATGTTCTGTCTATAACTAGGATGTAATCAGGCGCCCCATGTCTCTCTCTAAAAGCATTTAATAAATGTCTATTAAAGCGCTACAAATGTAAGATAAATTTAGTGGCGCTGCTGTCTCCCTGTTTCCAAACGATAATGATGGATTTATCAACAGGGATTCGCCTTCAGCGCAGTGAGAGAGATTTACTCAACAAATAAGTCGGAAAAGCACCCACCCAAATACAATTATTTACACGGAAACTGATTTCTTACAGCGCCACATATTCTGAACCAAATTCGGGTTTTCTTTCTTTCTTCGGAATAAACGGGGCCACGAGTTCTGTTTCTCTGCTTTGGGAGATGTTTCGCTGTCTATGGTTAGTGGTGTTTCGCAGCCTATAATACACTGTATCTCGATGCGTAATTATGCACTGCTTTGCTTTGCACTTTCTCTTTCCCCCCCTTTTGCTTATTTCCTTTGCTTTAGCAAAAATGACGGTGACGTGTGTATTTGGTCTCACAAGTCGTTGAGTTTCCGAGTACAAGACGGACGATAAGAGGGGCAAAAATAACCTTCCATTTCCTATGTATCTCTCCCTAAATATTTGCGACCCGCTCTTAGGAAACCGATCTCCTCAAAATGATTTCGTGTACCTCTGTTTAAATTTCCACTTCAATGTGCTTAACTCTTGCTTCAGTCAACCCCCACCTTTTATCTGAACGCCTCTATTCCTGCAAATGTGAAAGAGAGAAAGGAAAAGAGCCACCTTAATTCAAGAACTGTCAAATCCTGAACAATTTTCTCCATCGTTTTAAAACTTCAGATTCTTTCCGCTTTCTAGAAGCTGTATCATAAACTCAGATGTTCCCTTCTGTCCCCATGTCCATATTTCTCCGATTCCCCCGAAAGATGTTTGTGCTGATTTGGTGGAGTTTGAACAACGGAATTGCTACAGCTGTGTTCATTCTGAAACATTTAACCTTCATTTCTTACTTTCTTTTCTGACCATAGCGGCTCATATTTAATTATTCTGGACGCCCGAATTAAATATACATCATTCGATGAACCACATCGACGCGTTAGGAGAGTTCTTTTTTATTTTATTTTATTTTTTTATTGTACATTTATTTTAAAAAGCCGAGATCTTGTATTTCCTTTGCAGAGAGTTTTTATTCTTCTCTAGAAATTTCATTGAGATGTCTCTGTACTTTGCTTGTCAGTTATCTTTGTTCCTTTTAAATAAAGGGCTTTTAAATGGACTTATTGCTCCCAGCGTGGGTTCTTCTTTCTAAATGTTAGAAAATTGTGCCATCTACCCGCTATTCTAAGTACTGTCACACTCAGAGACCTCCAAGGACCTTCAAGCCCCAACTTCAATACAGCTGTGTCAAAGGGTGGGCTAGTAGTGAGAAGAGAAAGGTTTACGTGGATTTTACAGATTTCCAGCTTGAATCGTTCTCTGAAACGCCAAAGTGATCTACAAAGATGCAATAGGTCTCTGCTTGCTGCTTCTCCCTCCTATGCCCAAACCAAACCCTTTACAATAATTAATGAATTCTCTGTGTTAGCCACATTTCGCTTTCTATCCGGTGCATAGTTTTCCTGCTACTTTTAGACACGAAAAGCGTGGGCGTGTAGGGGGAAAAGGGAATTAATCCTCCATCGTGTTTTGAAAAGAAATACTCTGTTATTTATAACCATTGCCTCTAATGATCAAAATATATTATTCTTAATTGGAAAAGTTGGCTTCCTAAGGTTGGTTTTGGCTGGTTAGCGGTTATCGCTGCTGGCTGGGGTTAGTAAGTCAGGGATCAGAAACATGCGTATAAACTTTCAAACGTATTTAACTCCATCCAAATACTTTTCAGAGCCTCTTGGATGATTTGTAAAGAGGGAATCTATTTCCTTTTCAGCAGGCGAGAATCCGAAGAGAATGCATGTTTTCAAATACATTTCGAAATCTCGCTTGTTCGTGGGAGACTGAAAATAGGTTTTATCTTCACCCCTCAAAAAATCATAACTGCCTTCTAAATCAGTTAAAACGGATTAACGGTTTCCAATTTTATGATGTAGTTACATGTCTTTGAAATTATTTTGTACCCCTTAGGAGTATTAAGAAAGATTTCTAAGTGTCGGTTGAGTATTTATGGTTGGGGGGGAAAAACAGCGATACGCTTTATGACTTTTATGACTTGTTTCACACTGTTCAAGAAATGGAGTTTTAAGCAACATACAATTAAAACTATATTGCTCTTTGGATAAATTCCAAGAAACTCCAGAATCAATTAGTTTAGATCTTTGGATACTTGTTGCAAAAAATCAAACTGCAAAAACGATCAGCCAATGCAAGTTTTCCTCCAGATGTTTTATTTTTTTTAATTCTTGCTATAGACACTGTACAGGATTCAGAGAGTTATTTCTCCAATGTCCCTAACTTCGCATTTATTCCTATTTGGATGCCCAGTTTTCAGAGATTCATTTCCCCCAATTAGTTCTGTATACATTCACACTTTACCCTTCCTTCACCGTTTTGTGTTTTAGTTCTAATTTATTTTTCCCCTTTCATTCTTCCACTTTTTTTAAAAAATTGTCAAATACTAAGGTTAAACCTTTGTTCTTTATTAACCACTACCTAGAGCGTCACACGCAAAGGTGAATTCATCTTCTATTAACCCCAAGACGAAATAATTATCCTAATGTTTTTAAAACGCAGATTTTACTAAGCAATATCTCTCACACAGAATACAAATTGTTTACTCTTATAAAGCATGATCTTCCCCCTTTTCAGACAAATAATTCTACATACTTAATGGGACTCCGTTTGCTTTTGGGGCAGGATTAGAGATTTGGATATATTTAACTAGATGCAAGTGCAGTAGTAATGGGTTTTTCTTTGGGGGGGTGGAGGTCAGTTTAATCATTTGAAGAGATATTATGCATTTCAACCCAAACCTGCTGTACTCCTGGCATAGGAAGTGGTCAGATTTCTTGTTATTTATTTCACTGAGCTCATTGTCTGTCTCTATTCTTTAGAAGTTTTATTTTTCTTGACAAGAAAGGCGTTCTCAATTTTGTAGACGTAATGGATTCCGCACACAGGTTTTTCCTTCCTACATAATCTAATCCCAGCCAACAAGTTAGTGCCTTAACTCCAGCAACATTACTAATGAACGAGTCTTTGGAAATTAACTGTACCCTGGCCTAAAAAAATCATTCTTTCACTAGACAGCAAGGCTTAGCCAGCCTTTCGCTGTCGCTCTCTCTAAGAATATGCAGACTGGCTTTCCAAGAAAGACTTCCCCAACACAAAAGAGATATTTTAGAACAATCCTAGTTTTACTTCTAGTATGGATGAAATTAAAACAGCAGGAGAAAGACACAATTGCCAGACAGCAAGTTTGGTATAGTTTCTTCAGACAGAAACTCGATCCTGCTGTCACTGTGGTCAGTGGCAAATACAATAGCAGTCAGCTCAGAGCCCATATACTGTACATATTGCTTCTTGGAACATACAGATAACAATGCTACTCTGTTGATCTCTTCTTTATGAAGATCTAGGTCTGGTCAATATTTTCTTTCTCCCTTATTTTCTATTTCCTGCTCCCTTTCCAACATCATAATTCATTTTGCCTGGTCACTGTTACTAATATGGTGGGTTTTCTGATGTCTTATTTAAAGACAAAGAAATAGAAGAACAACTACATCAGTCCCACCCCAATGGTATCATTGTCCTATGCGGATTGCTTTTTAAGGCAGCATTTCTCCCCTTCTAAGCCATTCATCTCCCCGTATGTTTTATTTCGAGGTTTCACTGAAAACATTCAAACCAGAAAGGTCAAACTCTTTGCTTAACCAAACTGTCTCTGAAAACACTTCCCCAAAAGCTTCTTCAGCGCTCCCTTTCCCCTGGGTCTGTCGTTAAAAAGCTGACGGGCCTGAAAGTTTGCACGCTGAATTAATAACTTATTTTCTCTACTTGGAATACAGAAGCTGCCCCAAAGTCCAGGTTCCCCATTGCTTTCCATCCATAAATGGGATGCTCCCTTTTTTTCCCGCTCTAAACAAAAGAATAATGTCTTCAGTAATGAGAGGAATTTCTGGTGATAAAATCAGAGGATTGCAGGGCTGTGTGGTGCTGTCTCTGTTCGGGACAAGAGGGAAGAAAGCGACATGAAGACATTCCTAATTTCAAGGCATATCCTTTTTGCACGAATGCCCCAAAGTGCGAATGGCAACCCATGTAAACACCTTTTAGTGGTTTATCTCCCGGCACTTTATTTAAAGGGCTTTTTTTTTTCATTTAAAATGATATTTTCATATTTCTCCCTGTGTGTCTCAGCACTAGTGTGTTGCAGGGCGATTATCTCATATCTTTCCTACAGAAGTAAGCTATCCCTTCAGCCCCTGGGTCAGGCATTGATCCCTCTGCAATGTAACAAACGGCCGGGTTAATTTTCCTTCATTAGCATTTCCATAGTTTAGGCTCCACACACAGGATTCTGCCCTAAAGATTCAGAGCGCTTGTCTGTCTCTCTCTGTGTGTGTCTCTCTCTCTCACACACACACACACACACTCGCACAGAAAGACAGACCGACACATGTGTGTGTCATGACAACATTCTACGCCTCACACCGGAGTGGGGGAGGAGGGTGCAGACTTTAAACCATCTAAACCATTCTATTGGCTTCTGATGCGTTTGATTTCTTTCCTAACATTTGTCCCCTTTCTTTATTTTTTCTTTGCATGGATCTTTCTTGCTTTTTTTAAATTCTATTTTATTTTATGTGTTCCTATTATAGTTAAAAACGTTCTTCTGATCACTATCAATTAGAAGGCTGGGATTTTTTATTTATTTATTTATTTATTTTGCTCACCCCGTTTACTCTCCTCTCCCCCCCCCCCCCCCCCCCCGCTCTCTCGCTCTCTTTCCCTAGAGTCTTTTCATTCACTGGTTGCAAAAGAAAAGGGGGTTGGTCAACACCAAAATGGCAAAGTTCAGCTTGGGAAAAAAAAAACCCTCCAGCTACCTACAAAGGGGCTCAGGGCTTTGTAATGGCAGAAAGAAACAAAAATGAAAAGAAAATTGCAGTTGAGACTAAAGTGTGAGAGTGTGTTTGTGTGTATGTATATCTGTGTGTATTTTTAAAGGTTTCTTTGAACTGCCTTTGTGCTGACTAGGCAAAGCTTCTTGCCAATGCTAGTCACGGTTTAAGGAACTTTGAGTTAACCTCTTATATCGAATGAATCTTTTCATTTGGAAACCAATAAATCTCAATCTCTAGCCACCTTTTGTAGAACAGGCTGGGGCTTACCAAGGCAAGGCTGAAGCTTATAATAAAGAAGAGATAAAGTTTGCCAAAGTTCCCCCCCCCTTCTTCTTCTCTTGTAAATAAAAGTTTTGGAGATGGCAGCACTTGGGAAGCAATCCGGAGAAGGACTTGGATCTATGCATTGTTTCACAGTAAGCGTATTTACTTAAATAGAGTCTTCAAGGTTTCATACACGAAAATGATTTATAGTTTTCCAACAAGTCATTCTTTTGGTCCTTTTTTTTTTTTTTTTTTTTTTTTTTAGGGTCGGGGTGGAGAAAAGGGGGATGGTGTGGTCCATATAGTGTAATAATCAATGTATGTCTATGGGGGAAGGAAAAGGGAGGGGTGTTGTAGTAAATGTGAAGATAGGTAGGGTTAACACTATACACATTAAAGACTATTGAGTTTCCCTCTCGGAGCTGGAGTTTGGGAGAAGGGGTCTTTCGTCACATTTAGAAAAAAGGAGAAAGAGAGAGAGACATTTCTCAAATCAATTTGGAGTTACTTCTTGATATCTGCCATGCACTGTTCCTACTGGGTGTAATTTCTCTAAAACACTTTGCAATCCAACATTGCGTTTAATCTTTGGACGGGAGATGTGACTTCTGTAATCAATGCTCTGAATTATTATTTTTTTCCTGTACTTATTTCCTGTCTGGCTTTTATCTGTTTCTGTGTATGCGTTCATATTTACATCTTCTTTTAAAAGAATCATTTTTATGTTTTCTGGCCCTGACACATAACTCACTTTCAACCCCTTTCTTTACTCCATTTGTATGTAAAGACAGTGTGCTTTTCGTTTTCAAATTGTTCCTATTCAAGAATTATTAATTACTCTTACAAGGCGAGAGATTCTTAACTAATAGCAAAGTTGTAAATTACCACCTTCTCTCAAATATTTCTCATTTGTCAACCTTGATTG
The DNA here is from genome assembly GCF_011386835.1 of Chrysemys picta bellii. NCBI lineage: Eukaryota > Metazoa > Chordata > Testudines > Emydidae > Chrysemys > Chrysemys picta. The sequence continues at coordinate 10,341,700 of NC_088800.1, read as the reverse complement.
ATTTGATTAATATTCCACTAGTTGAGATAATTTCAAGCTGTACTTTATTATCAGCCATACCAATGCTGTTAAGTACAAAGCTTCTGCTTTCGGAAGGGAATTACTACAACCTTTAAACCGAAGTGTATTTTATATTTGCAACAGAGAAGGCAAAAGTGGTACTACCTCTAAAAGGTCATTAAAAGACAGATACGCTGCAATTGTGTCCTGAAATAAAATGAACCAAGTGTGTCCTTTTATTGAAAAAAACTAACAATTCTACAAAAGAAATCATAAATGACATATAATCCAGTGTGAATTCTAACACAATGTTTCTCACTGCTTTGCTTCCAGAATGCCACGTTTACAGAAGCAAACAGTTAGGACTTCGGTTTATGTGTAGGGATAAGAACACAACATAAAATAAGCACACCCTAAAATAACAGACAATAAACTTGGCTTCGTGCTCTTACCCCTCTCTGAATGTAACTGAATTTCTTGGGCAAGGGCATCATAATGACTTAATTATGTGTCTGCAAATAATCTATCAGTTTTCTCTATATATGAAGTAATACGTTGTTGTTTATCAGAGGGCAATTTAAGAAAAAAAAACCACACACACACACACAATGACGTTCAGTCATTATATCCAGAATGTTATTCTTGCAAGCCATCAATATATGTTCCCTCCAATACCACTTGAGTTTTAATCTTAATTATATTAACTGAAGTACCGGGCTGTCATGGAACTGAACATGATGCATGACGTCTGCCTATTAAACGATCGATTGTTAATATCGCTCCTATCGCATCTTTCAATATTCACAATATGTCTTATCTCACGCTGGCAACGTGGTGCCACTTTTTAATGTAAAAATGATAGACTACAGCGAAACAACATTTCGTCCAGTCACCTGCAATTCAGTGTGCACGCAAGAGTCGCCAATGTATATGAGACGATTTTAATTATGATTAGGAGCTGCACTCTGCGAAAGAGAATAGATTTGGAGGGGTGGGTTTGGAAGGCGCCTGAATGAAATCTTTCCTGGCAATACTAAAAGAAACAAGTGGTTGATACAACGAAGGTGATTTGTCAGAAAACCCTAAAAGGGGGAAGGGGGAGAGAATCATATTTGATGATCATGCCTGCTTCCCCTTTGAAGCAAAATAATATGTCATGATGGCTGCTTAGCGGGCAGGTCTGCAGACCACGCCTATGCTCGGCTATTACACCCAATGTCGATATTAAAGTTCCCCGTTTTCCCCCAAATAAAAGTAGAGCTGCAACCTTCTTAGGGGCTTCATATATAATGTGGAATCAGATCCCTAGGCCGTAAGTAGATTGTATTTGTGCACACGAAACCTTTTGTCTTGGCCTTCGGATCGCCTGCCTTTTCAAACATAGCCGAGAAACAGTTCAGGGTCACTGGTAATTTCCAGCCCCAGTGGTATAAAGATGGGGGTGGGGATGGCAGGCCGAGGTGAGCCTTGAAAGCGAGCCGGCTATCACCAAGTTCCAGTGCTTGGTCGATGTTGGGATATTAGGAGCCCAAGTGGCGGCATCGTACTGATGGAAGGAAGCAAAGAGTAACGGTGAACTGGATTGGCTGGAAAGAATTCTACCTTTAGCATGCTTCTTTCGGGGCGAGCGTGCGCCTTTAGTTTGTGGGACCAGGGGGGTTAACGTTTATAAATGACATTGGGTCAAGCTTCCGCCAGCATTTCACACAGATCACCTCTTTGCAGCAACATTTGCAAGGCGCTTTTAACAGAATAGCCTCCTGGCCCTTTTCCTCCAGAATAAAGATGCTCCCAGGAGAGCTGCTGCGGTCCCCTGGTCCTGGCTGTAGCGCGCTCTGGGCTAAGGTGCTCGTGGGGATTTGGGGAATTTACAGATGCATCCGAAATGCTGCCTACTTGGCACTCGGGTGTCACTAGCGTTACATTTAAACTCCGGCGTAAGGAAGAAGAACTTGTCCGGATTAAACAGCCCTAAGAGAAATCTTGTTATGATTATTCCTAAAAGAAATAGGGGTTTAAATAAAATCTTTTCTTTCCAGCCTCGCTGGAAGGAGTCCTGATGCTAAATGTAGCCGAGGGTGTTTAAAAAAAAAAAACCCACACAACTCGAGGGGCTTTTAATCTTTCATTCAATTGCATTTCTTCTTACTCGTGGTTGTTTACATGGAGCAAGCTCCCACATCCCATCGATAAGGCTCTGCAAAAGGCATCTATTTTTCTCAGGATGTTACTTCCAAGTGCCATAATCTGTGGGAGTGTGAATCTGTTCTCGTTATGTTTGTGCCCTTCAGTATCTCTAAATGAGTGGTGAGGGTTCCCCCCCCCTCGTATAAATTAACCCAGATTAAAGCCAGCAGATTGCTCCAACCAGCCTAACTCCTTATTACTTAATTTTTAAAACTTTAGTGCCCCACTAGCAATCTGACAACACCTGTTTCCTATGCACCGCGACCCCAGAAGCCCACCAGACCTCATAAATGTAGCTTTTTTAACGGGATGACGTAAATATGGAGAGAGGGCAGGGAGAAAGCAGATGTAACTAGGTTATATTTAAAACTTTTATTTTCCTTGTCTTCATAATAGCTCTGGCTAGGAAAGATCATTTGGACACCTCCCCCCATCTTGATCGTCGCTGGCAGCTATTTCTTGCTCCAGCATTCTCGGCACTGCTCAGTTCAAGTTGAGGAGTTTGCTTTTCAGGCTTGGGCAGCAGACGTTCCCATTTCGGTGCGGGGTATTGCAACACCGCCTTCGGTTTGATTGTTGGTGGGCGCATTTGGGGAGGGTGCCAAGCACCGGGCCACTTAAACCTCTGAGATGAACGCCAAAGACGGCAAAAGATACCTACGTGTCTTCCACTCCCCTCCCTCTCCCATTAATGCACCAGGGTTCGTGTCCTTTGGTCCGTACCTTGTATCTGTAAAGCCACCAGACTGTACCTGCAATGCTCCTCTCTCCCTCTAAGGTTGATCTTTTACAAGTGCACTGATTCGTCTCTCGCTCTCGCTCTCTCCCGCACACACGCGCTCGATGGCTTTGCTGAAAACCATATTTTGTTCATATTCCACCCGCAGATCCAACGAGTAAAGTGGCTATCGGTCCAAGGTTCAATATCAACGAGGCCTGATCTTGAATCTTTGAAACAAGCCTGCGATCCTAAGCAAGGACATTCATTACAATGTTGGAGAAGGGATGTTGTGGGAGGAAGAAGGGATAAAAACCTAGGTAGAACCTGTAGTTGGATCTATATATTGGAAGCAAAATATATAATTGTTAAATGAGTGTTTGAGAGGCGGCTGTCCACCCATAAAGGCCAGGGGAAGTGGAATAGAATAATATGCCTGTTTGAGTCACTCACCTGGATCCTAACATGGGACTTAGGTTACACCAGAGAGGACATTTCAGTTTAAAGGGGAGAGAGGACGTGCAGCGCCGGGAGCTGGTTTGTTGGCACCTAAATCAGGGTGACCCAAACGCTGTAGGTTTCCCTGGGTGCCATTATTCTTTAGTTAACGACCTGAAGGGGTGACGCGCCGCGGAGTAAATTATTGGCGGCCACACCCAACAAATGAACGGCCACCTGGGTTCTAATCAGAGTTACTTTACGGCGCGAATATGCCAACAGACTCCTGGCTTCCTTATTCAATCTGCCCCGTTTATATTCCCTCGGAGCAGCCCCGCTGCCGCATCTGTGTGAAAGAGCCCTGGCGTGGCTAGTTACCTCCAAAGCCCCAGCCTCCCGACCCACCCACCACCCGGGAGGATGCAGGACATGGGTTGCTCGGGTTTGCGCTCCTTTCACAAAGGACACACGTCTGGTCCAAGGTAGAAAATCTATCGCCTCTCGAGCGCGCCCCCAGCCTTGCTGGAGAGGATGCGCCTATGTGCCCGCTCCAAGCCGTTTGTAAGGCAATAGCCAGACCCTGGGCTAATGGGCAGCGGTCCGGTGTGGAGCCAACGCGGAATCCAGCCCTGAAGGGAGCGGAGACGCCGACACGCCGGTTATTGCGATCTCTCGTGGGATAGACACCCCACTCCGAGCATTAGTGGGGCGGCGTCCCCTTGAGGATCACCGCTCTTAATGACCCCCGCCTCCAGATCATTTCAAGGGAGCAGACAGCCGCCCGCCACAAACCAGGTCCCTCTCTCGCCTCCCCTTTTATTATTTCGCTGTGACTCTTCCCTGTGCCCTGCCAAAGGGACCCCGGGGCTGGCGTCCTCCGAGGCCCAGGGCATTGAACTCGGAGCAACCAGCCCTCCTGCCCCCTTCACGACCGCAGCCCTTAAGTCTCCCATCCTATTTATTTATGTGGGTGCATCTTCCCTCCCAGGCCTAGGAGGACATAATATGAGGGGAGAATCCAAAGGGGAGATCTCAATTTTCCCCACGTTTGTATTTGCCCCCCTCTGTCTATGCATATACATATATAAGCCAAATACTATATATATGGAAACCCCCTCCCCCCAAAAAAGCCCTCTCAATATTCCAGTGGAGCATAAACAGACGAAGGATTCAGGCCTGTGTCTCTGAGCAGAGACAAACGCTTCAGTTTCGGAGTGGTCACTTCTAACCACGTACTTCTGCCCTCTCTCGCTTTGACTCATCCCTGGTCGTTCCCCTAAAGCGTTGGAAGGAAGAGACAATAAGAGAAAAAAAGGGACAACCCCCCTTTTCCTGGTATCATCTCGCTCCCAGTTTCCACCAGAATTTCTTCTGAGCAGCTCTTCATCTTTTTTTATTTTATTTTATTTTATTTTAATTGGCTGTGCCAAAGTTACTTTCCAGTAGTCATCCCCTCGAACGGAAAAGCCGCTAGATCCATGTACATTTCCCCCCGCAAAGTTTGACGCTGACTCTCTCAAAGAGACCACGCAAATGAATAGGATGTAAACATAATTAATAGGGAGAATATGCAAAACGTTTGCGGTGCTTAAAAGGCTCATGACAGATCTTTGCGTGCATGTGGGGGACTGAGACAGGTATTCCGATGCCCGATATTAATGGTTAGTTTTCACATTGGTTTTTATGATATGGAACCAGTCTCTCTCTCTCTCTCTCTAATCCAGGAATCATTAGCAACCCCCTCTGGCTACATGTTTTGCATCAGCGAAACATTATGACATAGTTGTAATACAAACTCCACTGACTTGCTTTGCATCTTGCGGTAGGAAGTGCAACAGCAATAGAATCATTTTTTTTAAAAGTCTCCAGGCATTAAATTGTCTAACAGAAAAACCGAACTCTTCACCAAAAAGGAAAGGGGGAAAAAACCCAGACAAGTTCCCAAACTTCTGCGAGCTCCAGGTTACGTCGGAAATAAAATGGAGTGAAATAAAACAGAGCTTTACAGTATTTTTTCCTCCTATTTTTTTTTTTTTTTGCAATTAGCATGAAACTTTTGTTGCTTCCTTCAATAAACCCGGGCATAGTGCCTTTGAATCCTCTGCTATTAACATAACTGGACTTTGCATGTTATCTCTCTATGTTAATTGTAAACCGGAACCACTGCGCAATTATATCTCTTCCACCTGTCGCAGCTGTTTGGTTATATTGTTTCTAGTCTAAATTCTGGCTGGAATTTCCCCCCCCTCCTGTTCTGTTGTCTTTGAAATAGTTCCCGAGTATTAATGCTGGGGAGAGGGAAAAGAGCTCACCCCGACTAGGAATTGTACCTTGCCTATTGCTCATGAACTAATATTCTATACTTTCTGGTAAAGCCAAATGGCCCTTAATAGCTCTCCATATTCTCGGAATAACCGGGGGATGTTCTTAATCAATACTTAATAGCATGGTTCATGCTAAACAACTGACGTGTACAATGTGAGCCCACCGGGCTTGTCTGCAAATGAAGGCGGGCGCTGCGGTGCGTTTGAGAACCAGGCGAAAAGTTGGCCATTCATTTCTAGCCAAACCAAGTGTTGCGGCGGTCCAAAAAAAAAAATTGCTTTCTGGCTCCACTCTATGTCTTCCACACGTGTTAACCATTTCCGAAGCTGGTAGCCGCAGAGGAGCGCTCCGCATCTCAGATTAAATACAAATCTTAACGGGACCACACAACCATGTCCATGCAACGACCTGTGATAGTTCAAAAATACAGTCCCATGAAGTTCTTGGCAAATGTGCCTGTGATCTTGGCTCCATTGACAGAGCTGAGTTTTTAATAGTTTACAAAATCTTCACTGAAGAGGTGAAAAGGTGTCTCTTTTGCATTGACTTTTTCTTTCTGACGTTTACTTCTAAAACATTCTCCTTTGCCCACAGGAAAAAAAATGGAATGGTACAAATTAGGTCTGATTTATTTGCTAGAATTTACTTTCATTCAGTTGGATAAACAGATTTTTGGGGGGTGGGGGTGGGAACGGGAAACGAGGAAATGTAATATTTTGTACTTTATTTAACTAGCTCAATATTTTTGTGCTGCTATTTAAGTGTTATTTGTATCCGCTAAAACAAAATAGTTAAAGGCCACCCTTGGAGCCTGATCTTAAAATAGCAAAGATACTTCATATGCCATTGCATGACTGTAATTATTTGATTTTGCACGTCTTAATTGAATATGCAAGTCTCGTATAGCTGTTTGTGTTACCAGATAACTTTGCATTCAACATACCCCTGAGGTTAGTTACCTACAAAATAAAAATTGGGTCGTAAATTGTAGGCAAGGTGAGAAAAACTATCTGTTATTTTATATCTCATGTTAAACATTGCAGCTTGTGTTACAACTTCAGTCTTTGTGAAATTGTACACTCTGGTTTTGTCTTTCTCTCTTGCTTTTTCACGCACATTCTGATACTATAGAAGATGCTGAGCAAAGATATAATGTCTCGTAAACTATTAGGAGGGAGTACTTTCGAGTGTCCTGGTCTATTAGGTTTCTGTTTATGAAAAGTACGTGTATTCCAATATCACTATTACTGTATATTTTCTGCTGTGCAGTTATAGTTTAAGCAGCAAGGTGGCGCTCTAAGGTACGGAAGTGTGGCTGATTTATACAGAAGCCCATTAGCACGACTTCTGCAGTGGTAATGGAGTTTGTTGAAGAATACAATTAAACTAGGCATTTCAAAAGAAAAGCCATAATAAATCAAACAAATGTTAAAACAGTCTTATACTAATAAAGCCCAGCAAGTTGAGGCTATCAATATTCAATAGTTAGAACAAATCACAGTAAAGTGTGTTGCTAAGAATTTGCTCTAGAAATATTTCAGCCCTATATAGCTCATAAATACCCAGTTAACATTTGCAATATTTGGTCCATTGCGTTCAAGACATTAACATCGATTACTGATATTGGAATGATACTGTATTATTAATTGGGAACTGGAGTGTTGCTTGTTAAAGCGGTGTTATGTGTATATATATATATAGAGAGAGAGAGAGATGGACTGAAACCAAAACCAAAAGCAACCTAGGTTCATATTTTTAGCTAGTTAAATGCAGATTTATGTTTCCGCTTATTTGAATGAAGTTCGAAATCTATCTTTTATTTTTGTATTGGTGACTATTATTTCAAAGACAGAAAAAAATCAAACCAAGTAATCTATATATTTTGGTAGAAATTCATTTCTGAGTTATTACTATTTTTTCCAAAAGCTGCATTCATGCCATTTCAGATTGGGCGCATTTATATTAATATACATAGGCAAAATATAATAGCTTGAAGATAAGATGCGCTTTTAAAAAATAAAATGAAAAGCCATGCGAATATACATTCCAATGATCTCAACCAAGCTATTTTAATGTGGTCAGCTAAGTTTCTGTATTATCTGATTAGTCTTCTTATTCAGAATTTCTCTCTAATGTATCTGTTTGTTTATATTTTTGGCAGATCTAAACCAGTAAAGATAGGTTATCTTTATATGTATGTCCTTTGCAGTAGAATATTTACAATATTGTTTAACACGCTTTCAAAATTATTAGCTTTACAGTTAGTTAAAATGAATATCCTAATAATGCACGAAAAATATCACTGGAGTAAGCATATATTCAAGATATGCTTGTTTGTTTCATTGCACATTTTAAACAGAGGGGAAAAGTTACGCATAGCTAAGCCTTTGTGTGTGCGTGAACCACATGTGTATATTACACATGCTGCCTTATAATTGTGTGTGTTTTGTCTGTGTACTGCTTTTCCTCTGTTTTCCCCACACTTTTCTCCCTTTTCTGTAACTTTTACAGCCCGAACTGATGATTTTATTTTACTCCTAACATTAGACGTATAGGTAACTAAAGCAGGTCAGGTCATTAGGAATGTTAACGTCGAGACAAAGAATTATAAACATGATCTAAAAGTCTTTCTCAATTCATTTCTTCAAGTGTTTTATTTGGTTTCAGTGATGAAAAGTGACAGTTCTGAAATAGACAGCTTTTAAAAGTAATGAAGTCAGATGACGCTTTAACCTGTCGATTGCTATAAATCAACTTTGAAAAAGATGAATGAACAATATTATTTGCCAGCTTAACTAGTAGTTAATACAGAGGAAACCAGTCTCCTTTCCACAGCTTTTATTACGGATCCTCGGAGGAAAATTTAAATGATCCACTGTGTAAAGCTGAGAAATGGAGAAACTTTTATATTTTCTCTTTGATTTTTAGAGGCCTTTGAAAGCAGCAATTGCCTGGTTTATATACGTATTAAGGCCAATCCGATCTGACTAATCATTCCACCTCTGTAGGACGTGCACTTAGTAACATTTTCAAAATAAATATGGGCCATTGCATATCTCTGATCTGGTTAACCTGTTACCAGAATATTAATAAGCTACGTTTAAAAAGTCTGAGAAAAAGGACGATTCTTTTAAGGAAACATATGCTCAGGTGTAGCAAAGAGAGTCTTTCATTGTAGCAACTGACGGTGTGTGTTCGAAACCGGGATATATTCTGCGATTCTTCACCTCCATTGATGGGATCGTACGCAACCCTAAAAATATTGCAAAGAAAGCAATTAATGCTACGTTATAATGGATCGTGTGTTATGATCACATTTGTGGAAAGGTTTCTTTTGCAGATCCACCCTGTGCTATTCTGTAATTATATTTCACCCTGTTTTAAGCAAAACAGACCATATTATGAAAAATGTGAACTGTCCATTGTAAGTGTCACATTCCGGGCTTAAAACAAACAAATGCACAAAACTTCCTTTGCTAATTGAAAACACAAATATTCAGATATTTCCAGTATTTTTGTTGTATTTTACGGTTGTTAAATCCAACGTGTAAAATGATTTTAGAAATGAGTTGTAGGGGGAAATAATTGAACTGATGTTCAGTATGTAATGCAGTTCTATGATGTATGTTAATTTTTTTAAAAGAGAAGATAAGAAAAGTCAGTATATTAACGTCCATTTCTTATCACTGCTACCCTTCCCGCGTTTTTCACTTTTAAACAATGTTAATGAATCTCAGACCCTTAAATACGTATGTGTAGAGAAATGCGCCTTTCCCTCTGTCTTTAAACTGTATCAATGTTGTTACTAAGGCAGTGTTTATGAAATGCAGCTGTTCAACATGAATAAATGACCATAATGTGAAATAAAATTTTGTTTGGGATTCTTCTATCGATTGTTATCGATTGTATGCATGTCTGGGCGTTCTTACTTGGAGAAAACTAGGAAGAGAGAACTCCGGGAGAAGTTTGTCTAATACTTTAAAGGTGACCCATTTTAATGTTTTTCATTTTTCTTTTTACCATGGAAGAACTTCATTTGACTTTACCCAGCTGACTACATTATCTCTCCAAAGCTGAACCTCTCCTCACAAGTTCCTTTCTCCTTGAAATATTCCGAGGAAAATACACCCCCCCACACACACACACTTTTAAAACAATTGATCCCTGTACCAAAAAAATTGCCTCTTTCTTTTGCTAGGACCTTTGGAGACAGGTAAAATATTCCCATACCTGTTGCAGTATTTGAGGATATTTTCTCCACATTTTCCCCCCCAGGAATCGAACTATAAACATGTGAATGAAATCTCTTGCATAGTTCTATCAGAGTGATAATCCATTGTTATGTTACCACCCTGTAACCTGCCTTTTCTTTATAATATAGTATTTTCTTTACTCTGCATATAATTGCTGTTTCCCTTTCCCTTTGATCAATAGCAATGGTGTTATAAAAATGGCTGAGGTATTAATTGTTAAATGGGCATTCACATCGAGATCACACGCCGATGGACAGAAACACATAGTCTGTATGCTCAAGCACCTCACAAGGAATCCGAATTTTGATCTGCAACCTTTCCATGGGAAGTTTGAAAATGAATTATTGGATAATCTTTAAATAAGTGGTCGGCGGATGGTCTTCGCTTTAATTTGGGACTCAGTCTCAGAGCTGTTTGAGAAAGCTGTCAAACCCCATTACGGCACAGCCCTGTGAGATGCAAGCCCAAAAGCTTTGAAGGGTTTTAAGATATCTCCCCAACCCTCCATAACAAGTAGGGACAGAAATGAGATCTTCAGTTTGCAGATACTTTCGGGTGATTCGAACCGTTTGGCTTTATTCTATTCTATCTTCTCCCGGATGAAAGGGAGAGGAAAGGGGAAGATTTATTTTAAGATCTTAAACAGAAAAAGCAACCAATCATTGAAAAGTCCCCTTTATTTCTCTGCTCCACCAAATTAAATCTAATTTTTAGTTGGAGTGCGGACCCTGATTTTGAGGTGGGCCATCTGAGTGGGGTTGTCTGCAGTGTCAGCTCAAGAAGGGGGAGGAGAACTTCCACTGTATTAACCTGTTACCGTGGCGTGAACGTGTAATGCAAATCCTCGGAAAATGTTACATAGCCCTGTACCCTTTTGGGCAAAAGTTTCCAGGATAGCCTGATGGATTTGTCTGAGTGAGGTGGTACCCCGGGGACACACCCACAGAGAGAGAGAGAGAGAGAGAGAGATCCTTCCTTTGATGGCACGTGGAGCGGGCTGGTAAGGCGAGCCCGAAAATAATATAACACATTTGTGGACATAAACAATTCTCTCTTCCTATAGTGTTACCAAAAGCATTTAAATTAATTAGTCCGAGTCTTAAGGCTGCTAATGAGACTCGTCACTAGGAAGCTAAAAAAGGGAGTGCTCGGTAAGTATCAGTGAGAACTGTGTAGGTAAGTAGGTCACACACACACACACACACACAAAATTGGGGGGGGTTGGTTGATGGAAATACACTGGGGATGGGGGAAAATGAGGGGTGTTTTCTTTGCCTCCAGTATTTTCTCACTTTAAAGCCGGTGGGCAAGTGTTTAAGGGAAGACTTTCACTTCCAGCAAGCCACCAAAGGGGCAGGTTATATTGGCATGTGGGAAGGGTCACATCAATTCCTTTGACTTATGAAGGACTGCCAGAGTCCACCAAACCGAAGGCTCTCTTGCCTTCCAATGTGGCCTGCCCACCCCCTAAAACACGCATCGTTCAGGGGATAATTAGATTATAAAAAGCATTAACGTTGTTTTATTGATTTCCATGTACATCTAGACACAGTGTGGGAATGGGAGCTGAAAGCAAAGGACTGGGTTGGTTTCCCCCCCCCCTTAATTGCTTGGATCTCGCGAGAAACCTGCGAGAGTTTGACTTCTCTCCCCCCACCCGCCCTCATCCCCCAGCTAAAGTTTTGCTGAAAGGATCAGGAAAGAAAAGGGGAAAAAAACCACCCACAAGTTATTTCCCCTACTCCCGGATCATGTTACCACGTTGCACTGGCGTTTTCACGTGTCACTCCTAAATCAAGCTCTTCCTAATTTGCCTCGGGGGACAATGCCAGGGCCAGGGTTAAAGAGCATTCCCCAAAGTTACCAGGAAGGTCCCCCATCCTTATACACTCCCGCTGAGGTTTGGAAAGAGACAAGAAGCCCCTAGGAGAGAGATGCTCCTCCTGACGCAGGCTCTGGGATGCTGCAGTGCTTGCTAGACTGAAAGCTCACCCCCTCGAGAGAACAGGTAACTGATTTAGAGGCAGTTGGGGAGAAGACGTCACCACGCTCCTTAGAAATAAAGCAAACCGGGGATCAAAGAAAGCAACGTGTTCATATGTACGTTTTTTTATTAATATCATACAACAGACGTGGTTCATCATTCTGCCATCTGGCAGATCCAAAGTTTTGGCGTCCACAAGAGTGGCTTTATGTTATGTCAGTCCAGACTCAGGTGAAACACCCTCTCTGAATCATCAGCCCTATTCAGCATTCAGCTGTTCCTTTATTTTGTAGTAGGGCAATTCCTGATGGCTTCGCAGTTTTACTGGGTGGGTGGGTTGGAGGGGGGAAGGGAATGGAAAATCTCCCCTTTTCCCGGCGCTGGTGGTAGTGGGGGAGACCCGGGGGAGAGAGCGGTGAATTGGTGTGAAGTGAGTGGGATTATTGCCCTAATTTTGGACAATGATAGCCCAATGAGGTAAAAACAAAACTCTGCTTCATTATAGAGAACAAAATGTAATTTATACCCAGGGATGGCTGTCCGCTGCGATTTCCATCATTTGCTGATAGCGATCACACTTATTACTTTTCTTCAAAGTCTTTTTCCCCCTTAAAAAAAAAAGAGAAAGGAAAAGAAAAAGAAAGAAAAGAGGGCATTTGTGCTAAATTGCCCAACGCGAGTGTGATAACTGTCAAAAGTTTGACATCAAAGGGAACTAATATTATTCAGTTACCAGAGGAGCTGTCTGTCCAAATAAGAATATCTTAATTACTGAATCACAACGGTAGAAAAGGGAACAGATCTGAAAAGGAGAGGGGGTGTTGGGGGGGGGCTTTTCAGTCTGTTCCTTTTTGATGAACCATCTATATTAGGCCACTGTGCAATTCTTAATCATGTTTAGTGGTTTTACCCTTTCTCTCTCCTCATCGGTCCTCTGAACTTTATAACTATATGTAAACACGTCAGTTTGAAAATAATCTTCTCTGGGTTCTTATTAGAAGAAATTTCAATCTTCTTCAGTTCTAGATTAGGCAGTCTAGTTTTCTCTATCAGTGAATGGACTGGGGTTTCTTGGACAATAATGTGCCAATTGTTGATGGTTTGTGACCCATAAAATGTGAGGGTGACTATTCTGGCTTTGGTATGTAATTATGCAAAACACTTTCTATAAAGGCTTGCCATCTGATCTAATGACAGTCCCTGCGGTCTATTTCAAAAAGGGAGGGTCTATGTATATACAGCCCCTGAGAGAAAGAAAAGTAACATTTTGTTTTAATACAAGTTTTATGGGAAAAAATGGATAAATACAGAAACATCTGAACACATAGGCAGGCGTTTGCTTGGCAAATTAAACTAATGATGAGTTATTTTAATAAGTTAATCATAGCAACAGAACGAACCTATGTCCAAAAGGAAGGGGGGAAAGTAATGTGAAATCTATAAAAAATATCTGCCACATAAAGACACCTTTTCAAATATTTAAAGATTACCATTTAAATAGAGCCCTGTGTCGCATGTGGCTAGAAGTTTGGAGGGCAGAGTTGCGGTGTAGAGGCATGTATTCACTTGACCAGCAACTAATTGGTAAGATCCTAAACATTTCATCACTTTCAGATTTTAAAATTGAAAATAAACGTTGTGATCTTTAATTCCAATTAAAGCTCTCCCCTAACCAGGTCAGTTAAAATAAACCTAACATTCTGAATGACAACGATCATGATGTTGGATATACAGCATCTCGGCTGATAAATGAAATGCCAGGGTCCAGTATTTCTCTTTGGAAAGATAAACAATCTAGGAGCGGTAGAATGTTCAGTTAAACAGGTGAATGGGAAGCCACTGACACCTGGGATTCTAGAAAGTTAGAGAAGTTTGCAAGGAAAATATAAAGGCTTTGAGCTTCTCTGGTTCATACCAAATGACAATTTATTACGTCACAACGACAGAACTTAAACACTGCTGTCAATAGACCCCCAATGTAAATGGCCTGATATAGATTAATAAGAGATGAAGTAGACCAACAACTCGGATTGCAATGGCAGTAATAGTTAGATACTGTATTGTTTTCAAAGCGCGCGCGCACACACACACACACACACACACAGCTAGCTAGTAATAATGAGCAAATAAGATATAGTTATAACTATACGTCGCCACATGATGTGAGTCCAGGGTCTATCTCCACATAGTCATGATGTCCAGTGTGACATGTTTAATTCCCCTGTGGAATAAAGTAATACGATTTTTTAAAAGACTGATTAAAAGGGAGAATAAACAAAATATCAACATGACACAGACAGGGAGGTGGAATCGATAATTAGAAGCAAAAAAGGCTCAGGTAATTATGATTTGAAATTAAATATGATGTTTAAGACGGCTCCTTTGTAATGTAGTGAAGATTTCAGATTCATACACATAATAAACACTCAGGTTGTCATCTGGAGGTGCAAATCTGAAAGATATTCCAACAAATGAAGTGCTGGCAGAGAGAGGTATAAAGGGATCTACGCCTGTCAGGGGTCAGACAGCCTGAGATTGCTTCTAGAGATCTTTTGAAAATTCCACACGATTGAAGGCTTAGGGGCTTTACTGCATTCGCATTTCAAACTCAGATCAGTGGGATCACAATGAAAAATAGAGGTCTGGAAAATTTTGATGCAAAGATGGCCACAGGCTTCAGTGATTCCCCCCCCCCCCCCCCCCGAGATAGACACCCTGACATGACTATGATCCCTGGGATGACAGAGTTGTCAGAAAAGAAAGAGAAAATTGCATCTTGTCTTGTAACTTCCTATCAGTCAAAAGGAATTTAGGATCCTCTTTCTTTAAAAGACAGAGGAGAAGAGAGAGAGAGAGAGATGACGCTTTCCTACCAAGCTAACAAAAGTGAAGACTTCTGTGTTTTATAATTTATGTTCCACACCTAGACATTCTTCTAAGCTTTCCTTTTCATTTTCCCCAGGCCATCAGAATGAGTGCCTCCTACAGTTTCAATTCCTGATCAATTTATATCCCCTCCAAATAATTTCCATATGATTTTGCCTACATTAAATTCTTTAAAAATATATTTGACATTGGTTTTCATTTTTAATTGAGCTCAATATTCAGGTGTTTTGCTACAAATATGTCAGATTATTATTGTTCCGTACATAGGAAAACATTTTTAAAAGTCAGTGCTGCCCGGAGTGTAGTTATCAGTGTAAAACAGTCAGATTAGCAGGTGGAAATAATAAAGTAGCTATATATTCTAAAAGTGTCCTGCCAAGAACTTTGGAATGGTAAAAGAAGGCTATATAGGTAAGAAAGGGATAGACGGGCTGTTCAATATACTCCATGTGTAACGCATTTGGAGAAGTCAGGTGTAATAGCAAGTTTATTATAATCTTAATCATTTTAAATGAATTGATATTGATTTTCTGAAGATAATGAAGAGTAGTTAAATGCCGTGATTTATAATTATTGTGCGGGTTTAAAAAAATTACATGGGTAACTTTGACAAATGAACAAGGTGTTTTTGGAAATAGCAATTTGGAGTATATTTTTTCTTAATTAGCTCAAGGCCAAAGGTTTCCAGAGCTCGAATTATGTCCAAGTTATCTCGGTTGCACATTAGGATCCGTTAGATGCTACGTGAGTAATAAACAGTAAGAAATAGCATAAAGTACGTTGTGTTCCACATCCCTGCTATGATTTTTGTTTATTTAATTATTTGGCTGATTCGCTTTTGTAGCCGGATGTTCTTTCTTAGGTGAGGAAAAGACAAGAGACTAGAATACATTTAGTTTGAACAATTTTACGGAATGGAAACAATTATTAAAAGCAAAGATGGTTGCTTGAATAAAAAAGGATGAAAAAAAGATTTGGACCAAACTGTAGAGAAAACGATGTATTTTATATATATCTATATCTATATATCTATATATATCTATATAGGTATATATATAATCTCCAGAAATAAATAAATGCCAGGTCACTGTAAGAGGCAAAACGATCGTATGCAAAATACGTAACATGATAAGGTTTTAATTTCTTAAATTACCATTAGAAAACCTATTAAGATTTTATTTTTAAAAAGCTTTCCAATCTCTCTCTCCCCCCCGCCCTCCCCCTTCCGCTCCTTGCAATTGACAAAGATACCTTTGGTAGAATGACATCCTAGTAATTAACACAATAGAAAATGTGTGTATTTTTTTACCATCAAAAGTAACTAGATAATTAACAAATAACCCATAATTATCTATAGATCTCACCTTTCCTAAATGAGGATTGACATTTTAAGAAGAAAAATAAAATTTAACACCCAACTTGCAAAAAAAAAATACATTAAAAAAACTTTTGAAAGACGTGTTTGATGTGCATTGTCCTTTGGTGTGAGTATATATGCCAATGACACAAACATAATTTTACAGAATTTTTATTTAACCATCTGAAGGACTTTCCAGAAAATAATACAAATCTTCAGTGGTGCGTTCCCTTACCAGAATTTCAGAAACACGTTCTTCAAAAGATTAGACAAAATTAGGAAGATTCGTATTTGGGGGGGAAGGGGGATGCCCACATTTTCGTTCAGATGTGTCAGAGTTTTCAAGATATCGTATAAATAATTAGGTTAAATTCTTCGGGAACACTTTTCTAAATTGAGAAAAAGAACAGGATGCAATACCGAAGGAGAAGGAAACTAGTAATATTGAAAGAGTGTTTTGGATTCTGCAGGAAAAATATAAGAAGACAGGTTTGTAGGAACGAAATTCCCTTGCTGGAGGAAAAATAAAGTGGAATTTTGTCCACAAAAATTAATTCCAGGCTTTATCCCACGTTCTTGTTTCCTGAAGTTTTTTTAACTGTACAAAACTATATTTTGGGCGGCAAATCACAAAAGTTTATTTAAGTTTTAGATAGATATAAATAGTCTATACAAGTTTCATTATTGTGTGTGTGATTGTGCGCCTCTCTGTGTAAAATCGTTGTCCATGAAACAATCAAGTCAAACTGAAATAAAAGGAAATAACAGGTTTGGGGCTCTGGGTTAAAATAGAAAGGTAAATTAATATGCAATCAGAAATCCGAGACGCAGACAAAAATCAATTAAAACGAACTTTCCAAAACGCAAATAATTTTGCTTCCTGACAAATAAATTGCGAGAAAGTTTAATGCTCACGTTTTTCCGATGCACTGGGGAATATCTGGGACTATTTTAAACTGGAATAGTGAACACAATTTTGTCTCTTTACCAGAATCTTGGTTGGTGTGTTTAATTTGTTAATTTTTATCCCTCCTACAGGTTTTTTAATGGCGATATGGAAAATGGGACTCAAAGAGTTTTTCTTTCTTTTCTTTTCTTTTTAAATATTCTCCCTTTAACACTTGCGAATGGGCAACTGAGGCTTTAGACTTTGCGAAACCAGGAATTTTTATTTTTTAGATAGAGATGTTTTGATCAACAAGGTTTACAAATTAGGAGACCATTAAAAACAAAAACAAGTACCAGGAAGTCAAAATCAACTCGCTAATAGACTTGTAAAGCAATTGATTCCCAGGAGCAGCTACAGTCCAGGTCAATGATAAGAGCAAGGGGCCCGATCCTGTTTTCCTTGCTCAAAAAATACTTCTGGAACTAGCCCTAGCTTTTTAGGTATTGTTTTTATTGTTGTTAATATCCCAGTCCGGGATTTCCTCTTCACTGCTGTTCTCCTACCAGTTGGAGCTGCTGACCATCTTGCTCACATCACTTTATATATAAAAGCAACAATAATGATAATTAATAACTCATAATAATAATAATAAGAAGAAGCCTGATCTTTGATGCTGAATGTTTTCGGATGATTTTCAGATTAGAAACACAGAATAAATGCTTAAGAGCCCCTTCTTGACTCTGCTCCCAGCAAGCATCCTGTGGTGTCCTACAGGTGTAACCTGTCCCCTCTGCAATGATCCATGCACATAGCCAATGACCGACCTAAGGGTACTTAGTAGAGAGTTGTCAGTACTCCCATTTACAGGTTCTCTTGCTGACCGTGTACTCAAACCTTGAGGCCCTATCACTTATGTTCCCTAAGCTCCCCCTGAAGACTTACTTCTGCTGTCATTTACAGCAGAGTAAATCCTCAGTAACTCCACTGGAGTCAAACAAGTTGTTCTACTCCTAAGGAAAGTTTTGTCTGTGCAAAGATGGAAGATCGGGCAATCTAGTGTTTCAAAAAGGCAATGTACTTGCGCTTCTCTAAACTGACGAGGTTACAAAAAACCCACAGATACATTTGTTGGACTAAAAAAAACACCTCCAAGGATTTATAATGCTTTTTTCATATACCCTCAAGTAAATTAAATCCTCCTTAAATCTTCTCAATTGCAACTAGAGACGGCAGCTAATATTAATATTACCATTAATTGAAATGATAACTGTGTCTGAGTTATTGGGAGTTTTCCTTGAGCTTTTTACATGTATGATTTAGGACTGCACTCAGAAGCAATCATTTCTCTGTGTACAACTTACAGTACTGATTCAGCTAGTCCTCACATTTGCTGGATGCAGTTAATGCTGGGGTATCAATGGATGTTTAATAAAAATCATGTGGTCTATAATGTATATATTGTTCAAAGTAGCGTCATATATATATATGTATATATTGGAATGCTATGTATATGTCTGGTGTGTGTGTCATATAGACACAGACTATATATATGAGAGGGTTGGATTTAGACTACTTGCTATTAAATAAATAATAATAATTAATAACTATTATTATTATTATTTATTATACTTTAGGGTGAGAAAAACTGTAAGAATTTTCCCAGGCAAAAATTATTGCTATGTAGATTTCATATGATCGTTCTAATTCCACGTTTTATATTTTATGACTTCTTGCCAGCATCTCAGTATGTTTCTGTTTAGATATACTAAGCTCCTTGAAATTAATTAACCTGTGGTCAGCAAAAAAAAGTAATACTGGTTAAGCTATATTCCTTTACAACGTTTGGTCACAGTTAGTTACAGAATTTTCCAGCTGTGAAGATGATGTACACTATTTACTGTAATTGAATTGCTGTTATAACACCTTTCAAGAGGAAAAATGATACATGACAAAAGTTTAACTGATCTTATCTGGAATAAAAACTTCACTTGAGTCATTACATTCAGAAAGGCTCCTAATACTGTTCATTTATGTTTGTCCTTAATTTTGGGTGTGCAATTTTAGTTCCTTTGTAATATCACCAACAGAGAGTGAATGTTAGACCATCCCTAGGTGGAATAACTAAACCAATAGAAGCAATAAATCTCCCCTAGTGATTGCGAATGCACACTGGAAAACATACCTAAAAGGCAAATAACATGTCTGAAAATTATAATGAAAGCAATGACATTTCATAGAAACATGTTCGTGGCATTGTGGTACATTTTAAAGCCAAGTTGTGTTGCATCCAAAGTATTGTGTTGTGCAAAGATCTATCTTTGATCTCCTTCCTCTGAGGTTTGTCCCTCTGCTTGAATTTTCGATACGATAAACACAAAATCGCCCTGGATTTTACAGCCAACCGGTACAACCAGCGGAATCCACAAACAATATAGAACCAGGTTAACCTGCCACCGTCCATACCACTGTAGAGGGTTTCCATTGCTCCCTGAACTAGCTTACCTAGTTCTCAGCCTCATCATCAAAAGCTACCTGAAGTGACCACTTATCACCAATCCTGATAAATGTAAGATCTCAGTATTCGTAAGAAGTTTAGAGCGGTTTGCAAACGTCAAAAATACAACTCGAATCAAACCGCATCCCATTAAAAACCTGAGACTGAAATTGATATTTGGGTAGATGCCTTAAAATGCAAATATCCAGTTGCTGCTTCGATCAAACCTTTTAGATAACTTACAAGTGATATAGAATGCCTTCCATACTCTAGTACCACCAGTGTGTGGGGGTTTTTTTTTGGGGGGGGGGGGAGGGAGAAATTAATGTATACCCTGAAGCAATACAAAGTAAGTGTTTACATGTTTGGGATAGGCAACTGGAATTAGTTCCTATATACCTTCCAAGCAGTAATAGCTTATTTAGGGCATGGGAGTGATTACTCCGTAAAATAACTTCAAAGCAGACTGTTCATCAGATCCCATTATTATTAAAAGGGAGGACCAGTTGGAAAAAAAAATCTGTCGCATTTGAAAAACAAACAAACACATTTAAAATAATTTCTGTAACTAGCTACCTTTGGCGTTTTTGGCAAGCGAACAAATAAAAAACCCGAGGAATCAGAAGTGTTCCCCCCCTCCCTCAGTGTCACATCACAGCCTTTCCTTCATCAACTTCAAAGAGGCCTGAAAGGACAAACGTTCTGATACAGCTAATAATACATGGAGAGACAGAATTTGCATTCCTTAGCAAATATAAGTGCTCATTAATCGAATCATGTATTTGGCTAAGAACATCTTTCCCGTGCCGCTGGGAGATTGAAAAGTGTTAGAATAGCGACGAGGTGAGGTCTGAGCAGCATTTTTGATTGACACTTTTTGCCAAGAATGTATCTCAGGTCAGTGATGACTATTTTAAACCTGTAAATTAATAATAATTATTATTATTATTAATACACAATGGAAAAGCTGGCGAGAGAATGTCCTGCAAGTTTTGAGGCTTTGCTTCAGAGATAGCTGCAATCTATAATTTCCCCAAGACATAATTGCGCTGCAAGGCCCATGTACTTACAACTCTTATGGACCAAATTCCCAGTAACTTTATCGTAAGCGCTGCAGGATCAGCCCTCGTGTCTGTGAATGGGTGATGATGCCCTGCACGTTAAAAACAACCTATTATACCCCAAAGAGTTGGTTACGTCCTATTATGTTACCACATCGGATCTGCTAGGAGAGCTGACCTTGTTTGGGTCTCTCAATACCCAGTGTTAAGTAGCAGAGGGGTAGCCGTGTTAGTCTGAAACTGTACAAAGCAACAGGGTCCTGTGGCATCTTTAAGACTAACAGAAGTATTGGGAGCATAAGCTTTCCTGGGTAAGAACCTCACTTCTTCAGATGCAAGTCACTTGACACCGTGCAAGGCACTGCATTTAGCCGTATGGAATGGAAATTTGTAATACCCCGTGTTGTTACTTTTTCTTATTATTTCTATTGTTAAATGCAGAGGGGAAGCCATAACTCCGACTGCCATCGTCTGAACTCTCTCTCGAGCGAAATCCTTCCCATGCCAACTTGTGTGACAGAGCATCATAGGCACCAGGGAGAGGGGATTTCATTTAGTGAGGAATCATCGTGTATTTTCTGTGCCCATCAAGCAGTCTCTGTAAGTGGCTCTCGTGCAGTGACACACATTGGCACACTCACCACGAACGTACCTTTACTTTAAAGCAATCCATGGTGGGAAAGGGAAAAAACATCTGATCTACCTATAAAATCTGATCACCCTCGCAGCTGAGCGCTCTTGGCAGGGTATGTCCCTTCTCTCTTCTGATCAAATTTGGGGGCACAATTGTCCTTCTTCCGCTCCTATATTTCATTGACTTTGAAACTGCGCTTGAAATAAACTGGAGAGCGAGGACATTCATTCATTCCCTCTCTGTATAGGAATCTACATATCGGCATAACTCGAGAGAGGCAGAACAAGTAGTTTCCCATGCTGGGCTATATTCCAGGCGTAGTGGTGATAGTTTACTTCAAGGTACTCCTCTGAAGAACAGTCAGAAAAGCAAGTAGAGGTATCAAAGCAGGGAGAGTAACTTTATTCTTTTCTTTCCAGGGGCTAATGGACTATAGAGTGTGAGAAAGAGATGGCGTAGTCTAGTTACACTCTGTGGACATGCTACTATTGTTTCGACTGGAGTTTTTTTGTTTAGTTTTTGAGTGCACTCTGGACTGGACTCTTTATTCCTCCGTGTATTTGGATACAATTTACCAGGATGTAGTAACTTATTATGTTTTACATTGATCTGTACACTCTGCTGAAGAAGAGCTCTGTGGAGCACCAAAGCTTGTCTCCCCAACAGAAGTTGGTCCAATAAAAGATATTACCTCACTCACCTTGTCTCTTATATATACAGTTTTGACACACTTTACTGCTCACTTCCATATGGATGTGTTAAACTGCTACCAACTTTTCCATTCACGAGTAGGGTTTTAGCACAACCTTACGCCATCTATCAGAGAATGAAACTCTTCAAGTACATTTTTTGATAACAGAAAAGTACTCTCTGGTGCCATAGACTTGCTGAGATTTGTATACAATAGATCCAGTGTGAAACAATCCGCAAAAATTAAAGCTGATTTTTATTAAATCTTTGTGTTCGCTATTTTTAAAAAAATCCAGAATGGGATCAGGTCTGGATACTTGTCAATAATCATCCCGGGCTTTTTCTTTCCCAACAAATGTCCAATTGTATTCTCATTTATACTATTGTAAATCTGGAGTTATTTCACTGCAATCAGGAATTCTCCTCCAAGAGAGTAGAATTAAGGCCCTAATGCTCCTTTAAGAATGTTTATTATCACCAAGATCAGCAAATTGGAATTCTCTGGTATTCCAAACAGAACCGGTTGTGTTAAAATGCAAAAAAAAAAAAAAAAAAAAAAAAAAAAAAAAATGAAACCTTAAGAACAGTGTAGAACTGCTTTGCCACTTTAAAAATGATGATTTGGGAAGCTATCCTGTATTCCTTAAACAACTACCGTTGTTTTGGCTGCATAATTCACTGGTAGGAAAAATGTAGATAAAGTCTGATCATAGTGGAAATGGGTAGGTGTATCTCTGATTTAAAGGTGATGGGTGAGTGGGATGTGAGAGCAGAATTTATGGTAGATATAAGAACCCCAAATGGATCTCCTGGGTTTCTAGCATTTAGTTTTAAAACTATAACTATAACATCATTAACAATATTTTAAAGGGAAATCTGTTCTGAATTGTCACTTCTAACTGACCAATTTATCATAATTTGAGGTCTTTACATCAAGTCTGCATTTCTTTCAAAAAGAAATGTAACCACAAGTTATTGGGACCACCTTATGTGTTAGGTAAAAATCTCTCCACTGCAGGAATTACTGGATAAAATTGGATTGTGTTCCCCTTGCAGGTCCTTCCTGGCCTTCAAAGACATGGGTCTATTTAATAAAGATTTTTGGTTTGGAATTTCTTTAGTTTTCATTAAATATATTAAAAGGTGTGTTTTTTCTCATGCTCAGATAACCCTAGCACAGCTGAATATAATTTGTTTGTAACTTTAGTGAGACTTGTATTTCATCAGTGATGAGCATGGGTGCTACAAAGACTATGCTGATGAAGTTTAGGATTTCTGGGAAGTTTCACATGTGGTTCTCTGAGAGGGTTACAAGCTTTGTGTTTGGCGAGACAGAAGCATATTTAGGACTTCAAAGAAGTTCTAGGTTTTGTTAGCATAATCTGTAGAGCTTGTCAACCTGAGTCTTTCTGTTGGAACAGATTTATGGTGCTCATAGATTTAATAATTGTCTGACAGATTTAGGATTAAAAAGACAAAAAAAATTTACATAATCCAGAATCCAGGGCCCTCAGTTTGAACACATTTGTGTTCTACACAACACATCTAGAATAGTGTAATCTTTGAATAGGAAATTTGACACCTCCAACATCACCAGGAAATGTATGTGATTTTTGACTGAAAAGGAGTTTGGTGCAGTTAAATTTGAAAACATCTTCACTGTGCAGCTGTATACAAAGATACAGCAGACTTGTCCCAGGGGTCAGAAAGCCTGACGACTATGCACACTTCCTTGAAAAAGTTGGAGTCTACCTGCCTGCATGGTGTTTCATGTACCATGTGCTGGGTAATAACATGAAAGGACTCCATGCTTCTAAAACCAAACTAGCTCTTTATTAAGAAAACTATTTACAGAGAAACTGCACTTGCAGCTAGCATTCTACCCATGTGAACACAGACTGACTTCCTGGTGCCTCCTTCAAACTCTTCCCTCCTGCAACCTGTTCTCCTACCTACAAGCTCCATGCAGATTGTCACATCTTTCCTTTTAATAATTGTTGTTGTTGCATTTTTTGTGCCAGTTTTTGCTGACTTGTTGCAGCCAGAGGTTACTAGTAGATAGTCCATCCTTGGGACATGGCTTTTATTGCCAGCCCATTGCAGCCTGTTTTCAATGCTTTGTTCAGTGGTTTTGGATCAAGGCATATCCCAAGGTTACCTGAAGTTTTCTCACTTCAGCTAGTTTGCTGATCCACTGTCCATTTGAACTGATATAAGTATGTCTGTTCTTTGCAGGCTTGCCAGTTCCTTCTTCAGTGATTTCACCGGGGCTAATGGAACTCTGTTTCAGTAGTCCCAAGGGCTGCACTATTTCTAACATCAGCTTGCCCTGTACGTGTCTATCTCCTTGAAATATGTCCTTATATTCTGTAGAAAGCTGTGAAAGGGCTCAGGGTTTTTTTCTTCCTTCTTTCTCACATTGGGGGATATTCTGGTGTTGGGCTATGATAAAACCCATGGCTTGCACTGCCCTGCTGCCCAGCAGTGGATGGCACTTCTGTGTGGCAACTAGTCTAAACAAGTGATCGTGTCCCTTGTTTTGTGGGTTTCTTATTCACAGCCTGCATTCGCCCACTGGCCTCAGAATGGTTTTATTGTCCACCACCAGCATGTGGTCACATTTCTCCAGTCTAACATTGCTGCTTATCAGTGTGCTATAGCGTTGTGCATTCTCACTCTGGAAGCAGTCCAGTATTGTGCTATTGGTAAGGAAGTAAATTTGTCACCATTGTGAATTCTGTGATTTTTTCCCATCCTTCTCTTTGAGCCCTGTAATTCAGCGCTTCTGCCATTTTTGGTACACCCACAACATTAAAAAGTGCCATTGCTATGGGGAAATGTTCCTGTTCTCCCAGCAGGGTGTGTGTGTGTGTGTGTGTGTGAATATCTTACCACCACCTGCCAAAGAGTAGATGAATCCTAGCCCCAGCTAGGGAAGGAAAAGGGATTAATGAATTTTATGGGAAAGGACCACCACCCTGAAAGGATTAGTCAATCCTTGGAGCTGGGCTTCAGCCTCTAGAGTTGTCTGGGAGATAGGGTGACCAGACAGCAACTGTGAAAATTGGGACAGGGGTGGGGGGTAAAAGGAGCCTATATAAGAAAAAAAACCCAAATTGGGACTGTTTCTATAAAATCGGGACATCTAATCACCCTCCTGGGAGAGGTCTTTGATCCCATGGAGGGAGGCACTGAGCTTGTGGTACGCCACCTACAGGGCCAGTGCTGAACAGAATGGGGTGGGGACACTGAATTTAGACTCTTTGAGGCTCATATGACTTTGTCTGTAGTTTTTCCCTGTAGCACTAGAGCTCTCAGTAAGCCCCTGTCATAAAATCGTGACAAAGAACACTGACAAAGCTGGGTGCCTGGCCCATAGTCATCTGAACGCAGCTGACACTGCTGGGGCTGCTACTATCTTTCCACCCCCAATCCTATGTGGATGATGAAGATTCTGTTACCATATGCCCCTCCCTCCCACACGCTGAAGTGTATGAACATTCTATCACTGGATAGGGCAGCATCAGAGGGAAGCCAGTCAACACGAAGCCCTTGCTGGTAGGAAGAGTAGATTCATGAATTTGTATCAGAGGGGTAGCCGTGTTAGTCTGAATCACCCTCCCTGATTGAACTAACCTCGTTATCTCCATACTGATTTATACCCGCCTCTGGAAATTTCCATTACTTGCATCTGAAGAAGTGAGGCTCTTACCCAAGAAAGCTTATGCTCCCAATACTTCTGTTAGGCTTTAAGGTGCCATAGGACCCTCTGTTGCTTTTCATGAATTTGGTATCTCAGACCCAGGGGTTGTATCTCACTTTGTAATTTTGTGTTCCTCCTCTCTCTAATTTCACCAGGTTCCTCTGTATTATTTCTCTGTCTTCCCTGGTCTTCAGAACACGCAGCCGCTTAACAGCACCTTCAGATTTCATTAACCTGTTCTCTGCTCCCTCTTCTCTATGTTATTCATGGAGATATTAAAAAAGGTCAGATCTCATGTAGATCCCAGCAGCACTTCAGGAGACACCTGCCCCAAATTTGATAATTTGCCACTTGTTATTTCCCTTTGTTTGTGGCTCTTCAGTGACATTTCCATTAATCAGAAAGTGTCCTTTTCTGAGCCTGTTTTAATTAATTCTGAGAGTAAGTTTTCATGAGACATGGCTGCAAAGGTGTTCCTAAAACCTATGGACAGATCCTCAATTAGTGTAAATCATCATGGTTCAGCTGAAGTCAAAGGACCTATGACCATTTACACCAGGTGAGGATCTGGTCCCACTTCTGTTATATTTTCTGTTTCCTGTTCTTCCACACTTCTAATAATTTTATCCAAAAAGTAAATTAGCCAATTTATTTCACCCCCGCACCTCTGGCAAAATTTGTTCTTTATTATCCCTTTTCTTATTGCTCATGGTTCCATTCTGATCTGGGGGGGGGGACTTCATCTGAGATGTTTATGTCTACCAGGCTGACACATGGATTTATGATAGTTCTGGTCCTGTTTAGTATCTTCATGAATGACCTAAAGGAGGGAGGGAATAGCAAATTCATGACATTGGGGGAGACTCCCCCACCACCTAATAGCTTTTCACCACCTGTTTCCCTTTCTCTTCTTCTACATAACCTTCCAAGATGGGGGTGGAGGTGGGGTTGAAATGTGCTGCACTCCAGATTCCTGCACTAGCAGAAATGACCTTAAAGATCTGCTCCAGACAGCTTAAGTAAGAGCAACCCTATGGCTGCTCTAATTTGTTCCACAGGTCAATTCAGACCTCGGCCAGCCCTAGGATTAGGGAAGGTGATTTAAAGCAACATTTTTTCTTCCTCCACTTTCAGCTGTGCTAAGCATGAGCTTCATGCACCTGATCCACCCCCTAGATTTTATCTTTGAAGCCCTTAAAGTAGTAGGACTTAGCTATCAAATTATAGTGGCTCAGTTGTATGTAACAGGTACAGAATGAAGGGTTTGTTCAGTGGAAGATATTTACTCATAGAATTTGTTCCCGTTCAAAACCAGGATATGCTCAAGTGTTGCTACCACCAGGTTATGATGAGACCTATCTTTCAGCAGACATTCATCTAACAACCATGTGCTAGATCAGCTCCACCAACATGCTCCTGAGTAGAGAAAAATTACAACTCCCCCCGCCGCCCCTCCCTTCAAAAATAGCCCTGAACTGAAGTATTCTAATATATATGGCTAAAATCTAAAGGGTTTAGTCAGTTGAAGAGATGCCAGTGAAGTTAATTTATATAGCAGGGCACAAAATCTAGCTACTGTAAGTATGACTGCCTTATAATTAAAGAATACATATTAATAATTCCCATCCTCTTCCATGATGGCAGATTTTAATATTTGCTCCCTTACTCATCAGAATGCTTAATTTTTTTAAACAGTCATTCCTGAATCCAATATGCTTATGCTGTAGTGACCAGCGAACCTGCTTCTTATTATGCAGGTATGAAATTATTGTGGTGTCTGGCTCCATTTCTGCCTTATACCCTCACATTCTCAACACACTCCTTTATCTATCTATCATAGGTACTTATATAGGCCCCCCTCACCACAGTATCTGAGCACCTCACGATCTCTAATGTATTTATCCTCACAAACACCCCAAGGAGGTAGATAGGATTTAATATCCCCATTTTACAGATGGGGAACTGAGGCTAAGTGACTTGCCTAGGGTCACACAGGATGTTCATAGCTGAAAAGGAATTGAAACTCAGGGATCCTACAGCCCAGGCTAGCACTCTAACCACTGGATTATCCTTCCTACCTCTTATACCTTATACAGATATTTATCTGCCTCTCAGGGCTGAAGTCTTGGGAGTCAAGCTTCTCTTCTCTCTGCTCGTTGATACGACATTTGCAAACACTTATCAGTCAATCTTCAAATTCCTCCTTTCTCTCCTCACCCCTTCAGAAAAAGGACATGTTAAAAATGAGGCCAGCATGTAATCACCTCCTTCTGAAGATAACTCACAGTTGAACTACTCCACTGGTTCCTGTGCTTAAGGCTATTTCCTTTTCCCTCTGGCTCAGTGGCAACTGTTTCCATGGAGTTTTAGACTAGCTCAAAGTGAAATCTATAAGGCACATGGTGGAAATCTTGCAAATGTTGGAAGGGTTTGTTGATCAGAGTTCAAAGTTCTGGTAAGTCATTTTCTGCACCTCTAAAGAAACACAATCTCCGTGCTCTTTAAGTAAGAGAGGCACTGGCCAAAGTCATCTTCTTGATAGTAAAACAGCTAAAGTGCTGTTCAAATGTAATCCAATCAACAAGACACTACTTTAAGCAAGCTTTGCGTCAAGGCAAGCTGAACTGATGATCATCTAGTGTGATGCACCTACAACAAAGAGTGACAAGAACAAACAGAAATTGGCTTATTAGAAATTTCAGAAGACAGGTCAAGATGGTCCAGGACATGTGATTAATCATGGTCATTGGTGACATGAATGTAAATGATGAGGGGGACAGAGAGATAGCAGGTAGGAGATCATGAGTCTGCTTGGGAGCTAGGCAAATGAACAATGTTGAAAAAAACAGAGCTCACATTTTGTTGACCTTAGAGATTAGCTAGTGGGAAGTGTTGGATTTTTACACATCTGCTATACCTAACCCAACTACCCTGCAACCTATCGTTTAGTAGTTGGTCAATTTATTGGAGAGACCATGGAAGTATTGGGTCATGAGGAGGGATTTGGAGGAGAGATTAATGGCTTAGTGGATCATTTTATAGAAGGAGTTCCATGATAAGAGAATGGAAAGAGGTGCAAAGACAGCTATGGAGAAATGGATATCTGGGCAATCAAGATTAATATCTCTGATGGAGAAGGGGAAAGGGGTAGAGGTGAGGAAGGTCATCCAAAAAGAGAGAGAAGAGCATTTACAATGCTATGGAAGGGAGTGATGTGTCAGGAAGGACACAATGGAAAAGTTGCACTGACTGGGAGATGAAGAGGGCCTGCAAAATTTTAGCAGTGTGGACAAAAAGAAAAGGTTGGATCTTGGAAATGTTAGGCAGGAAGAAATGGCAAAATTTGAATGCAGGTTGGATGTGTAAGTCAGGAGAGGAGTCAAAGATGACTCCTAGCAAAGAAGCCTAAGTGGCAGGGAGGATGGTGGTATTGCCACTGGAGATAAAGACCATGGGTGAGGATTTGGGGAGAAAAAAAGCAAGCTATCAATCTTCAGCTGTGGCTGATGAGTGCTTGGTGCATCTTGAAAAAGCGGGAGGGTATTGAAAGGCAGCTTTCAGCCACCATAGCAATCCTCTAAACCTGGGGCCACCTGGGCTTTAGTTCTGGCCCCTACACTAGTTGTCAATGGTGCTAAGGGATTATTCTGGCCGCCAAAAATCACTGGCACATGTGCGATCCCTGTGCTAGTGGCCTGGAGGGCAGGTGGCTTAGGAGCCACAACAATGTCTGTGCACCATATGGGGTTCTCAGGAAATAATTTATTCACAAAAATGTTTTACCAATATTTGACCCGCCTTAGCAATGATTCATTTAGCCAACACTAGCTTATTACACTGTCCCTAATGACGAAGATCAGAAAACAAAGACACTGGGGAAGAACTAAAGGAGGTGCCAACCTCAGAGTTATTCCTGCTGAGTGTAATTCTTAACAGCTGAGCTCTTCAGCTTCCCAATTATACATATGTAGAACTATATCTCTTATATACATATAGAACTATTTCTCTATCAACACAAACATTTATGTAGTGTCTGGGCTCAATGCTCAGCTATGCCCACTTTACGCTTGGCACAGCTGAGGATGTTTGGGCAGGGAA
Source organism: Chrysemys picta bellii (assembly GCF_011386835.1). NCBI lineage: Eukaryota > Metazoa > Chordata > Testudines > Emydidae > Chrysemys > Chrysemys picta. Next base: position 10,311,983 of record NC_088800.1, on the reverse strand, counting down.
AGGTGGTTGTGAGTTGGCTACAGGGGTGCTGTAATTGACACTAGCCTCACTGGCCATACCCCCTCCCACCTCTGACACATGCCCTACAGTGAAAGTTGTTCTGGGGTTGATGGGGGAAGTAGAGCAGCACATTGGATCAACTGTATCAGCTTTGCACCATTCCTCTGAGAAGGGGGTATTCCTCTGGCTGCTTTGCCCTGCTGAGTTGGGGCCCTGGATTGAGCCCTCCATGTGCATATATATTATACATATATATTATAAAGATGTAAAAAGACACGCTTAGTAATAGATGTCGACATAGATACACAATAGTTTAAAGAATGAATCACCTTTACTGTGTTTTTTCATATTGTATAAGGAAATGATCAGGTGTTTTATCCAGATTGATCAGTCATAACAAAGCACATGGTATTCATTCAACCATGCAAACCCACATCCTCAGCTGGAGTAAATCAACTCATCTCCATTGACTTTGGATAATCACTCCATCCAGATTCATTGACTTCAAATGGAACCACGTTCATTTATACGAGTGGAGGATCTGGCCCATGTAGGTAAAACACTGAACAAGTTTAGAAGTGCTAATTTAGAACAGCTTTTCCAGATCTATAAAAACAGGGGCATCATTTGGTCACAATTCTGTTACTCTCAAGAAACACAGACGAGTTTCTTCTCACAGATTTTTTGACTGAAGTGATGGTTTTCCCCTTTAAAACTTCATTATAAAGCCCTAGTTCACAACATGATAAGCACAGAGGACAAATTAGCAATAAAACTAAATTATTATTGCAAAAGGCAAAATAAAGTTATATTGGAAATGCTGAGTGCCACAAGCTTCTGTTGCGATGGACACCATGTAAGATGCATATCATGGTCTTCTGCCACCTCATAAAATAAGTTGTGACCTGGAGTCATAGCTGATCCTGGATATTTCTCATCCTATCATCTGCAGGAACTGGGGTCTTGTAAGCATGATGAGATTTGACTCTTTCTTTCTTCTTCTACAAGAGGTGAAACTGGGCAAAAGCAAGTCTGATTTCCAGTAGGAGTGGACATTACAATAAAGGAATTCATGTGAAAAATAAGGATTTGATGTGATTAGTAGGACTTGCTTGTTTTGAAGATTCAGATTAAATAGTGTTAATAAAATAATAATAATAATAATAATAATAATAATAATAATACCTAACTCTTATATAGCACTTTTCATCAGAAGGTACAACTGTTTCCAGTGTTATTATACCACGCCATATGGTGTATATATATGTATATATCAATATTGATATGCACACGCAGTCACACATATGCCTTTTTTCAAGTTCAAACAATACCAACTAGAAAAGCAATCTTTAAAGTTTGGGCCTAATCCTCAGATGCTTGAAATCCGGGTTGCTCCATTTGACTTCCAAGTGACACCAGTTGAGGATCTGACCCACAACATTCACGTAATTCTAATGAGCACATAAATATACACTGTTTTGAAATTGCATAGCAGAGTCAAGAAATGTGTCAATTTAGGAAATAATATTGAATGGATAATTCAACATAATTTACGTGGACACTTCCTGCATCTCTTGTGGAGACTGGGGAAAGACAAAATATATTGACAACAGAAATGAGTGTGACTGGAACACTTCAGTGGAGAGAACATTAAATACATGCCATGATGGATGATAGTCTGTGGAAAAGTGGTTAAATCTACAGACTTCACTAAAATTGCCATCAAATAAAAAATGCGTAAGTTGGAAGGAAAAAGAAGCACAGCAAATATTGCAGAGGAAACATTGGAATGAGAAATATCACTTACACAGGTTGCTACATCACCTTGGAGAGTGAGATCTAGAGGAAAATCACCACCACATTTATAACCACATTCACTCTATTCTGGCAGCCTTGGAGATCTGGTGTTGCTAAGAGAGCTCAATCCACAGCTAAACTGAAACGGTACAACAGCATTGCCTTGTCAATGCTTGTGAATTGAGCAGGAACACGGCAGATAACATAAACCAAAGGGAAGAGATGCTTTACAGTTCTTTATAGTTACTATTTGTGAAGAATCCTTGGACTTAGATCATGGACCCAAAACCTTACTTATTAGAAAATTACCTTGTAATCAATTATGTCAAACAATTTTTTTTTAAGTAAGTTACAAATATGAGGTCCAGGTTGTGAACTACAAGACCATCAACTGGTTACCAAAAGGAAAAATAAAGACAGGACAACTGAGGCCTGGTCTGCACTGGGGGCGGGAGGGAGAGGAAATTGATCTAAGTTATACAATTTCAGCTACGTGAATAGCATAGCTGAAGTCAAAAAAAAAAAAACAAGGAGTCCGGTGGCACCTTAAAGACTAACAGATTTATTTGGGCATAAGCTTTTCATGGGTAAAAAAACCTCACTTCTTCAGATTCTTTGTTTTTGTAGATACAGACTAACACGGCTACCCCCGATAGCTGAAGTCGATGTACTTAGCTCTACTCACTGCGGTGTCTTCACTGCAGTGAGTCAACAGCTGACGCTCCCCCATCAACCCCGCCTGTGCCTCTTGCTCCTGTGGAGTACTGGAGTCGATGGAAGAGTGCTCGGTGGTCCATTTATCGTGTCTAGACTAGACGCGAGAAATCGACCCCCACTGGATCGATCGCTGCCCGATGACCATGCGGGTAATGTAGACAAGCCCAAAGACAAATAAGAGTCTATTGTGATGGCTACACTTTGATTGTTATTTAAAGATATTGCATGGATTATGGTTCTCCTCATTTGATGTAATGAATGAGAAGATTTTGAAGGACTATAATGTATCCTTAATCTTTGTGCAAAGATTCCATTAAAAGCGATGAGAGTTGTGTATATAGAAGCCATGTAAAATATGGTCTTACGTGAAATGGCTATAACAGATCTTCATTCATGTTACCTGTAAAACATTTCTCAGAGTGGAAGAATGTTAGGAGAAACATTTATTCAAAAACCTAAAGCCACAGTAAGACTCTCTGAACATGCCAATTGTTTGGTATACTTTAACTTTATATAATTCGGGTTGGAAACCTGAATCTCAAATGAATTAAGTCCTCATAAAATTGAGCCTTTCACACCAAAGACACATTAGTTTCACATTCTGGGTCTTTCCATGGACTTCAGTTGGTTTTGGTCAAGGTCCTCCATTAAAGCAGATTCTTCGGTAAAGGCAAAATCTCCATTTTGTCTGTCCATGTTGCCACATGGGTGGGTTTTATGTAGCAGACTTGTAGGATGGCTCTACTCTGTACTGCCATAAATCTTCCCCTTAACGGTGTTAAGGAGTTTTATGAGCATTAAGAAATTAAGCCAGCACAATAAGAGAAGGCTGAAATCCAAACCACGCATACAAAGTGGTTCATGGCTGACTTCCAGATTTGTGGGTATCATATCAGAGGCATCTTTGAAAATGTAGCCAAATATGGTTCTACTACAAAGATAGGTTCATCTTGTACTAAGAAGTCTGCCGAGTGTTTTGGCTACCTGTAAGGATTAAATTCAGGATTTTGAAAATATTGCAACAGTTCTTCTGAGTCAGATAATATTAGCCTTAAAAATAAGGTTATTTTTTTGTAGGGAGGGAAAAAACTCCAAGTGTGTGTGTGTGTGTGTGTGTGTATATATATATATATATATATATACATACACATACCCCAGGACAGAATTTGGCCTTTATAGCTTCTGCTATACAATATCACCATACTGCAGACTGCTTTACTTTAAAATTTTACTTAAAAAAATTAGCTTTCATCAATGCGAGAACATGCTTTGTGCCTGGCTTTTATTCTTATGCTGAGTGTGCTTGGGCCATACAGCTCAAAGAATTAGCAGGGTGGCTTCTCTTGCTATGTGGCTTGCCTTCAACTGTTTTCCACTCATTGTTAGAAGGTCTCCTAGTAATCTGTAAATGGCTCTAGTCTCCTAAAGGTTTATTTCTCTCTCTCTCATGAAATTTAACTTTAAAATAAGGATAAAACTTTGTATCTTTGCCTGTTTCACCACATGACTACCTGGCACTTTAAGGTTGTATATCATGACAGTTTCTCCCTGGGTATTTCCAGGAAGTCTTCAGGAAGCTGTGCTTTTCCATGTCAGGCAAAATCTACTTATATTGATGATGAAAAGTGGAATAGCTGGGGCAAGCTTTGCAAAATGGATAAAACTAAGTGTTGAGCGAGAGAAAAGGTTCTACTAAGGCCTTGACTATAAAAACATTTTTCTTTAAAATTCCCCATTGTTGCACTACCACCACTGGAATTCCAGTGGCTGTTCAAGTTTTAACCACTGTGTTTTCCAGTTCTGCCATGAGTATCACTAGAAGACATGGTGGTTAAAATACTGGCCACAAGTCTACACTAGCACTCCTGCTCTTGCTGCCAGTGAGGGGAAATATTAAGAAAGATGCTAGGGAAGATGCAGCCAGACAGGTCACTGATATTTTAGCCACTTTGTCATCCAGCCCTCCTCTGACAATGGTAGCTAAAAAGCCAGTAGCTACTCTCACCATTGTTGTCAACAGCGGAGCTTTATTGGTGGTAATGCAGCAGTGGGATACTTTAAGAAATATGCAAGTGTATAAACAGCATTAGAAGAGACTGGGAAGGACAATTAGAAAACAGGATGAAAAGAACTGGAAGAGAAAGACCAGTTCTGATCTCAAAGCAATATTATCTTGGCCTTCATCTTCTTTTTCTCTTGTGAGTCAAACGTAAAACACATTGCTGCATATTTTACGTTTTTCATCTTGAAAGCTTAAATTTCACACTATTTCCTCACTACTAGTAATTTCTGTTGATAGTTTCCATTTCTACTTTTGATAAGTTTAGGTCCAAGTGCCTCAAGAGTTCACTTTGGATTTGTGTGGGTTTACACAAATGCTATGAATGCACTATCAAATGAGGGACTGAATTGGTTTTTGTATATTATATCCTACTTTGGCGTGGTATCCTATCTTCTTATCTATGAAGTGCAGAATTGTTGTTGTAGCTGTGTTGGTCCCAGGATATTAGAGAGACAAGGTGTGTGAGGTAATATCTTCCGTTGGCCCAACTTCTGTAGTGAGAGAGACAAGCTTTTGAGCTTACGCAGAGCTCTTCTCTGGTTTGCCTCTAGAGTCACATTTAAGCATGTGGGTTGTAGTTGCCTGTAATACAATCACCTACTCAAGAACATTTGCTTTTCTTCTCTTCCCATATTTTCTTTTCCTTTGACTGAACTTTGAATTTAAGTATTGTTGTCAAGTTTGTTTGAGGAAGATGCTGAAAGAAAAAACCTTTCTGGTCCATCTGGTAGTAAAAAGAGGGCATTTTATTTTTGCTTTTGAATGTCAATAGATTATTTATACTGGTGCAATGTTCTGAAGAGATAAAATACTCCCCACTGTGTGACATGCAAATCTCTGGAATGTAAATATAAATAATACTTGTGCGTTCATGATCAAAGACCCTTTTACAATTATTGTTGAATATTTGGGTCCAGATCCTCATCTGTTATAAATCAGCATTGCTTCACTGAAGTTTGTGGAACTATGCTGATTTATTAAATAAATAAAGCCGACAGATTGACAGGCTGACAGCCTTTGCAAATGTAATTCTCTGTTTATTCACGGAAGAGCAATGTCAGGGACAGCAACAATGCCTCCTCTCCACCCACCCATACCTCTCAACCCTCACCTGGAGAGACCATTTCTATGGATAAAAGGATAGCATCATTTTCATGCTAATTCAGTCCTTGGCCTCTCTGCTCAACCTACCAACAAGGCTTGCTAGCTTAGTGCCATTTGTAATGTGAACTCCCTTCTACTGAGAGCTGGACCAAGACCATCAACTCATTTCACATAGGTCACTCAACAGCTGTCTGACGCTAACAACTTTCAGTCATTACAAGCCTGTGCTGCATTTTAACATACCTAAAGGTGAAAGTCTCCATATTCCATTAAATGTTTCTATAGCCATATACTTTCTCTCGTTGAACATTATCCTTCAACACTGTACATAGTGTGACAGATTTATTTTTTAATGCCATTCTAGGGCCTGGTGCATCTGCCATTGAAGTGAATGACAAGACTCCTACTGACTTCAATGGGCTCTGGATTTGACCCTAATTGGCCAAATTAATCTAAAACATCCAATTTAATATAATATATTTGCACAATAGATTCCAATTACATCATCCAAAAACTAGTTAGGGGAAACTTCTCATTGATATGCACATAATAAATATATCTTTATTTCCAGGCATGCTCCAAGACAGTCACTTTTATTCCTTTCCATACATGGCGCCTTATCTAGTCAATGCACATAAAGAAGAACTTATTTGTATAAAACAGGAGGTATACACTTGGAAGAATATTTACTTTTTTATATTTGGATGTGGTTCTGGCAAATATATACTAGACAAGTGTTTGCTTCTTCTAATATAATAAAAAGGCACAATCATTAACTTTTTAAAACTCTATGGAGGAACAAGATTTTACTGATATGACCGTATACGGTACAAATGTATTCTATAGGGATATGAATGGAAAGTGTGCCTATTATATGATCAGTTGTTTCCATTTTTTTCTCCTTGAATACTTTTAGGTGAGATCTCAAAGAAGAAACGCTATTGTGATGTATATTTGGTATGGAGTGAACTTTTTTTGCAAGAAGTCTGGGCTACGGTTAGTAGCTAGTGAAGAGCTCTAAGTCCGATGAGGGTTTAATGCTGTGATGAGTGCCAGGGCAGAGCAGTCTAACAATATAAGTCTGTTGGACATGTCGTCTGGGCTGTCACGTTCAATTTGCACATGACCTCCTGGCCAAAAAATGGGAAAGAAGTGGTAGAATGTGGGACTGAAAGCTTATATTATTGCTTTGACAGCTTCACTCATCTAGAAGTAATGCAAAATGCAATTTATATTTATACTCTCTGACCTTCTGCACAGAGAGGGAAACTATCTAATGATGGGCCATGGTAGCAGAGAAAGAAACAGATCTCAATACAGCTGGAATTTGTCTACATTTTTTGCTTTTCAACCATTCAATTACAGTCAAAAGACAAATGAAACATGAAGAGTGCATTGGGAAGGTAGTGACACAATTATTTTATAGTGAGTAGGTTCTGGCTTTGAGTCTTGGCAAAGGTTGCCATACACGCCTTATTTCACTAGATACAGATAATCTTCCTGCTCCCACTGGACAAATCCCTTCTGCTTGTAGGTGTGTCACTCTGGCCATCACAGAAGGAGAAAAAAGACATGAGCGAGTCAATAACAGTCTTTCTATGCATTTGGATATTGTTGAGAGAGGCTGATACTAATCCTATTAACTAAGATAAGTTAAGTCAGGCCTAATTATAACTGGCACATTATTCACTTTTGAGGGAAAACAGGAAGAAAGCCCCATTTCCTTTTGTTACAAGGAGTAATGCAAGGGCTTGTATGTGCTCCCCCAAATCTTCCTTTTGGTTGCTACAGAACTACTGAAGAAAATGGTAGGCACTATCTGAAGACCCCTAACACTATTTTGGGGGCAGATCTCCAGTTGACATAAATCTGCATGACTATGATGACATCAGTGCATCTATGCCAGTTTATACTAATAGAGGATTTGGCCCCAGATCCAGCCTTTTCCTTAACTGTGGTTAGCGACTAACTTTTTGCTTCAGATAAAGGGAAGTGTTGACAGCACAAGTTATTATCTTACATAAGTCTTAAGAAGGTGTGACAGACTCAAAAGATAGAAGAATAGAGCATAGGGGTTATGGGTTACAATCGGTATTACACAAATTATATCAGTTTGGTTTTTAGCATTTCTTCCCATCTGATCTGCCTTTCCTCAGACCAGTCCTGATCCAAAGCCCACTGAGTTAATGGAAAGACTGCCACCAATGTTACTGGGCTGTGGACGAAACCCAGAGTTCAGTTATTGGTCTAAAACAGCCAATAAATCATTCCATTATTTTACTAATTCTTTTATTCTGGCCCACCATATCTGGATAGGTGGTATTTCTTTTTATAGCCATAATGGTCAAGTCCAGGTTATTGGATAAGAATTCTAAACAGGTATCCAGTTTTATTTAGGAAACCCTTTTTCAATAGCTATAGTGTCATGATTTAGTACTTGGTCCTGCTAGTGAAGGCAGGGGGCTGGACTCAACGATCTTTCAAGGTCCCCTCCAGTTCTAGGAGATAGGATATCTCCATTTCTGCAAAAGTAGAGCAGGCAAATGATTTGTTTTTACAATAGACAGACAGTAATAATAAAATCCAGTGAAAATGAAATTGACAAGGCAGTTAATATTTTAAAAGGGAACAGAAATGTAGACACAAAGGAACTGATTGAGGAATTTGAAACAACTGTATAGTGTGAAGTAAACTTTTTTTTTAAATGAGCAAAACAAGAAAATATGTTAGATAATAATGAGTGGGTTATTTGTGCAGCATTGTTGAGACAGAAGTGTATTTTATCTTTCTTTCAATTTACCTCTCAAGGAGCCAGAATATATGGTTGTAACTATTAAAGTTCTCCTAGTGGTTAAATATTACTTCTTATAGCTGTACATCCTGGAGAAGGGAATATAATTACATTTCAAAAAATATTTCATAGAGAAATGAAATAGATTTTAAAAAAGAAAAGCCTAAGTTTAAAATGGCTTAAAACGATCTTGATCTAGAATTCCCTCCCTTCTAATGCTTGGTGCAAATTCACTGCTTTCCAATGTGTAAAATCTGAATGTATGATAAGCATTGTTTCACTGAAGGGCTATTTCCTGCCTAGAGAAAATGTGGAACTCAGTTCTGCTCCAGCCCTAACTATCAGGAGAAGGCAGGGGAGGGATTTACTCTTTGGAGTGACAGAGGAGGTGTGTGTGTGGTTTTGTGTGTGTGTGTAAGGCGCATCTTGGATCCTGAACCTTCTTGTAGTTGGTACATGTGGTTAAATCAATACCCATCTAGGGTAGGCTCCACTGTTCAAGCAAAGAGGCAGTCTGGACCTTGGGACTGTGGGAGGGGAAATAGTGAGGGGGGGGGGGATGAGAGCACATTTTAAGGGGTCAGCTAGAATATAGAAGAGAACAGCCGATGGATTTGTCCAGGTCGACTCCCATTGACGTCAAGAGGAGTTTTGCTCCTGAATTCAGTGGGAGCAGAATGAGAAGCTTTTATTTTGAAAGGAGGGAGAGGAATGATCCTTGCTTATTAAAATACCCCCATCCCCTTTATTTGGCAACCACTGGACTGCTTGGTTGTATAGTAAATGGTCGCCCCAACACACACACACACACACACACTTTGCAGTTCACTGCTGAGTCACTGAGTCTGGGGAACAATCTAGCAGCTGATCTGGCATTTTGGAGGGTTGGCTTTTAAAATCCACCTCCACTCCCCTCCTCTTTGTTTGTGTCTTTATTTTTATTTTTTTCCCATAGAGCTCCGAAGCGAAGCAGTTAATAGTTATGTTTTTTCTACCGTTTTTAATCCACAACTCTGCCCCCTACCTGCCCTTATAATCCCCTAGCATGTGCTGGTGACATCACATGGCCATCAGCTCCAAGTTCCCGTCCCCTGTAACTGTCATTAACTGCTGCAAGCAGATGAAAAATGACTGGGAGACTCAGTGGCTCCCACCAGTGACCTTGGGTATTATTAGAATGACCTCGCTTTGGCTTGACCATAAAAAAAAAAATCTTGATATCATCACAGAGGCTGTGTCTGAATCCAGGCTGTTCTGAAAGGGGCTAGGAGGGAGAGGAAGCAGGGGAAAACATTGAAGAATGCAGAGTAAATGTTATGCAAAGATACAGTGCCCATAAATACTTAATCACAGCCCAGTCTCAGCGAGTGAGCTCTGCAGAGACTGGCCTTTCGGGAGGACAATTTGGGGGGTTATCGTGTCAGTTTGCAGAGCTTATTTTTAGCTGAGTCTGCTGTTGTTGGTCTTGAAGCATTCCCCTTTAACCCTTCAAATGCTGCTTGGCCTCACAGTCTCCTCCTCATGCCCCCTTCATTCACATAAATATGCGTCTACTTACCTATATGGTCACATATATCCTTTATTGATCGTGTGTGTGTCTGTGTGTGTGTGTGAGAGAGAGAGAGATAGTGTCCTTGTTTCTTTCACTACTACTAATAAATATAATAAATAGTTTGGGACAGATTCTCACTAATACACCCACAAAAATGAGTTGTCCAGGTGAGGTTCATTACCGCTTTGATTCAGTGAAGGGAAACTCTGGGGGTTAAAAAAGAGAGTCCAACTTTCTGTGTGTTTAATGAAAAGGGCTAATTTCGCTCCTTTCCCCCCACCTTTCACACTGTTAAAGTGAACACTGATAAAAACAGGATAGTCTGCTTAAAAAAAAAAAGAAGTCAAACAAGTAGCTAGAAGGGGGGGGATAGTGTCCCATTAAATATTGTAATCGATAGCTTGTCAACTCTGAAGCGTTTACTTATACCGTGTCTCGTTGTTTAACAAATTGACCCTCTGAGATGCTCGGACGTGCTGCCGGCTCTCGACGTGTTTGGACGGTGTGCTGTGGTTTTTTTTAGCTGTGAAACAGTTAAAAAACCTGGAGGCAGACAAAAGAGAACCTCAAACCGCTGCCCGGCTTCTTTTCTCTGCTGTCAGTTGGAAATAGATCTGATGCCCTCTGGACTTTAACTCCCCACCAAAAGGGCATTTTATTACAGGTTATGACAAGTTGCAGAGAGACATGGAGAACTCAATAAGAAGCAGCAGCAAGTGGAATCAAAAAAATACTCTAGATGTTTTGAAGACAGAGCGCAGATGACTTCAAATGATAGGTGTTAGCAGAATTCTTGATGCAATCAGCAGGATTTCAAACACCGCATCTTTAGCAAGCGCAGGGAAGGGTTTATGGGGTTGGGGAGTTGCTCACCAGCAGTCCGGCGCCTGCCTTCTCCCTCCCCCCCCCCTTTCTCTAATAAGATCAGAGTCCCTGAGCATGCTTCATTATTAATACCGTCCCTTCTTCATACAGTAATGAGCAATGACTCGAGAGCACTAGAGTTGGCGACTCTTCTCCTTCAATGGGCTTTTTAAACTTCTTAGGGCTTTTGCTTGTGTGTTTTAGGCTCTCTCCTTTCGAGTTACACACACCGTGTGCAACACACACACACACACACACACACAGACTCTGTATAACCAACAATAATAAGTTTTCAGTTCAACTGCCTTCCATCTCTTTTCCATTTGGGGGGCAGGAGGTCACCTGCTGGTTATACCAAGGGGTCCATATGTATACTACGTGAGTGATTATCATATGTGCGGAATCAGACCATAGGTATAGTGTGTGTGAATATCTATATCAAACCTACAATCATTGCATGTATTTTCCCCTGGCAGTGGTTTTATCCCTACCCCTCACAGTGCCTGTCACGTCTCCGGAACATGAAAGAATTCTATCCAAGACTTTGCAGAGGCTGTCACGCACTCCCTAGCTCTGTCTCTAGTAGCATCCACATAAGTAGACTTCGCAGGTGTTAAAAAAACCAAGCCTAACAGCTGCTCAGGGACACTTTAAACCATCTGATTTTGCAGGATAGGGCTCCCATTCTAATTCTCGCTGGCAGCTTTTCAAATGCATTTCATTGCTGATTGCCAGTGGAAGATGACTCTCTCTCTCTCCCTCCTAACAGAGATCTCCACTTGCATTCGTCTCTCTCCTAACAACCTGGGAACCAGAGCCTCTACTTTGCTACGTTTTCAAAGAGATTCAAATCTCAGGAGTTGAACACAAGTGCTTGAGTTTGAAACAAAACAAAACAAAAAGTTTCGCCGGGCTGGAGGGTAAATGACACTCTTCTGTACGGGCAACTTTATTCCAAATGAACAAAGGTACACGAGGAAGGTGGAAGTAGACACCCCGAAGGGGTACATCGCTAGATTGGCAAGTAGAAATCCCAACAAATGAGCCTTTATCAAGCAAAGATCGAAATAGGACGTGCCCTATGAAGCTGTGTGGATGCTCTAAAGCTTCTCTCTCTCGCCAGTTGGTCCAATAAAAGAGACCACCTCACCCACCTTGTCTTCCTAACATGCCCTATGGGCGAGGCCATGAATTCTTAAATAAGAAAGGCTGAAGTCAGAAGCATCTCCCAGGACTCACTCTGCACAGATTGCTTTAGAGTTCCAACTTTACTATCCCAAAAGTGATGCTCCTTTTCAAAAGTAGAACCCCTGCTGGCCGTGTGGCTACCACAAACTGATTGCTTCTTGTTAGCTCAACTTGGGTGATGAGTCTTCCTCTGGGGTTTCTTATTCTCAGGGTGCTGTTCCTTAGGGCAAATCGTTTCCCCTGGCAAAAAAACGAAGTGATGCATTACAGAGAAGGGGTAATTTACCAGGCAGCCCATGTTCTAATCGAAAATGTAACAGAGCTACACTTACACGCAGGCAAATTTCTCAACGGCCAGAAGGTCTGCTCCTATTCTCACTTGTACAGATAAGTCCCTTTGCTAAATTATTGGAAGTTGCCTGCTGTTCCATTCGTGTATAAAGTTCCCGAAATCTGACAGATAAAGGAATTTATTTAGTGTTCGGATAAGACTTAAGCCACATCAAACTACAGTACAAAGGAGAAGTAAAAAAATGGGCTATTTTTAAATGAAATACTGCTAAAATATGATACTCCTTTAAACCCCAGCAAGAGGAAAACTTTACCGTAGTGATACAGCAGTAACGAGACAGCGACCAGGATAATAATGATATTATCCGTTCGATTGTCACTCACTTCTTTACCGAATGTATATTTCCCAGTGAATATATATACTACAACAAGCGATTTCTTTCCCCCCTTTGTTATAAACTTATTTCAGAATATAACTAAAGGTATACCAATAAATGATATTATTCCGCACGCAAACTAACAGAGCCTAGATTTTTCAGGCTGCCACTAAACGTATTGATTAGGGGTGGGCTAGAGTAGATCTGCTATAAAACATTTTAATCATAAAAGTTCTTCTAAAAATTGAAGAAAAGCAATTTTGAAAGACAAATGAGCGTGGACTAGGCGAATTGTGATTCATTAAACTTTGTTTCTGTTTAGGTAAATAGATAGAAGGCAAATGTGAGGAACTATGCCACACTCCAGATGAGTCAGTGTTTGTATATGGGATGCAGGCAGTATCTTGTTTGCCTGACTCTGCACGCTCTGATATTTTTTTCCGGGTTCAGACACATTTCAGGAGCCCATCCCCACCTCTTTTGCTTTCCTCCGACTTTGACTATATCATCACCACCTTTTTATTTTAAACTGCATGCTACTGAGTTAGTCCCAAACTCTCAGAAATGTGAACAGCAAAACAAACCACGTGAAGATGCTTTATCACGTAGGAGGCATGATCAATGTCGCATTGCTCTGGCTAACGCAGGAAAATAATACAAACAATTAGGCTCCTATTCAAGACTATTAGTAAATAGTCGATGGACAGTTGGTCAGTGGGGTTTTGGAACAGCAAAGGGTGTGAAGGAACAGTATGGTTAACCTCCATGAGAGTAAAGGGGAGAGAAATCTCCTTTCTGATAAAATCTATGAGAATAGGAAAACGCGACATACAACTGTCGGCAATCTGATGGAGCTAGTCAACAAGTAGATTTGCCCGTTACATAGGTAAAGAAGGCATCGCCCTTCCAAGGATTCCCCAGCCCTTGGATAATAAACTCAAGTGTCTGCCTGTCTCAGCCCTGTCCATCTTCTTTAGCCAACTTGACAAAGTGGAAGAAATATGACATGTGAATTATTAAAGAGGAAGCAGTTGACTTTTAACCTCTGTAGCTTTTTCTCAGAACCCATTACCTGAGAATTTATCTTGCAGGAATGACGGTGTCTGAAAACTTGGAAAGGAAGAGACCAGGAAGAAAGCACCCAAGACAAGAATTTTGAAGAAATACCATTGAAAAGCACCAGATTTCACCTCAGCATTTGCACCACTCAAGAAATGGATAACGTGTTAGAGAAAACAAGCCATGCCTCCTTAGAAGTGGATCAATTCGCTACAGGGAGCCGGGGAATAAAATCCGGACTGAATTTAAAAGGGCTGTCACCACTTAAGCACCTTTAAAATATAAAGAAAAGAATGAAAAGTTTCTCAGTTTTTAAGGTTTGTCTTTCAGCCCAGAGCTTTAAATTAATTCATTTCTGGACACTCCAACTTTATAAATAATAATCTAATCCTGCTTGGGTGAAGAAGCCCAATTGTAGTTTTTGTGGGTGGGGGGGGAGGAATTACTTCTCATTTAGATCAGTTCTATACAGACATTTATATTCGGTATGTCATTGTGCAAATATTATCAGCCTTGCTATGAAAACGGCTCACTGCAATCGCGGAAGTTCTCGGATGAAATATACAAACATTCTGTACGTGGTTCAAACTTTAGCAGATCTGCAATAATCTTCCCAACAAAAGTTTCTTTGTGCTAATTTAGCTGCCAAGTTACTCGGAGACCGAGTAATTCAGCAGCTGGGTTTTTTTTTTAGAAACGAGGAGCAAAGGGACTTATTGAACAGTTAAGGCTTTTTATAATTTGGAGGAGGGGGGACCAAGAAAGATGGAGTCGATTTTTTTCTCGGTCATTGGGCGTAGGTCTGTATACATCGTTGCCAAGCTGAATGTAATAATTGAATCGCTCCCAAATCTTGGTGATAGAGCAGTCAGAAATGACTCCATCTGACAGCAGAGCCATGAGGCAAGTGATGGATACCATTGTCCAAATCTGACCCTCCATTAACACCACCTATCAGCATCTGTATTCTGTCACCAATTCCCATCCCGGAGCCAAGAGGGGTGACTCTAATATTCTAAGCACATTGAAGGCTTCCATGCTGAGCTCAACCCTGCATCAACTAAATGGGTGGAGAGGATGACCTAAACCTTGCTCTCTCTATCTCAACTCGCCTTATTACCCCTCTCCAATCCCATTGTTTTGCAGGTGCCTGCAATTTGCTCCTTATCTCCTCTCTGTTTATGAGGGCTCCCTTTTATTAATACAAAAGGAGAAATGTTATTAATATTAATTAACAAAATAAAAAATGAAGCCGTTTTGGGAAGGTACCAAATGAATAATCTCATCCTCTAATTGGAGATGAAGAGTGGAGGGGGGGGGAGTTGGGGGGAGGTGTAGAGAAACAGATGACCTACTGGGTGACAGGCACAGGTTGGAAGGGTGACATTTTATTGTAAGCCTCCCTATGAAAGGAAGAAAAGGAAAGGACCAGTCAATTTAATGCAGGGACCAAGAGTGCAAGAGTGTTGCTAAGAGACAGAGATGTTGCTAAAGTTCTATCAGAAGCTGTACCCTGACCTTATGCAAATAGAGGCTTCCAACTCTTTGTGGAAAGGCTGAAAATTCCACCCACTGTGTCACCAATACCTGGCATCGAGCCTTTTATTCAAATGTTCTCTAAAAACACACACACAGAGGATGTGACAAAGCATGACACATTTAGGGCTGTATAAAAAAAAAGGAGGGGGGAGAGGGGGCAGATCTCATCGTGAAAATGTCACCCAACCATACCTTCTAGAGCCTGTGTCTTTCCCCTGAGCTGAAAAACTAACTTAAGTATTCCCAAACTGTCTTAATACAAGTCGAGTAAGAATGATAAATATACCGGAAAGCGTTCCTGCTTATTCTGTACGTCGAGGAGGCTCTGGTCAAAGAAGAAATAAAAACAAAGCAAAAACCATAACCCCCCCCCCCCCGCCCTTGATCAAAATACTGCAAGATCAAAATCAGGGACAAGATGAGATTAGAAAGGGCCCAGTCTGATAGGAAACCCTTATATTTAGCAGAGCCAAAGGTGGAACTGTCCCAGATAAGTGTCCAAGCACAACCTTAAGCAGAAGTCCCTGGGATTCAAGGTGAAGAGACTGTCTCTGCAGAGGCTTCCTAGTTATTGCTGACAACAGAGAGTAAACACCGGTGTAAATCAACACAGTCCAGCTCCTGACAAAGGCTGGTTAAAAACTAGGTTACATCAGTGTCATTTACGTGTGATCCCAGGAAAGGACGGCTACAAATAGTGGGAGGAAATTACAGATAATTACAACTTTCTCCCAACAATTTTAACACACACAGATGCCATGCACAGAGTTGCTGACAGTTCTTTAACTTCCAAGGCAATTACTATGAATCAATAGCAGTCAAAAGCAAAAAGAGGTAACCAGTTATTTGTAGTGCGGGATTGTCCCATTTCTCTGAGTAATAGTTAGATTATATACCTGTGTTAGGCTGAAAGCATTAAGGTTTTTTTTGTGTTGTTTTGTTTTTTGTCAAGGATTTGCAGTTTTGCACTTCGTCCAAGGTAAAACAATATATTCAGGGCAAAAAGCAGAGTGATGATAGGTATGTCACCTCTAAAATCGAAAAGCAAACAATAAAATGTTCCAGTGGGCGGGGGGAAATCGCTGTCAGTTAGTCTCCTGGTCTAACTTCCATGGTTGCGCAAGTTTAATTCAACACTTTGTTTTGTTACCCCGGCTGGTGAAATGATTACTTTAATTTCAATTCAGTTGATTCCCAGTGCACTTTTGTGACATTCTGACTGACAACAATCCATTCTCAGAAGTTAGGACTGATGGGACTATAATCAGCAATGAAAAATGATTGAGTTGCAACTTGCAAAGTTGATGACCGATTACTCGTCTTTAAAACATATAGGGCTGGATTACATTCTCAAACGGGTCAAAACCTGTTTTGTTTGTTTTTATTAAAAGAAAATAACCACAGTTCTCATACACATGTAGGGTTGAGACATCTCGTGATTAGTATGCATATATTATTATGATTTTGGCATCTTATTTTAAGACTCAGCAAAAACAACCAACCAACCATCTGAAAACTTGACATTTCTGTTTTATAAATTATATAAATGGAAAATTATAGTCATTTCGAGGTACATCTTACTAGTAAAACTCAGGCGCAAAGTTGTCAGATGTGTAAACGCGTCCACAATGCAGATCAAAACTGTGAGCATGGAAAGGGCGTTTAAGACTCTCTGTTGGATGAAAACCTCTGATTCCAAGGGAATGGAGTAAATGAATTTGCTGGTGCAAAGTGGCGATTGGATTTTTTTAACAGTAAGACTTTTCATAATGCGCACAATAGGATTAATATTTCATATTAGCAGTGTGTGTATGGTGAACTGTGTAATGGGAAATTCAATCGCCGCTGTAAATATTAATGGAATATGAAATGAAGCCACAGCCTCCACGTAGCACTGACAGTAAAACGGAGTGAGCATGTGGTGGCCCTGGGGCAAGATAGGCCTTTCCTCTTGTCTCTCTCGCTTTATTACATTAGCCCAAGCCCCTCCGTACAGCGCTGAGCTCAGAAGCTGAAGTTCACAGGTCACCCATGACAAATGTCCCCATGTCTAGCCAAACAAGCCCCCCCCTGGCCCTCCCATTACATCTGCCCAACAGGCCCCTGGAGAGAGCTTGAGGGTGTCCGTTACAGGTAAAAGAGCTCTTTAGCGCAACTTTCCAAACACATTACAGGAGAAGGAGATACTACTTCAGGACTTGCTGTCGCTAAAAAGCTCTGGGCTGCTCTTCTGTGGCCTGGATACAATATAGCCCCCCTACTCCTCATCCCCACCCCAAACTTTAAGCAAACAGCAATAAGTCAA
Source organism: Chrysemys picta bellii (assembly GCF_011386835.1). Taxonomy (NCBI): domain Eukaryota; kingdom Metazoa; phylum Chordata; order Testudines; family Emydidae; genus Chrysemys; species Chrysemys picta. The sequence continues at coordinate 10,294,337 of NC_088800.1, read as the reverse complement.
GACAAATCAAGTGAGTCCAAAACCCTCAGCAACGCCCACAACAAACGAACGTGTGTGGGGGAAAAGATCCAACACGCTCCCCTTTGAAGGAGTCATGATGGCCAAGGGAAAAGTGGAGAGAGAGTCTGTCTTGGCACCTACGTCTAGGACGCTCAATCACAAATCACTGAATGCTCTGGACACGTTGCGGAGCTTCTTATTCACACGTACGGGTGCAGTGACTTTAAAACACTTTTGTTCTCCCAGAAATTGCGTTGACGACACCATCAGGGAGTTAAACCAAACTGTTTTAGCACAGCAAATTGATAGCTAGCTAGCGTTTGTACTTAGGATACTTCTGGTGTCTTATTTACCCCCCATCTCTCTCTCTCTCTCTCTCTCTCTCTCTCTCTCTCTCTCTCACACACACACACACACACACCTAAATGGTAAATGTGGATCTCTCTCTCCCTCTCTTACACACACACACGCATCTAAATGGTAAATGTGGATCTCTCTCTCACACACACACCCTACAAAGTACAAAGCATTTTTGTTAGTTCGAATCTGTACATGATCTGTATATAATCAATAACACCTGGTGACATCATAAACTAACTGCACATTGTGTGTGTGTGTGTTAGATGTGATTTGTTTGTTATCCTTCTGATAGAAGTTCAGAATTTGCCACCTTATCTAGTTACATTCCATATTCCCCAAAAGGTCATATTAAACATTAATAGAGAGCTGACTGTCTGATGCCACAAAAACACAATTGTTATATGTTGTCTGGTGGTGTAAATGATTTTTCGTGTGTGTCCTGGGAGGTCTATGATCATTCCCAATTGAAGTAAATAAAACGTGTGACATAACGCCTACGTAACCACGTATATTCCGACCATACAAAACAGATGTCTGCAGAGATGTAAACTTTAGCATATAACGATATTGTCTGAAATTATTAGCACAACTGTGCAATCTCGTGAACACGGGATCTTTCCTGTAGTACGCTGAGTTCCTAAAGCATTGACAGAAATGACTGGTGGGGTACAGGGGAGGGGAAAGCATGCACGTCAACACTCTTTGGATCATCCGCCATTTATTTCAACACTTTGTATAACATCAGCGTTCTCGCCATCAGCCTGCTTTTTTTCATTTCCAGCATTTCTCTTGTATAAACAGCACTTAGAACAGCTTCCTTTTAGAGTGGACATTAATCTTCATTTGTTAAGAGCAGACTTGTCAGAATTTACTTGTGGTGACTGACCCAGGCTTCCCCTGTATGTGTAGCCGCCAAGTGTCTTGCTTCATCTATTAAAGTTCTAACTTTCTCTCTGGCACACGGATTTGTGGGTAGATGCAGGTACATCTGCCTAGGCAAATATTTAGGCAGGTACTTAACTTATATGTGCCTGAATAATGCCATTGATTTCAATGGGAGCATTCTTGTGATTTAAGCATTGGGGGAGGGTAAATATTTGCAGGATCGGGGCCTATCACCTCATGTCAAATTGGATAAGGGACTTGTATTATGCTAATTAAAAGTGCAACGCTGAAAGCAGAATGGTAACACAGTGGGTCAAAAAACTTACTTGTATGAGATTCTTGGTCTGACTACACTCCTGAATATTCAACCTACTTACATTTTCACCTACCTGACTGCAAACAGGCACTGAAAATGTAACGCATTAAAATATTCCCAGTTCTTTACACAACACACAATCATCTTGTTTCACACGTAGTCCCGAGGAAATTAATTATTCCTATATTAATTTAATCCTATAAGTTTTTTCCCAATTTCTCTGACCTACTGTCTAGGCGAGAATGTATGTAAATATTTCTTGTTGAGTTTCTCAGACTATCCAACATGTGTCAGAAATGATACATTGCAATAAGAAATAAAAGAGAGATTTGTATATTGCGGCTAGGAGACTTTCTCCTTTTTGCACTATATTATTTAATTGCGTAACAGGAAAATCAGTTCCCTAAATTCCTCGAGCCTTTCTATCGCCAGCTTTGTGGAATTATGAATGAAAAGACACCCTGATATACAGCATGATATTGGCTCTGGCCACTTCTGCATTTACTTGTTCGTTTAACCGCTTCCATATATATATATTTTTATCAGCACTGTGGCTCATGTACTTCATACAGTGTCTGTCTGTGGCTTCATTAAAAGCTGTCTATTATATCCCCCAGGAAAGTGCAGCCGTCACCTCGCCTTGCCTCTTTAAAAGAGTTACACTTTCAAAGAACATTTTCTCCCCCTTTACCAAAAGGGAGAAGCAGTGGATACAGGTTTTGTAAGTGATAAATAACTTTCTCAGCGTGTATTAAAGGAAGATTGTACTTTATCAACAGCGGATTGATGCTGCCATGTGATCCTCTTGGTTTGTCTATAGTATGATATTTATTTAACCTGCTGGGGGACTGTGTTCGGGGGCAGCTATTTCCCGCTGGCAAGAGCACACACATTACACACTACCCCAGGTATTCTGATTGATTGTTCCCACCCCAAAGCCTTTGGATCATAATTTAACACAGCAGGTCCTACTGCACAGACTAGGTTTTCGGGAAATACAGTGAAGGGTTTCTATGAACTAGTATTGCAGAGCTGGTTGGTTTTCCTGACTATCTATAGTCTTTAGAGCATATTTCCTTATATAAAGGGACTCGAACTCACACACTCCAATGGCGTCAGTCCCTTAAATGAATTCAGATCCTTAAAAAAAAATCTTTCTGGACATACATATTTCCTGGAACTTGCAAAGCGCACGAGTATGCAACACAATCACCCCGGCAAATAGTTGATTGCGATTGGTCAGTTATAGCAGTGATTCTTAAATTTTTGTACTGGTGACCCCTTTTACAGAGCAAGCCTCTGAATGCGACCCCCCCCCTTATGAATTAAAAACACTTTAACACCATTATAAATGCTGGAGGCAAAGCGGGGTTTGGGGTGGAGGCTGACAGCTCGCGACCCCCCCCCCATATAATAACCTTACCACCCCCAGTTTGAGAGCCCCTGAGTTATAGCCAAGACGTTTAGGGGGAAGTAGAAAGTCAGACTTCAGTTTTCTCATCAGGTTTTTCCCAGATTAAATTCAGTTCAGAAAGTCCTTTGGTCGTTAACTGTAGGCTGCCCCAGGAGGGAAAAACACAACATCCCAGCATTGCAAATTGTGTTGAACTAATGTGCAAAGAGACAGGTCATTACTTTCGACTGCATTCTCCGACAGCAACACTGCCAAGTTTTTATAGACAGCCTTCAATCTCTGTTTACCTGCTCAACTATCAATGGTAGGGACCCAGGACAGAGTCTTTCTTAACACGGTCTCAAAAGGAATACGCTAGGTAGGTAATTGGCTAGCTATCAATCTAGTTCACATGGAGAACTGAAATTTTTGGTTCTGACCCAAAGCCCACTAAAGTCAAAGAGAGCCTTCTTCCCATTGGCTGTCATGGCTGGTAAGTCGAGCACACAGATAGACAGTCAGCTTGGTTGAGAACGTAACAAACAAACAAACGATTTTCCAGCTGGTGTGGTAAAAAACTTTTATTGTTGTTGAGAAAATCGCCGTCAAATCGGTGATTTATCTGTTAAAACACCATCTAGACCAGTCACCTTGAAACCTAGGTCTGTGCATGAGGACCCTGGGCTTTCTGATCTTTCCCCTGTTTGAAGGTGGGGTTGTCGTGCCCCTTTAATATGAAATACTTGGTTGTTTTGTAAGTAACAAGCCCTGCCCCACCCTCCCCAGAAAGTGTCCCTTCAGCTTTGGCTAAAGTTATACATGCAGCAATATCGGAAGAAATGAACAAGCCACACAACCCTGAGCAGATCAAAGACCCAAAGAGACGGAAAGAAATGGATCCCGTCCCCAAAGAGGGGCAGCGTTATTTGCTGTTAGGTGGCACAGGATACAGACCATCATCTGCACGGTCCCTACTAACATCCGCTTTCTTTGCCCACCAGGCCCCCTCCCTCCCAAAGGTGGCCCGTCCTCTGTCCAGAAAGCACCCGTCCTATCTGCCCTGCAGATCTTAATTCTATAACAAAAATGTTTGCAAGGCTCCAGGAAGTGCCATCCTTGTGCTAAGAAAACAGCCGCTATCAAGGTAAGTACACACACCGGAGTCAGGGAGAGGGAAAGGGCAGCCTGGCGTAAGAAAATATTTACCAGTGACTCAGGCGCAACCAGGGGGTGCAAAGTCTTACCAAGGTGACTGAGAGGGCAGGTAGGTGCCAGTTAATAGATCTGCTCTAGTCACATGGGTCAAAGGAGTGTTGACAGATCATGTTAATCGGTAATGTTACCTATTGTTAGATATCTGTGAAAATGTTTATGGGTCCCTGGTCTTCAGCGGAGGCAGTTTCTTTAACCCCCTCATCACCGTATTTCTTCCAACGAAGTACATATGTAAAAAATATCCACCCGCACCCCCAAATCCCGGGCAATTACTTGATTGTGATTTTTTATCTTTTTTTTACACCGAAGAACTTGCAGACCTGACGTCTAGTGAGGGACACGGACCAGGGCTTTGTTTGTGTTTATCCGCCTGTCCACTGGCTGCGAACTCTTCCCCTGGTCTTCAAAGGCTGTAATATTTCACTCCCGATTCAGCGATCCAACGGGACACTATCCTCCTAGCACTGAACCCAATGGCAAAATTCTCCTTCACTTCAGCTGGGCCCTGGCCCTGGGGGTTCAAGCCACATCCTCACAGGCTGTAGCCAAATTAATAGAAAATCTCTGTCACCAGGGGGCAAAGAGGGGGGAGGCAAAGTCACAGCTAGGTAGGATGTCCATCCTCTATGTTCTTGGGCCAACGAGGGATTCTAGCATAAAGATGCTCGGATACTATTGATAGATTGTCATTCCTGACAGACTACAAATAGAGCATCAGTCTGTGATGAGCCATTTGTGAATTAGGATGATCTCTAGAACGTTGATTGCAGTAGGTATTTCCCACCCTAAATCCTATTATTTAGCAGAGATGTGTACATGCAATAACAGGATATTCCCAGGCCAGCAACACTTTCCTATGCTACAGGTACAAGACTTTATTCGCCTTGCAATCATTTCCCTTCCCTTCTGTTTTGAAAGACGCCTGACAAAGCGTTCAAGACTCCCCAAATGACAATGGGTAAACCACCCAGCTGCGTAGAATGTTTTGGGCTCTGCAACCTTTTAACTATATAATAATAGAAACGCATCTGAAGTATTGCTACTCAAGATTTAGGATGATTCTCCATTGCTACTTTGAAACCTCTCCATTTCTAGCCTTTCTCAGCGACAAGGGCCATTTCCAGGCACTTTCGCTTGTACCTGGTATCAGGGGAATTTAATGAAGATGCTAAAGGTAGGTTTGGGGGTGAAACAGAGCCTAGAGGATGTTAAGCATAACACTTTGGAGAGTGATTTGCAATATTCTAATCTCGATTTTAAAAGTAGTTCTGGTCAAATCAGCCGAAGGGATTCCGGATATTGGGAAATCGGTGGGGAAAATGATGGCCGCTCTAGGTGTTATACCCTCGTTACTACATCGTCTGGCTTTTAGTGATTATCAGCTGCAGCTAATCGTGTCTCTCTTTACAGGTCTTGTGGGGCATTTGTGCTAAAGATAAATTCAGGCGGTTGTAAGCATTCGATCTGCTACAATCTGTGCAGCTGGTAAGAAAGGGAATCGAGATAAGTCTCTGGCCCAAAACTTCTTGGTTTTAGAGGGGAGGAGAAGTGCACACTTGTATTGTATGCCAGAGACTTGACATATCGCCTGCTGCTTTATTGACAAAGTAAAGCAAATCACACTTAAAAACATGAGTCCTAGGCTCTAGTATAATGAAGCATATATGTTTTTAGGGCTTGTTACAGTCAGGCCCTATTGACTGTTTTCTGAATAGTTGCCATTGTATTTCACTCGCAAAAGTAAATCATGCAAACAAGCCTCAACAATGGTTTGTGGTTTTCCTACACATGCTGACTTTAACCTCCCCACATCAAACCACACCCTTTTCTCATGTAGCCAGCCTTCCCCTCCCCTTTCTAATCTCTTCTTTTTAAAATTTGTTTAAAAAGAAAAAGATATCCACTGGGAAGGTGTATGGATCAAAGAGCAATCGGAGAGATCATACATCTTCTAGTCAATCGGGGTAAATGTGGCTAACCATCAATGAGAAAACAATGGAACGCAATTATGTTTTCCTCTAACTGCTATGTTTTACCTACAATAAAGGAAATAAAATACACTCGTGTTCTTCTGCAGCTTTAGATCTAAATATTGTTTTATCCTTTGGAAAGCTAGCAGGGGGGATGCCTAAGTACTTTCCCTCACTTTGCCCCTTCACTTTTGCTTCAAACCTACTGTAGAAATCCCCGTCTTCTGCGTTGATTTGGGTTAATTTCACACCAGAGGAAAAGAATCTTAAAACTGAACCAAATAAATAAACCAACAAAAACCATGCAAAGGTCTGACAGAAAGGGTTAATATACCAGGCAGGCTTGTCAGTTTCTGTTATTGGAATGCTAGCTTTGGAAAATGTTAAATTGCTTCCATTTCCCCCAAAAGATTTTTTTTTGTTCATTCCAAGACTCAGCAAATAGACAAACTAGTTTACACAGCTGGTTATGACAAACAAATTAGGTGTTTTAATTAATGAATTAATCAATTAATGAATTATTCTTTAAGTATACTTTCCTAAGTAAGCACACACTTTAACTAGCTTTCCTATGAGGCAGCTTTTTACTAGATGACTTTTTCATAGTGTGGCTATCAAAATGAGATAATGACCAAAGAGGTGGAACCTAATCAGCTTTTTAGCTGAGTTTAAAGAGTCTAGAGGCAGTTTAAAAGTAGCTTTGGTCATGTTTGCTGGCTAGCTGCACTGTTTGCACTGCCACATTATGATGGAGAGAGTAATGCGTTTGATAGATAAGAGGAAAGAGGCTAGCCAAAAAGCAAGGTCATGTATGATAAGAACTGACAGTTTTACCCATTTTTCACGCACTTAAAAGGAAACTTTAAAATATTAAGGGAAACAGAAGAAAATACTGAAGCACAGTACATTTATCACAAAACAGTACATGAACAAATCTTGTATCTTATTTAATTAGCCCCAAACCTTATCATAGTTTGGAACATGTCAAGCAATAAAAATCAATGTTTCTCTATTTTCTTAGCAGCAAGGTAAGTTCTTAAAACACGCTGTTCATGGGATAATCACACAATTCACTTTCCCCTTTTGATGTTTTATCTAACCCTTTTAAACAGTGAATGAAATAAGTTATAAGCTGAAGATAAGATTCTGTAAGTGTAATCAATAGTGAAGGGAGTGGCTACGTTTTTAAAGGAGAGCAAAAAACCAGGGAGAAAAGGGGAAATTAAGCTTTTCCATATTCTCCAGATTAAAATCTATATGTAATAAGAACACTCATTTTATTTTTTGAAAATCCATATCTAAAGTTGCATGCAGGGTCAAATCTGAGTTCCAGGAAGTCAGTGGCAAAACTCTCATTGGGTTTAATTTGGCTCATAATTAGCTAAAAGTATTTTTAAATACTTGGGGAGCTTTGAAAACAGAATATTGATTTCTGATTCTGTTAAAATATTTCTGTTTTATTAGACACGCTGGAATGCAAAACCAAAACTTACTATATCTCTTTTCTCAGGAAACACCCCTGTCAACTTCAACTGGAGTCTTGTTTAAGTCACAGGTGCAAGATGAGTTGCTATATAGCCAATACACATCTCCCACAATTATACTATTTATGCCCTCAAAGCACTTAAAATAAAATTTTCAGAACCACATAAATGATTTAGGAGCCTAAGCCTCATTTTCAGAAGTGACGTAGGCATTTGGGGTATGTCTACACTGAAATTAGACACCCACGGCTAACCCATGCTCATGGTAAGGGTCTGTTTCATTGCAGTGTAGACTTCTGGGATCAGGGTGGGGCCCGGCTCTGGGTCCCTGTGATGTGGGAGGGGCCCAGCACTCAGGCTGCAGCCTGAGCCCAAAAGTCTACACTGCAATGAAACAGCCCTGCAGCCCAAGCCCTGGGAACCCAAGTCAGCTGGTATGGGTCGGCCATGGATTTTTATTTGCAGTGTAGACATACCCTTAGGAGGCTAAATTTCTTTGAAAGTCAATGGGACATAGGCTCTTAAATGTCTAAAGGCTTGTCTTCACTACCGGGGAGACCAATGCTGCTGCAATCAATACAGCGGATGTGGATTTAGTGGGTCTAGTGCAGTGGTTCTCAAAGCCAGTCTGCCGCTTGTTCAGGGAAAGCCCCTGGTAGGCCAGGCCAGTTTGTTTATCTGCCGCATCCGCAGGTTTGACCGATTGCGGCTCCCACTAGCCGTGGTTTGCCGCTCCAGGCCAATGGGGGCTGCTGGAAGTGGCGCGGGCTGAGGGGCGTGCTGGCCGCTGCTTCCCGCAGCCCCTATTGGCCTGGAGTGGCAAACCGTGGCCAGTGGGAGCCGCGATCGGTCAAACCTGTGGATGCAGCAGGTAAACAAACCAGCCCGGCCTGCCAGGGACTTTCCCTGAACAAGCGGCAGACCGGCTTTGAGAACCACTGGTCTAGTGAAGTCTCCCATTGATGCAGTGCAGTGAAGACACTGGGGTAAGTCAACCTAAGCTACGTCGACTCCAGCTATGTTATTCGTATAGCTGGAGTATTGTAACTTAGGTCGATTTACCCCAGTAATGAAGACAAGCCCTAAGTTGAAAATGGGGCTTAGACTGCTAAGTCACTTGGAACCCGATCTTCAAAGGTATTTAGGCACCCAATTCCCATTGATTTCAGGAGGAAAGAAAAATCTTGGCTATTCCAAGGTCTCCTAGGGTATGTCTATACTGCAAAAGAAGACCCATGGCAGCAAGCCTCAGAGCCTGGGTCCACTGACATGGACTTGTGTGGCTTGTGCTACAAGGTTAAAAATAGAAGTGCAGATGTTTGGACTTGGTGTGGATCCCTGGCTCTGAGAACTTCCTTACTTGCTGGGTCCTGGAGCCTGGGCTCCAGCCTGAGCCCAAACATCTACATTTTCTGCTCCAGGATTTTTTTTTTTTTTTTTGCAGTGTATACGTATCTTTAGGTGAAATTCACCCAATGCAGGTGTCCTATGCAAAGTCCTGCACAAGCCTTCATGCCCACTATATGAAGAGTGCGAGTGGTGCATAGAACTTTCCACAGGCCCCCATCAGCCTCACAAATTTCAGCCTGCCAAAGTACTTTAACACTGCGTGGAACATTATCACAGTGCCCTGAACCACCTTTCAGCGGCTGCTTGCTGAGAGCTGGACGATTTGGCAGCCACTGTGGTTCCGGACCCAGACACTTGCACCGATGCACCAACGCTGGATGAAGTGAAGTGTGCCATCTGCAAACTGAAAAACAGATGCACAACCCGCGCTGATGGCATCCTCCTAGAGCTCCTAAAATGCACTATTGACCCTGTAGCGGATTCACTTCTGGCCGTCTTTCATCTGGTGTGGAGAACTGGAACCTTGCCAACCACCTGGAAGGACGGTATTGTGATCACATTTTATAAGGGCAAGGGACAGTGCAGTGAATGTAAGAGCTACAGGCCGATCCCCTTGTTGTCTATGCCAGGGAAGGTGTTTGCGCATATTCTGCTGGCGCATTTGGAGCACCTGCTACATCAGAAGCATCGCCCCTAACAATCAGGCTTTAGAAGGAACAGGTCCATATTAGATGCCATTTTGACCCTCCTCTTGTTGTCAGAGATACACCATAAGTTCAGGAAGGTCCTGCACATAGTGTATGTCGATCTTAAGGCTGTTTTTGATTCAGTTGACTGCGTCACATTATGGAAGGCCTGAAAGGTATAGGTGATCCAAGCACTCTGCTGGACTTGGTTAGTGCACTGCATAATGCAGCCACTGCCTATGTACTTATTGGGAATCGGATGTTGGCACCTTTTAAATCAGTATCTGATGTCAGGCAGGGCTGTGTCTTGGGCCCTGAACTCTTTGGTGATCTCTCACTCTCGGACCTTGATTATGCTGATATCATGGTTCTTCTAGTACACAGCCCTGACAAGTTTCATGAGGCATTCCAGCAAATGGAGGAGGAGTCGGCCAAGATTGGCCTCTATGTTTTGTGGTCAAAGACAAAGCTTCAAAACCTATGATCAAGTCCATCCATGACTCCAATCTCTTTGAATGAGAAACTGTCAAAGCAGTCTCCGGCTTTTGCTATTTGGGTTCTATACTCACCTGTTTCTCCAATTCTCACATGGAAGTACATCACTGGATTGGCATCACAGAGTCTGCTATGGGTCATTTATATCGAATATGGAATCAACATAATCTCCAGATGACAACCAAGTTCAGGATCTATTTGAGTTGTATCCTTTCCATACTGCTGTACGATTGCAAAATATGGACACTATGCTGCTCAGACTGGGCAAAGATGGAGCCTTTCCACACATAATACTAATGTCATTTATTGGGCATAAAATGGAACAACTTCATTTGTAATGCAGATGTTTGCCGTTGCTCCAGTCTACAGGCTACTGGTGCCATTGTACATAGATGGTGTCTTACACTTTTCGGACATGTCGCCAGAATGCCACACGATGTTCCAGCAAACGCTGTTCTCCGAGTGGCTTGCAACATCTGGGATAAAATTCCACCAACTGAGGGGTGGTGGTGGCCCAGAGGAAGACCCCCGTTACATGGGTTCTGACATTGGACTCTTGGTCTGTCAAGCCCTTGCGGCCACACAGGAATGGACCAAATGGCGAACGATTGCTACAGCCGACCATTCGTCCAAGCGTTGAAGAAGAAGAAAGTACTTTTCCTTTACTGATCCTCACAAGAAAACTATTCTTCTATATGTAAATTTTCCTTGGGGTAAGAGGTGTTTGGCAAATGTGATTACAGACTTATTTAAAATGGAATCAAAGAGAGACACATGGATCTTTAGAAATTATTTTCTTCTCCATAGTGGCCACCTTTAGCACTTTTTTATGCCTCCGCTTTAATAATCTATATCAATGTTGTTTTTTAGCTGATTTTAATGTCAACTAGGGATTAATGTGTATTAATTAAATTGACTGTATTTTCTGTAATGAGCACAAAAAGATTTCATGTTAATGCTGATGATCGTAAGAAGGATTCTGTCTACTTATCTGTATTTTCTCAACATCTTGAAATATTTTATTAGGAAATGAATTAATTTAGTTACAGTTGCCTGGTAAAAAACAAAACAAACCAGGTGACTGCAAACTGGTTCTGTCGTTATTGAGATGTATGATGATCAAGCCATAGTATTTTCACTTAGTAACATATGAATTCACTGTGAAACATTATTTTGTGCTAAATACGTAATTTATGCTGTTTCTATTTCTTGTTTATTTGGCTTCAAGTGACACCTGAATTTACAGACACTTCTCTGGGTCTCTGTCACCTAAAGGGTAGGCTGTCTCTGTTTATAGCAAAGGCTGCTTGCAACCTGACCCTGACACATGATCCCTGAACTCAGTCCCTTCAGTCTTAAAGATCTGAGCAGTGACGTACGCATGCATCCCAGAGCCAATGCTCTGTTACAGTACTTATACTGTGGTCATGTCAGCTGATTAAACTGAGTGAAATTCACCTCTGTGCCGAGGACCAGTTTAGAGCATTTTGCACTGGAGTGAATTTCGTCCATGGTGATTATTCATAGAGTGAAGTTTCCCTCTCTGTAGTGGGCCCCTACAAAGCTTATACATCACTTCAGTGGGATGTAAATGGTTTATAGGCTTTGAGTAGGCCATCATCACAGGGGTGAATTTCACCCACTCTGGACCTGCAGTTGCTATCCTTTTACTGGCTAATCTCCCATTGACATTCATGATGAGTTTTACCAGAGGAAGCACTACTGGGTCACATCCACTACATGTAATCTGGGAGCCGGGAAGGCGGCCAGTTCTACAATATTTAATTGTGCGAAACTTCAGTTAAAGTCAACTGGGGGTTTGCTCATTTAAGTCCAAAGTCAATCAGCATTGAAACAATATGGAGTTTTGTTCATATATGGCCTTCACTTAAGAGCCTGATCTTCCACGCCTTTCACATGTTGACTTCCATGACTACAAAGCTGAAGGACTTGGTCAAACAATCATTTACTTATTTAGAAATATGCAGGCCCATAATGCTGGCCGGATTCTAACTCATTAAAAACCTAAACAACAAAATATAGGGAAAATATCACTCACTGAGACTATATGATACATTGATAGATAGATAGCCAGACACACACGGCTGTTGTGTTTTTCAAGCTCACACAGTTAGCTATACTCTTGGGTTGCTGAATATGCTCTTAATAAGAACCCCTGGAAATCTTAATGACATTTATTGGGTACTATATAGTCACTTTGATGCTAAGTCATTACACTGCACAGGCTTAAACTGAATTCTGCATCCTTTGCCTGTCTTACCACCTGCAAATTCCTATCATAGGCTACATTTTCATGGTATGATAGAGTATGGCAGTAATGAACTGTATGGGGATGATTCTTATCTTACTACTGCAGTGCATTATCACTGATTTCGGTGGGGTTACTTCTGATTTTTACTAGTCAGATTATTGTTATTCTGTTGTTATTATTATTATCCCTGTCCTCCATGAATTTATCTAATTCTTGTTTGAACCCAGTTATGCTTTTGGCCTTCACAACATCCCCTGACAATGAGTTCTACAGGTTGACAGTGCATTGCGTAAAGAAGTATTTCCTTATGTTTGTTTTAAACTGCCTATTAATTTCATTGGGTGACTCCTGGTGCTTGTGTTATGTGAAGTGGTAAATAACACTTCCTTGTTCACTTTCTCCCCAGCATTCATGATTTTATAGATCTCTATCATATCGTCTCTTTGTCATCTCTTCTCCAAGATGAACAATCCCAAGCTTTTTAATCTCTCCTCAAACAGAAGATGCTCCATACTCCTAATCATTCTGTGGCCCTTCTCTGTGCTTTTCCCAGTTCTAATATATCTTTTTTTTTTTTTTTTTGAGATTGGGTGGCCAGAACTGCATTCTGTATTCAAATTGTGGGTGTACCATAGATTTATATACTGGAATTATTGTATTTTGAGTCTGTGGGGACGCTCTAACATGTGTCAGGGTCCAGTTGAAGCAGATCCACCAAGGATCTCTAGAGGCTACATAGATGACTTAAAGCCACCTTTAACCAATATATAACCAACCAGACAGGCCCAATATATGTTAATCCTACTGTTGTACCTTCAACCACATGGTGTGTGGGGGACCCAAAGATGAAATGATTTATATTTTTAAACCTAATTATTATAATTGTCAACTAAACATTTTTTTTGCAAATTGTTTCCATTTCAGAGTTTGAAATGGACCCTTTAAAAATGTGATTTAAAAAACTAAAATATTTATTGAAAACCTTGTTTGTCAACAACTAAAAGTTTCAACTGAAAAATTTCAACCAGCTCTTTTAATTATATTTCAAACAAACGTAAGGTACCAAATTATTTTCTCAGATGTTTCACCCAAAACATCTATGGAGCCCATAGACTACAGGCATTTGTTTCTTTATATTTATTTTAAATGTATGACTGGGTGTTTAATGCTGGCTTTAATAATATTTCATTAATCTGTTTACCTTGCTTTTTTGATTAAATCACCTTTAGACTTGTTACTATAAATTATGTACAGTATTGTTTAATTGAATAAATTAGTAAATTACATATAATTAATATCAAATAATTATATAATTACTATTAGTTTCAACACACTGCAGGTCCATATATGTCTGGAACATCTTATTCCTTCATCTTTTTATATTGACTATAATATATACTGCATCTAATATTGCATTCTCAGTGTGTGAGAATTCGTTTTCACAAAAGATGGTGGATTGACAGCCATGGAGAGTGAAGTCCTGTTTATCCACAGAACAGGTACAATGTTGCAGAATCATTATTATCTTCTCCACACTATCCTTACGACGATAAACCCAGAAGGGACCCTCTATCAACGTGGGAGTATAGATCAGTCTCCGTAGCCCATCCAAACCCTGACATCTCATTTGAGACTGACAAGGGACTTGATTGCGGCTTACGTTGTGGGGTTATCAACTCATTTCACAACCACAGAAGAGGGAGAGCCATCAGACTGCAATAAGTTAACCAACATTGCCTCCACTAACATGTGTAGGAGATCCATACGCACCTGGTTTTCACTGGTGCTCAGCTCCATAGCTCATTTTCAGTCACTAATGAAGTTCTGTCTTGACTATAACATGTTTAAAGAAGGTACAGTCTAAAACAAATAAAGACTAGGTACAGTCTAATACAAATAAACTCTTTGTTAAAGAATCAAGCAAGGCAATAATGTAAACTGTGCTCATTTTATACATTTTTTCTCTCTATGTGGATGCATGTAACAATTTTATATGCATTATCTACCGGACTGATTGCTTTCCTACGATATATCAGCAAATTCCCCTGAAAGCAACACAACAGCACACAATTGAAATAAAAGGGATATGCTGAATTTTGTAAACAAAAATACTTTTTTAGATAATAAAGTAATAAAAAAAGCCTTTCTGGCTACTTAGACTTTCTTTTAAAAAATCCAGACATGTTGCACTGTATTAATCAGTATTATTCTCTATATTTTTCAGAACCGATCAAAATTAAACACCAACCGTTGTAAAACAATGCGAATAAAAATCACACCAGAGAAATCCATCTATCCCATTTTAAATCAGTGGATGACATTTTATAGAGGGACATAATTACTAAACACTTTATCTCCTAAAACTACTGTTGCCAATTGTACAGCACAGCAAATGGAACACAGCGCCTTTTTGAACGGAACAGTTCCACTTGACTTTGCCATTACTTTGTAGTAAGCATGGCCCAGTGCTTGATCTACTACTTCTAACCTGTATCTAACTTATAGGGAAACATTCCTGAAGCAGGCACTCAGCTACTATAGTTATGAAGATAGCTAGCTAGAAAGTACTTTGAAGATGGGATGCATGAAATTCTATTAAGAAAGCTAGGTGAGTGCTAACACTCAAACTGTGATTGAAACCGTGTTAGCAACAAGATACTTCTCAGTGCCTGAGACTAGTACAGTATATTGCCCAGAGCTGCAGGCAATATACTCCAATCTTCAGAATTTCTATACAGTATCTATTTTCTATTGCACTTGGCTATGGAGACAACTACTATGTCCGTGTTTCTAGGTATTTTTTAAATGCAGAAGTCATTAGTCCTTGAAGTTCATGTGACATATCAACATGAGACATCCATGATTACATCTGATTATCACCCTCCAAAATGTTCTGTTGTCTATTCCATCTAGGTTCTTATATCTCACTCATCACTGTGTGCTTAGGAAGGCCGTAATATATTGTATCTAATTTGGTCATATAGCTAATTTTTAAAGGGGTCTCAACTCTGCCTCAAGCTGTATGCTTGTCTCCCTATCTGTCCTCGATTATATTTTTAGTGATCCCAGAGTTGTATTACCTAGGTGCAACACCTAGGTGCACTCAATTTGGGTCTGTCTTCATGTGTAAATAGGCTTTTACAAGTGAAATTCGACATTTCCATGAATGAGTGATAGTACTAAATAACAGCATGAGCTAACAATAGAGGTCATAGTCTGGAAATATAATCCATAAAGTTTTGGGGCCATATAATCAAAAGTGCACAAATCTAAGCTTGCAAATCCTTATTTTTATGCAATATATAAATATATGCATGAGCTAATCAGGACTTGGAAGGTCACCATAGTCCATGGCCATACACAAGTAGAAGATGCTCATGAATATGCTTGTTATTTTCTTTTCAGTAACTAACTCTCTTTACTGCAAGTTTAACAAGTGCGCTCAAGTTCACGATAAAGATGAGATGACAGAGTTTGGAGAAGCCTATCTGTCAATAAGAAACAACACCTTGCTACAGCTTTAATTTAAAGGCTTTGTACATTTTGCCCCATGAAATCAAAACTTCATTTTAAGAATATGGAAGATGTAACACACCTTAAGGTACTGAATTACCCAAACAAAAACAAATAAAACAAAATCTCAGGTTTTTTTTAAAAAGCCCCCAAACTGCCAAAGAGAAGTTTGCTTTTAATTCACAGGAGTCTCTCTATTTCTAGGTATTGTGTAGGAAGAACCGCTGAGCTTAATCTGCAGGTGCTGCCAAAAGCAATATTTTAGCAATTTGATGTTTAAAAAAATCTTTTCAGTTCTCAGGATTCATCTTAGCATGTTTCCTCTTAATTTGGTATGTGTGTATTATTAAACTAAAGAACAGTGGGATTTTTTCCCCCCTCTTGTTTTGTCCATACATTGATTTTTGTTATGATGTGAAGTTAAATTACATACCCTAGTGTAATGTGCCCTGAACACTAAAGAATAACTGGATATCTACTACATGAAGATTAATCTTTTCTCTGTTTGAGTATCTGAAACAATAGTTCACTCACAGCTGGAAAAGTACATTTCAGCAATAGGTTTGTGTTTTTAAGAGCATGTGAGAGCTGTCATCAATTATTTGTTGTAGTATTTATTCATAATAATAATAACGATGATAATAATTCTTTGCAATTCCACTGTCCTTCATCCAAGAATCTCAAAGTGCTTTACAAACATTAATTAAATATCACAACAGATCTATGAGGAAGGTAAATGATATTCAGGTATCGCTTCACCAACCACTAAAATGAAGCCACCTGTGAGGTAGCTGTTAACAGCACACACCACCTGAATGCGATAGTTTTGGACCAAAAGTGAAGACGAATACCACATCCAATTGAAATGGTAGTAGGTGGTGGTCAGAATGCAATGTGCAGATTTATAATTTGGCCAGGGCATCAGATTAAATGGTCAAATTGTGATGAGATCCATTAACATAATTTTTCAAGCCCCCTGCTCTCCCTTTTGCAGACCACAATTTGTGACTGTAGTTTTCTGTTCTGAATTCATTGTGGGTGAAGATCTTAGTATTTGGGTGGATAATCAGCTGATTTGCTGGCGCTAATCAGATAGCTATGCATCTGAGTGCTAATCTTTGCTCTCACATGGTGATGGGAGCCAGTTTTGCAATAGTAGTGAAACAATAAGTTAATTGTAGGACTGGCTGAAAATTTTCAATCAAAATTGTTTTTCAACTGAAAATTGCATTTTCAACTAAAAGAATATTTTCATGAAAAATGTCTGCTTTCCACCAAACATTTCAAGTTTTCATCAGAACTTTTGAGCTGAAAACTGAAAATTTTCACCCCAAACCAAAAATGTTTGGGATTCGGCCAAAAATGTTTAGTTTTCGTGTGTGTGTGTGTGTGTGGGGGGGGGGGGGGTATGAAAAGTTGAAATTTTGATGAAAATGAAAAACATTTTCCAATCAGCGCTAGTAAATTGTACTCACAAGCCCATCAGTTCACCTGAATATTTACCCCCAGTGAGAAAATTTTTTATAGCTTATCCAAAAGACAACACTTTCAGCCACACAATGCCCTCCAATGCCATGTTGAGTATTAGCTCAATACTGATTTAAAAAGAAAAGGGCCAACTATTGCATAACTAGAACCTGTGTTTTTCTTGGGAGTTTTTCATGTAAGTACTGACCTGGCTTGAACCTGCTTATCTTGTTAGCTTGCACAGGATCACAGTAGAAGGTCCTAAGACTGTGTGCCCTATATAAATATAAATATTTCTATTGTATCACTACAGGGACTGGACAAACGGTTAAATATTTCAATACTGTAGTGGCATGCTCGTAAAACACTAAAAGGAAGCATCTTCAAATCTTTATTTCCGATGCTGCAAATCAAATTTATCAAAGAGACAAAGACTAAATTTAAATCTTGAAAGGAAAACAGTTATTTTAACATTAGACTGACGATATAATTTATCATCAAATTATTGAAAATAACACATGCCCAACAACAGCGCTAATTCTACTCCCAATGTTTAGTAAAAGATAATTGGATATTATTTGCTACTTCTTATCTACTGTTCACCTCAAAATCGTTGACATCTCTGACATCACTGGGCTGTTGCCATGGGAAGGATTAAGTTGTCTTAATTACACCCAGTGTCAGTTTAAAAGATATTCTTAAGTGTTACCATGTCCAGAAAATATTTGAGACACATATGAAATAATAGCTACAATAAATATGCAACAAAAAATATTGTCTATTCAATGTCATCAGATGAGCATGTTATGTTTAAAAAGGAAAGTATTTTAGTTGAGTTTTAAGCCTGGTTTAAATCAGCATATGGAGCTATGCCAGTTTACACTAGGTGAAGATCTGGCCCTTGCCTTTTAATCATATTCCACATATACCCCCTGTCACCATCACCTGTTTTTTAAGAGATGCACACTTCATTTCTTCCCTGAATTCCTTTTAATATATAGGTGGGTGCCCTAGGGTTAGGTTTTCAATTAACTTAATCAAAATCAGGTCAATATTAAAAAACAAACGAGACCGAGCTAATTCACTTAGATACATGCATTCAGACTTAAGCAGCAAAGAAAGGGTTAACCATAAAGTATTCCACCTTGAACTCTGCACTCTCTTTATCTAGCACACCATAATAAAAGATCAAGAGTTCCTGCTTATTATCTTATTTTTCCTGCTTCTTCCACTAGGCTAGGGCCCAGACTAGTTATGGATTAACACCGTGATCAATAGTAAGCTTGCTGTCTCTCTCTCTGCAGGGGAAAATGAACTCAAAATGCAGTCAAACTCTTATTGATCAAGGATATAGGTCTCACTTTCATTACCTCTGTCTCCTGATAACCCACAAATAATGTGATGAGTTGCTAATCTCTCTGATTTCCAATGGACCCTTCACCCCTCCTGTCTGCAGAATAGAGCTTTTATTTTTGTCTCTTCAGTGTAATGCATGTAGCATTAACTCTCCCCTTATAACCATCAGACTTGGTCAATCAAGACGCATAAAAATGGCATTTAAATAGAATTGGGCCAAACAGTGTTAAGATTATATTTGGGTATCTCTAAGCAAAGGAGTTACCCTATAATAATAATAATAATAATAATCAGCTCAGACAGGTGGAGAAGGACACTGCTTCATCTATTGGCCTTTGTATGGGTCAGATAATTTAGACTGCACCAAAGGCAACCCAGAAGAAGATGTCTATGGGGATGCTTAGGCTTAACTCAAAAAATTCTGTGGATTAATGTGTCTATGGCTTTAACAGTGCTACTGGCAGCCATTTCAATCTATCTATCTATCTATCTATCTATCTAAAGCAGGGGTCGGCAACCTTTGGCATGCAGCTCGCCAGGGTAAGCACCCTGGCGGGCTGGGCCGGTTTGTTTACCTGCCGCGTCCGAAGGTTTGGCCAGTCGCGGCTCCCACTGGCCGCGGTTCGCCGCTCCAGGCCAATGGGGGTGGTGGGAAGCGGCGCGGGCCGAGGGATGTGCTGGCCACCGCTTCCCGCCGCCCCCATTGGCCTGGAGCAGTGAACCGCGGCCAGTGGGAGCCGCGATTGGCCGAACCTGCGGACGTGGCAGGTAAAGAAACCGGCCCAGCCCACCAGGGTGCTTACCCTGGCAAGCCGCGTGCTAAAGGTTGCCAATCCCTGATCTAAAGAGAAACAAGGTGAATGAGGTAATATCTTTTATTGGACCAACTTTTTTTGGTAGAAGAGATAAGATTTGGGGCTACACAGAGCTCTTCAAAGCTTGTTTCTTCCACCAGCTGTGTTCGGCAAACTATTCTGAAGACAAAGCAGAAAATGTGATCGTGACATAAGTTTAAAGTGGTCTTGATTTAAGAAGTGAGAACTGAGGTAGGCAAAGTGTTAGTTTGTACTTGATGTGTCAGGGCTGAATTTAGTTTTGTTTCTAGGTACTTCCCTGGGGTAATTGAACTGGGTCCTCTGGGATGCAGTGTCATATGTATTCAAATGACTGTCTGATGTGCTTTCCCGTCCCTACAGATCCTACAAAGTGGGTTATTATCACAATTATTTCAATCATTGATGTCATCAAATCATCTTAAATTTACTATAGATACAAATATTATTGATTGGTACTGAAATGCAAAGGTCTCAAGTTTCATCTGTAGTGGTTTCCTTCAATGGTTTTCTTTATCCTTTAGATAATACTCATAACCTTGTAGCCATTCTGGTGACCAAGCTTCCTTTTGAAGCTTACATCAATCGTATAATTAAGACATCTTAGTACTACTTTAGCAATCTAGACTGTCAGAGATCTATGCTCTATGTGCCTGCTTCTGAAATTTCAAAGGATATTATTCTTTGGGTTGTTTTTTTCTCGTGTCATATAATTACTGTTCTTTTCTGTTTACAGGTCTTCTAGGTACTGTTTGCAGTTGGTCCAGATTTCTTCAGATTAGCCTCATTATTGGTTCTAAGTCTTTCCATTTTATCATAAAGAAAATTTAATTGGCTTCTAATAATGAGGTAGGCATGCAGGGCACTTAACAATGCAATACAATTGTTTGTGTGTAATAGCATCTCAGTGATTGCAGCTGCTTTAACAGTTAAATCAAAGACAATCAAGATAATTGGTTTCAGACAATTGTCTTTCTTGTAAAACATGCTCAGATCTATAAAGTCAGACAGAAACTGACCAGTGGAGGCACGGAGCAATAAAGTTATTTTCATCTTTTAAAAATGAAATCTAGATGCCTTGTGTTAAAAAAAAAAAGCACCCAGAAATAAACATTCAAACTTGGTTGTCCAATGTTAAACACCTGAACCTGTATTTTACACCAAATGAATGTGGTCTGGTTTTCAAAGGTGCTGGCACTCCATAGCTTCCATTGATATTGTAACTTCTTTTTGGTCACTAAATATATTTCCATATTTAACTTTAGGCACCCACTAGATAATCTTGCTGTTAATGCACCTACAAAAGCATGCTCTAACTTTTAGGATCATTGTTGAGAGTCTCTGCTTTATGTGCAATATGATCAATTTTTTTATGGTCAAAGACTCATGAAAAATAGATGATTCCATTTGCCCGGGTACAGTTCTTGAATATTCCTAAATTATTTGTATTGCTAATTTAATTGCAGATTTTGTATTTACAAATTTATCATAAAAAAGGCAGGAAATGAAGGGGAAATATCACATATTTTTTAGAGGAAAAATATAATTTTTATATCAATGATGGAAGTTTCTATTACCAGGCGAGAAGGGGAACTAAACCCTTTATACATAAACTGGAATGCATGTGACAAACGGATGTGTAAGAAGAAGTGATAATGGCATTTTCCCTATTGAGGACCTGTCAAAGGGTAGCTGGCCCTTTAAAGGGAGATAGGGTCTCAGCCCACCTGTGATACAGTTGATTTGCCTCCCCAGGTGGAGAAAATTAAGTCACCTGATAGACAGTCACGTGACTAAACCAGGCCTCTGGGGGTGGGGTAGAAAAACAGAGGCCTATCATAGCCAGGGGAGACAGCCAAAAGCAAGAACAGAGAGAGGCTAAGCACCTTATGTCTTCTCCAGCTTTTCAGAGAGTAGGATGAAACAGTCCCTCATGGAGAATGGACTGGGTCAGTCTGAGACTGGGGTGCAGTAGCCTCCTTTTTGGGAGCAGGGAGCACAACTGGGGCGGAAGAAGGACAGTGACACCTTGGTGGAGAGCTACAGACTAAAGATCCTCAGGTAAGAGGAAGTGGGCCCAGCTGGAGTCTGAATGAAAGAGATTTTATTTTGAGTTTGTTTGGACTTAAGAAAGTAGAAACCCAGCAGAGGAATTTTCTCATGTCTTTTGGACTATGTGGAATTCTTAGGGGGCTCTGAGCAGAAGAGGAAACTGAGGCAGTGTGCAAGTGCCTGGTTACAGGACCCAATTGGATGCCCATCAAAGTCATTAGGAATCAGATCTAGCCCACTAGGATCAAGGGCAAAGATTCAATAGAGTAAATCTCATTAGGCCTAACTTTTACAATCTCAAATGCATTCTATCATCTGAGGCCTGGGCTACATTTAAAAAATTGCAGGCATATCTATGTCAGTTAGGGGTATGGTTTTAGCCAACAGAGCTATAGGGACAAACGCCATAGTATAGATGCCAGTATACCAGCAAAAACTATACATGGAGGGTACAGGATATACTGGCGAACCTTTTAAGTGTAGACAAGGAAGGGATAGCTCAGTGGTTTGAGTGTTGGCCTCCTAAACCCAGGGTTGTGAGCTCCATCCTTGAGGGGCCACTTAGGGATCTGGGGCAAAATCAGTACTTGGTCCTGCCTAGTGAAGGTAGGGGGCTGGACTCAGTGACTTTTCTGGGTCTCTTCCAGTTCTATGAGATAGGTATATCTCCATATAATATATTATTAAGGCTTGAGTTTGCTGGCGTATTTACAGTACTTTGAATTCAATTTTAGGCCTTCATCTCTAAGGTAGCTAATTATTCCTTCTCCCTCCTGAGAGAAAGAGACAGAGAAAGTGAGACACTGTCACATCGCAGAACCGCCCCTTGAATTCATGCACTACTGGCAATAATTAAAATTATGGTTCACAGTGACACTGCAGTTCTTTATCTACTGGGGATGTCACTGTGGCCACACACGGCCTCAGAGGAAGGAATTACACTCTGGAGAAGGGGGAGTAATGGGTTAAAAAAGCATATGGAGATTTACACCTGAGATAATCTGAAGCAACTAAGATTAAAAAACAAGCATGATCACAAAATGTCCACCAATTAAGCTTCATGAAAATATTCACTTTTTTTTTTTACTTTCTTGTTTCAAGATGCATAGTTCACCCTAGAGCATCAAGTTACCATTCATGAGCCTAGCACATACATAATTAATGCAATCTGCTGTCTGTTATGACTATAGATGACAGAAATCTATGTGACGACTACAAAATATGTATATATTTGGTTGTTGTCTGTATGGCTGTTAATAGGGTTGACAGTATCTGGCATTGATAATATGCCACCAATGTGGTAAAGTCAAACCTATCCTCATCTTTCAGGACCAGTGTTTGGTATGGCTATCAAATTTGAATAGCCCCTTTATGTTCTTTTTCAAACCGAACGCTTTTATTTTTGTCAATAAACTGTGTCATTTATTATAGTTAAGAAAACTCATGTTGTTTGAGGTCTTTATCAGAGTTCCTACAAATCAGGTTAATTGGTGATCAACAGAGCTTTTCTGCCTTTAATGAGGCCTGGTAGCCCAAGGCAAGGCCTAGCTCTTGATAAGGGACTTTCTTTTCCTTATTCTGGAATCTTTGATCACTTTTTTTTAGTAGGAGAACAACCGCCGGGAATGTCATTGTTTTTTAATTGCCTGATTACCAAATGTTGGAGATAAAAGATAGATGTTCTCAATTAATAACATTTACATAGATTAGCATCACTAACAAGCCTCATTAGTAGCTGCTGACTTTTGTTTAGACTGTGTCCCAGGTCATTTGCACACTGGTTGTGCAATAATAAGTACGTTCTGCATATTAAAAATATTTCTTTCTAATCTGTTTCCATTAAACAAACTGTGTACATTTTAAAGCACAAACAGGTTTTTTGTTAAAGTTAACTCTCACTTCACTGCACATGCAGGTCAACATTTTATACATTAACAGGTTTTCAAAGAAAATTTCTTGTCCTCTGGGAACCTTTGTAAATCCCGAACTACCTTAACATATTTAATCAAAATAAATGGGAATCAGTATAGCCTAGTGGTTAATGCCCTGTTCCAGACTCTGCTACTGATGTATTACCTGACCTTGAGCAACCCACTTATCTTAAATGTGCCTCAGTTTGCCAATCTATAGATTGGGTCTAATGCACTTACTCTCCTTGATGAAGAGCTTAGAGATCCAAGGATGAAAAATATTTTGTAAGTGAAAAGTTCTGTCTGTATACATTTGAGCTATTGTTATTAAATATCTATATGGAGGTATTAAATACGGATCCCTCTTTTACACACCTCTGCTCTGTAGAGTGCTCTGATTTATGATGTGCAAAATTCAAGGTGTTACCTTTAATCTCTAAAGTCTGACCTATCTTGGATGCTACTTTGCACCTTAGGCTTCATCCTGCAAAGCTGTGGGAGATCACCAGCCTCCATATTTGAATTCAGTGGGAAGGAAGGGAAGCCATAGCATTGTTGTGGGATAGCCTTCAGTTCTGGGATTTGCTTGTCTTATTGCTCCAGTATTTAGTTTGCTAGTTCTTGTTGAGCTAGTAGGTTGAATTTGGATGTTCTCATGAAATTACCTTTTCTCAACTGGGTTTTACTTTAATTAGTGCTGGTTTTAGATAAAGTAGCTATACCTAGGAGTTAGATTGGGCTCAAGTAAATTGAGATGAGAAATTAAAGTGAAGGTCTTTGGGGCAGAGTTTATCATATTACTTTCACAGGAGCTAGTACAATGGGCCCTGATCAGATCCCTTAGGGACTGCTGCAATAGAATATAATAATGATATAGATATAACTATTACACAAGACAGAGTTCCAGACACAACGTTTCAAAGCCACCAAAAATTAGTTGGTAAAATAAATAGTTTTTAAACACAAAGCAAAACATGAAACAAGAAACTGCAGTAAAATACAGCACAGTAAAGATTTTAAAGAAAGGTCTTATAGGTGTAGCAATGTCCTACAAGAAGAGAAAAATACATTCTGATTGCCCCATCAAAAATATTAAGCAATTCTAATTGAAAGATAAAACTGATGCCAAGATACTTTCATAAATGTGTGCGTATACACTTAAGAGAGAGACACTTTTATAGATCTGCACAGACCCAGAAATGGGTCTATCTATTATTTTGATCAATGGTCATCCTTTGTATATTTTCAACACCTACTGCACCGATAAACACAAAACCAATATTATTTTTACTCCATCTGGTTGAAAATCTCTGGTGTCATGGCCTTTGCGTCGACACTGAAGCTGACTTCAGGGCTGCATTTAAAAAAAAAAACAACAACCAAAAGTAGTAAGCTGTCCAGCTCAATCAAATATCAATAGTAAAGTGCTAAAGCAGACACTTTCATGCTATCTGTGGAGGGATTAAATGAATGAATCAATCAATCGTGGATGTAAACTTAAAAAAAATATATCTCAGTTCACTAGAAAAAATAAAGGCCAGGTCCTTCACCTTTATTCCTCACGCCTTAATATAGAAGAACAATGTAGTTCCATAGATTTCCATGAGACTCTGTGTGGAGTAAGGTCCAACTCAGTACCAATAAGTATTCCAGAATCCCATGCCAAAATACATACCACATTCCTATTTACTTACATGCTGTTGGTTGTGTATTTTGTATATTTTTCAAGAAAGGACAAAATACATTTCAGTCATCATTTCATTGCCATATCAGTTTCACAGTGCATCCGAGCCACATAATAAACAAATCAGAGGAAAGAAAGATACCAGAATTACAAGTCTCTGCATGAATTACATGTTTCTGTGTCATTGTGAGGTGCAAGATGACAGGGCTGTGATTCCAAACTGCATGTGTGCCTCTCCTCTGTGGTGTGGTATATATCTTTTGAAAGAAACAAAAATCCCCAGATTTAGTAGCTTTAAAGCTACCGAAGCTGCTAAGCAGCATTATGGACAGAGACAAGCTCCTAACATGACAGATGCACTCTGAGGGTGAAATTCATCCCTGCACGTAGGGCCAATACAGGCCCAGGGACCACTTAAATCCCTCTGTGAGGATCGAGACTTCCAACCCACTTTACACAGGCCACTGAACAGTCAGTGCAGTCAGACCTATGAAGGAAAGGGATATTTTGTCTCTTGCCCACATATGCCTTCTCCAGATCTATGTGCTTGTCTATGTATTCTGTGCTTGATGATTTTCATTACTTTTGAATCCTGTGCATAGCACTCCATCTATAAAGTGAAAGTCACTTGCCTGGGAGAATTGCACATGGGGACTGGAGGCGCCAAACTACAATCTCCCCATCCAGATCCAGCATGTGGAACTGCAGCACGTTTACCCCACAGAGAGCGGGAACAATCCTGTACAACTCCACTCTATCACCTGTGCCAGACGGATGAGCCAGAGGATTTATGTAATCACAGATTCCACAGTCCCTACCTTGGTCCACTCCTAGTGCTGCTGCTGGTGCTGACCCATCTGGGACTACGGGCAGAGATTCATTCCATGACGTGCAGGGGTTGCCCATGTGTGAGGACTGGTGATGGGCTCCCTTCACCCATGCACCCCCACAGCAGGGTTTAAATAGTGGGAAGTGCCTTAACCAGACTTGCTGAATCAGAGTGAATTTCACTTACGTGAACTGGCGTTTTATCTTGATCGCTTCTCCTTCCCATCTGGTTGCTAGCATATTTTAAAAATAAGCAGACGGGTTTAACCGTCTTTCCAGTGCCATCATCTAAAACTGGTTTAATTAGTATTTGATCAGTCATGGCATCATAGCATGTGGATCCTTAATATTATACCCCCTCCCCTCAATAAGTGGAAGGTTTATGAAATTCTCCCCTTCCTCTTATGCCTGTGAACATCCAGGGCAGCTCTTCAGCTGGTGTAGATCAGTGTAGCTCCATTGACGCTGATGGAGCTATGACTATATCAGCCGTGGAGCTGGACCTCAATGTTTGTCTTAACTTTTGTTTTCTCTGTCAACCCCAGTAAGAGAATGATGTTAGAGGAGATAATGAATGCTGTTGTAGCAGCCATTCATAATCTGCCCCATTCTACAAATGCCAAAGCTCTGAAATGCTCATCAGAATACTGTCCCAGAGCAGTTTCTGTGCTGTAATTTCCCAGAAAACAGATTTGCTGCAGAAATGACCTAATTAGATTAGTATAGTCCTTGGAAATTGGATAAAACCGATTCAAATAATGCTGCTTCTCCAATTGATAGACCGCAACAGAGAACAGAAAAGAAAGCAAAGATCGAGACTAACACAGCTACCCCTCTGATAATTTATAGACAATGTTTAATTTTTACAGATTCTACTTTTTCTTTAATTAGCTTAATCTCCACTGATTCACAAGGAAGCAAACACACCGATTCTGATTTTTGGCATAAACAGCTCACTCCCGTTTTAAATTTATACCGACTCAAGGCAGTTCTGTGCATACGGCAAGTGAAGTTCACCTACGGGAATCTCTGAACCAACTTCAGGTTATAACCTAACTGGCTTCTTCGTCTCAGCTCAGTGTCTCTGGGTCAAGATATGGATCACTGCCAAGGCATTAGGGAAACTTACAGCACAGTTGCATGGCCTGAAGATAGACAGCCTCAGTTACAAGCACTGCCTGTCCTGACCCTTAAGCCTGGCTTGCACAAATATTCTCAGCTTGCTTGAAAGAAGAGAGAGACTCCACATTCCCTCCAGATCGATGTGATTATTTGGTTTTGTCTTACAAAGCACTTGTTTGTTTTTAATGTTAATAAGCCTCATAACTTTGGAGAATAATAATAATAAATATTTGAAGCTAAACCCAATGGTGACTTCAGCTAAATAAAATAGCTGGTGAAAATTATTGTTACAATTTAGCAGTTTTCAAACAATTGGATCAATTTGGCTGAACATTCTTTTACTTTTTTTTTCCAAGAAACTAGATGTCAAGTAGAGGGGCCATTCTGTTGTCACTCCTAGAGCATCGGATTCCTTGGCATCGGCATGGAATTTTTTATTTAAAAATAATACAAACCTCCCCCCAAAAAAGATAATTGTGATCTACACTATTAAATTGCACAGTTATGGGACCTGGTTCATTAGTGAGCTGATTTCACTGGAGTTATCAGTATACATTTTGAATAATGCTAGATCTCCTAGATAATAATTGAATACAAACAATAATAATGCAATGGTGAGTCATAGCCAGAGTGTGTGGGTCAGGGTAGTGAATGCTGCATTGAGGAAAACAGAATTTTTGCAATAAAGTGAGCCAATGACTCATGCACTGATGAATATCTTATACTTTACTCATTGTTTCTCCTAACTGAAGCAATCTCCTAGGATTATGAGATCTCTCCAGGTACCCTTATAAAAATGGTGCTTGTTTAAAGATCTCTCATTGTGTTCTTCCATGTAACTTACATACAGATATTTTAACCAAAAAAAAATTCCCTCCAAAAAATGGGGTTTCACTGAAAGCATTTTTTGTTTTGGGTAAGAAAATGTTTTGACAAAAAAAAACAATATTGAAACTTTTCACTTCACTTTGAATTGAAATTTTTGTTTGTTTTCAAAAAGTGAGAATTTTTAAAAAAATGGATCTTTGCTTTCTTTTCTTCCCTCCCCCCCCACTTTTTTTTTTTTTTTTGCCACTGAATGCAATAGAGTGAACAATGTCTATTTTTGTTTTGGTTTTGTTTCCTTTTTTCCAAGTTTCCTTTTCCTACTTTGTAACTTTTCAGAACTTTTTCAGCTTCAGAAAAGTTAGAGTGACAGTGGGAAAAGGGATAAAAAATGAAAGGAAAAGAAAAAGTGACCCTCCCCCACAAACCTTGACATAATTAACATTATTGAAACTTCAAAAATATTCCAAGTATATTTTGTTGAATATTTTGAAAGACATTATTTAAAATGGAAACAACTCTGAAATTTCAAAACATTCTCCAATATTCTTCCTTCTTTTTTTTTTTTTTAATAGCAGATGGTGTTTAGTTCTGCAAGGACACTACTGGCCAAACTCTGCATCCACTTTATGCTGCCATAGCCAGTGCAAAGCATCCATGAAGCATCCATAAGCCCCTCCCTCGCTGCCCGCCATGCCGCCATCCCCCCGAGGAATACCCTTAAAGTAGGGGATTTTCCCAGAAGGAACCTAGTATCCTCCACCTGTAGGAACCCATCACAGAGCACATTTTGGTGAAGGGTCATAAAGAATTAGTCCAGCGATCGGAAGTGGTATGACCAGAACTTTTCTATGTCCCACTTATTTCCTAGCTGCTGCAAAGCCCACAGAGCTGCCCTAAACCGCACCAGAGTTCAAACCAGCCCTCAGCAGTTCCAGCAGCAAATGGAAGACACCTCCTCTAAGTGTCTACACTGAACTCTGCACCAGCACAGAATATCAAGGTCTTTAAAGACAGAAAGGGCGATTCAAGTCAAGACATAAGGTAGTAGCTAACAGGTGGTGTCTGTTACAGCCTTTTATCACATTTTCTGCCAGTCTGGGCAGAAAGGGAGTATAACTTTCATGTTACAGGCCTCAGTCTCATGCACATAACAATAAAACAGGCATTATCAGATGCAAGTATTATGGAGGGAAATTCTTCCCTCGTGTGCTTCCAGTGAAATCACCGCAACTATGCCAGAGACAAACTTGGCCTATTATGCTTTTCCTGTATTATTTATTGAATACATTTATGTGTCTATGGCTGGCATTTACTGAGTCATAGTTATGAAAAAAAAATATTCAGACATGTTGCATCATTTGCAATTTTTGATGCATTAGGTAAGATGAAAATTCCACTTCTAATCCACAAAACAGAACTGTATTGTTGGTACTGGCATATAGTCTCATGTTTTTAATATAGGTATCAACTTGAAACGTTAGAATAAGATGCCTCAGAGACAGCGAGATGCACTTTTTAAAAAAGCCTTTAGAATTATTCAAAATGTTTTGCTGAATATTTGAAAACTATTTCATGAAGGAAATAAAAATCCTGGAAGAACTCATTCCAAATGAAACAAAACATATATTAATAGTTACAGATATCAGTTTACACTTTGTTGAAATGCACAAACCTCAGATATCCACTGATTTATTTCCACCGGGATTTTTGAATACAGGATGTCTGAATTTTAAATGCCTCATTCATGTTCCTATCACCATTTTTTTGGCCATATTGTAAATATTTATGCTTTAGGCCTATAGGCAGTGGTTTTCAAACTTTTTAGGCTGCGTACCGCTGTCCAAATAAAGTAGTCTACTGTGTATCCCCATCTGAGATAGGTTCATAATGTACCTATGATTAGATTGCCAAGTCTTTCTAAATAAAGGGTGTTGTCTGCCATTACAGGATTTTTCTCGCATATCCCCTGGTGAGAACTCACGTACCACTAGGGGTACGCATACCCCAGTTTGAAAACCACTGGTGTAGAGGAATAGGGTAGTATCTCTTTAAGATCCATCTAGAAGTGCTCATTGTGTTCTATGTTTTAGAAGCTGCCAGAAACTAGAGCAGCAATGTTTAAGTAGCTAGGTCTGGTATATTTGTGTATACCATCTTCAGTAGGCATGGTTATTTGGAACCCAACTGTGGCTGTGTGGTTTTGTCATACAGTTTTGGCCATAACTGGCTAATTTAAAAAAAAAAAAAGAGTAGTGAGATGTGACTCAGCCCTTCAGCTGGGAGATGAAATTTAACATAAAGGTTGGGAGGTGTGAGGCAACACATCCTACTATATATCCATTCTGATATGTCATATGGAAATAAGATACCCCCATGTCAATTGGTGCTGGTGTCACCAAAGAGAGTATTGGGTGGACGCATGTTTCCATTTGGTTCCATAATTTGAATCCAAAGGGCAAAACTATTGATGTAGTAAATCACTCAGTAGAAGCACAGAATATTCTATAGCATTGATATGATATTTTAAAAGGGCACAACTATGTATCCCATCAATCCCTAGAGCTATGTAGACTGAATGCACTTTGGGGCAGGGACCATATATTCCTTTGTGTTTGGAAACCACCTAGCGCATCTTGGGTATTGTACCACAGCATAAATACAGTAATAGAGAGAACAAACACATCCAGGACCTCAAATATAGAGAATGGGACTTTTATTTTCCGTCCATAGTCCGAGTATATGTTTAAGAAAAGAGCAAACAATAGGGTATTCATGCTTTATATTACAGAAAAGCCTGTTCCTGGCCAGAACATTGGGAAAAGTGTTTGAAACCTGTTCATTATGCAAAGGTCATCTCTGTAATCTGCCAAGGTAGTAAAATTTTGAGTTATCTGCCATGTAATTGCCAGCTGAGAAAGAGGACAGATTTAACTCATATACCCCAATATTTCTGTAGCAAAAGGTCTGGCATTTTTGATGCTATCACTTCTCATTTTGCAGGGATTCTCCTCTATTCCTCCTTTTCATGATATAATGGAGTATGTTTTAACTTTCTCTCTTAAAATGCATTAGGCATCTGTATGCTTTTCTCAAAAACTGCATAACTGAGGCACATCCTACAGTTCTGCCACATTACATGAAACTGTTAGTAGACTGATCTAACCAAAATGTCCTGCCCGGAAACTCTGGCAGTTTGGTTTTGTGTATGTGTTAGTACATGATATATCTCTTGATTATTTTAATAGAAAGCAACGGAGGGAGGTTTAAATTGTAGAAATGTTTGTGCTCCTTAATGATATTGAGTGAAGGGGGAAAAAGGTATCAGTCATAAATTATGCTCATCTAATCCCAAACTAGAAACCATTCTTCACCTAAAAGTCCAGAATACTGGTCACGGTACACACAACTCTGTTCATAAACGTTCTGCTCATGAGTCATATAGACGTGAAAGGTCATCATGCCCATTTTCAACTGATGGAAATTTCCGTTGATGTTCTGCTTTTTTGTGGCTTTCAAGGGACATGATCACAGTCACTGCAATGATCATTCGTTAGTAACCAGAGACCTCTATCTTTCGTTAATTTGTCATTTTTTTTTTCAAATGAGAAAAACGGAGACTTTTTTTTCTATGCTTTGGAAAGAAGATGTAGGCTTGTCTTAACTTTGCAAGGAGCATGGGATGAGCTGTCTGCCAGTAATTTTACAATGTACTTGAGATCAGTCACATCGGGGAAAATATTAAACTGTTTTTCATTTCTCAAGAGTCGAGGCTTACAATACCTCTTGTTCACAGGTGGTCAGTTCAAGGACTCATTAAAAGTTTTACAACTTTCCTTTTGATAAATATGCAGGAATTATAATCAAACTGGCATAAAAAGTCACAACCATTAAAGAACATGTGCTGCATTAAAGGGAAATAACAAATTATTATTTAATGAGATGACTAGTCTTCCTATTGTTGCTTTATTTTCAAGTAACACTGAAATGGGCCCCCTGGTGTTTGTAGTTTCTGGCTATCTTTTTTTTTTCTTCTTTTCTGCTCATTATTAATTCTTTTCTTCTTCTTGCTAATCAGCCCAAGTGCCATGTTTTTGGAAGTCTGATATTTATACTTCATTCCCTTTGGATTTAAGGGTTACTTGTAGACCTAGTCAAAGACTTAGCTAGTAGTTAAAATCAAGGGTGTACCTTGTGACCACCACAACACACACTCACATGCACAGTTTATGTGACTCTTACACCTCTAGGTTAAGGTTCATCAGGGATTTCCATAAATCCATGGGTAATGTGCCAAATAAGATTAGAGAAGACTTCATGTTATTGCACAATCCAATGAAAATATGATCTGTTAAGCTCCTTCTGGTAGGGACTTGAAACAGGTAGCTAATATTATTAGCTGGTTCTAGTCTTGGAGGGAAACAAAGAGCAGGAGTACTTGGTGACGTCTAAATAGAAAGTTAAAGTTTACAACATCACCTGTAGCAGTGTGATTAGGGTAGATGCAACTCTTTTAGAGATGGGATTCCGATAATTACCCTTTCATGTTATATTCTTTTCTCTTCCATGTTTCATTTCAGTTCATTTTGTTATGTTTAATCTTATCCCGATTGATATTCTCAAACACATCTTTATTCCAAATAATTTTAGATTGGTCTACCAAGTACTACCTAATTCTCAATTATATTATCATAAACAGAAGAGCATTAAGAAATGGAGCAGATGAGGTTTTATGTTTGATCTGTGTCTGTTTTATCTGCACACATTTTTTTTTTTTCAAGCTTTGACCCACATGAAAATAAGAAGGAAGAGTGAATTTTAAAATCCCCATCCTGGCACTGATACAATAATCATTCAGCCTGGTTGACTTTGAGAATAAGAGACATGAACATTTTTGTTTCATGAGGCAACTCTACAAGAAACAGTAGAGGACAGGACACATCTGAAATCTGTCTCTTTCATAAAAAGCTGGTAACTAATTGGCTCTCTTTATCAAATTCAATCTGTTGTCCAAAGAACACACATTTAGAGTCAGATTCTGATATCTTTACTCAAGTTGATTAACACTTGTTTCCATTAGTCATTCCATTGAAATCAATGGGCCAGATTCTTAGTGGGTCTAAATCAGGGTAGCCAGTTTCTGCCAGCTGAGAATCTGATCTAATGAGATTACTTACAGAGTAAGGTGCTGATCAATGTGAGTAAAGGCATTTGATTCTGACTCTTAATTAGAGCTGGTAGGAAATTTTTCAATAAAACTTTGTAGTTGTTGAAGTTGAAAAATGCCACCCAGTGTCACCAGGTGGGAGAACTTGATGAGGTTGGCAGACTGCCCAAGCAATGAGGGGGAAAAAAGACACTTACTGAGGGATACCAGGTAGCTCCTCCCTCACCCCTGGGGGTCTCTGGAACCCACTGGCCAATTGTAGGGGAGGGCTCCTGTGTGGCCACATCCCCCAGCTCCAGGGATTTAACTTGTGTTTGTGAAAAGTTGCATGAAAAGGGGCGCAAACATAGTCAAAATGAAATGTTATTTAGAAATGGCCTAAGTCAAAATTAGGAACTGTAATAAAACCACCGTGGCAAATGTTCACCCCAATTCTCCAGTATGGCTGAGGAACACATGGTGCAATTCCACAGTGGGTGGGCAAAGGCAGCTTCCTGGCTCCTAGACCTGTTTGGCCACTGGGCCAGGTCTCAGAGAAGCTTAAGGCTTCTCTAAGTTATGCCAGTTGCCAGTGGCCCAAAAAGGGGGGTATATAGCAACTGGGGGCCATGTCCCCAGCACATACACCACTCACTGATACTCCTAGTGGCTAGATATGCTGGGGATAGACAGCTTTACTCCGGCAGGGCAGCACAAACCATCTCCAATACACAAGAGAATAAAAGCAGCCTACGTTTTCTCATATCTACCGAGTGATTCTGTATTTCTGGGGATCCTCTGTGCAGTCAAAACACACAGGAACATACACAAACAACCACTCCATGGGCACAAAAGAAACAGGCCATGTAGCCCGAGTATGGGGAAGTCCACTCATGACATAGAGCAGCTCCTACACTTTGTTCCAATGCATGGGGTATGGCCAACAATCTGCAGCTGGTGGATGGCGCTAAGAGGCTAACGCCAAGCAGCACAGAATATAGCAGCTCCCCCTGGAATTGCCTCCTCTGGAAGCTGGATGAAGCAGGGAATCCAGCCCCTATTGTTCATAACTAATTTACTTTCTTGACTTCTGTGGGAACAGATTGAGACCAGTGCTGAGCGGTTCTGAAAAACCCCATCAGGTGGGGACATGATATTAACATGCAATGCTGTATTTTAAAACTGCTTCCAAAAGCGCCATCCTATCAGTGAAAGTGGGAAAGGTCTGCTAAGGCAATACATCTTATATTAGTCGGGGACGCAGGTGGATGAGGGACAGGATGAACTTTACAGAGCACTTTTAATCTTTGGCCTTTAAGCAGCATGGCCACAACAAGTTCACATCAGGATAGTGGCATTAGTGAGGACAAGTTTACAAATCCCTGAGTGTGTATCCATCATTCTGAGCTTGAGATATCTGTCAGTCCATAGCAGATGCTGCCGTTGCTGTGCATGTGTCATGTTACCGAAACCCCTAGATAATGATTACGACCGATTATACAAGATGCCATGTTCCTTAATCATATCACTTACATTTCTGCTGAACGGCAGTGACAAGGTTTTGAAAGGAGAAGATCACAGCTGTCCAATAAAAAAAAAATCAGATAAAACAGACTGTGTTTGCAGACAGAAGATTATGCTAACCTGAAAAGTAGCTTTAGTGCTGTTGATTTTTGCACTCTTCCTAACCTAGCTGAGCCCTCACTCAACCTCCACATGTTCTGCTTCAGATCTGAAACGTAGGCAAGTGATGTATGAGCATATACATGTATTTGTGCATTTTCTGACATGGCTTATTTACAGTTTTCTGTTCTTCAAGTGAACATTTGTGCATTCCGTCTTGAGATTATAGGTCTTTTGGTGCTGATGCAGACAGCTGGAGCGGGGGGGGGGGGGGCGTTTCCTTGCCTTGCTTGCCTTCCCTTGCAGCTCTAAACTGCAGGTATCATCCCCCTTTATATGCTAGTCCATTTTGGGGCCTCTCTGGTGCAGAGACTGCTAACGGTTTTGAATGAAATGCAGTGCATTTTGGTATGAATTACTGTTTACTAATGATTGAGCAAATCTCATGTATTCATTGAAGTAAAGAGTTCAAATGAGGTTCCAAGAACTCAGAGGCGAGTACCCTACTAACAAAGCTAGGATATGAAATAAACAAAAGAAAATCCTCATAGTTTCATGTGGTTATAATACAATGTAGCCCTATACCACTCCCATTAAGGATTTTTGGTGAAAACGTCAAAACTATATAGCAGGGGTCAGCAACCTTTCAGAAGTGCTGTGTGCCGAGTCTTCATTTATTCTCTCTAATTTAAGGTTTCTCGCGCCAGTAATAGATTTTAATGTTTTTAGAAAGTCTCTTTCTATAAGTCTATAATATATAACTAAACTATTGTTGTATGTAAACAAAATAAGGTTTTTAAAATGTTTAGGAAGTTTCATTTAAAATTAAATTAAAACGCAGAGCCCCCTGGACTGGTGGCCAGGACCCAGGCAGTGTGAGTGCCACTGAAAATCAGCTCGCGTGCCGGCTTCGGCACGTGTGCCACAGGTTGCCTACCCCTGATATATAGCAATTGACAGAGCAGAGATTTTTTTTCTAGATCCGCTAACATTTTATGTTAAAGAATTAAAAGCGTAATTTTAAAGCTGGATTGGAAATGTCAATGGACCTAATTCTATCCTGCGAGGCTGCCAGAAGCATCATTGCTAAGCTGCTGATCTGCCCAGCCTCCCCAACCCCCTCTCACCAAAGCATGTACCATCAGATATGTAATTCTTTGCTCGTGATGGCAGAACTCCAACAGTGAATGTAGTTTGACCCAGGTTAGGCGGATTTTGCTAAATGCGTAAATTGTTCGTATTCTACCATCTGAAAGATGCAGCTCTTAAGTCAATGTTGTAAACATAAACGAGAGCCAACCCAATGTGGAAAATAACATAGGTATGGGAACTTCCATAGATCCAGCTGTCTGGATACAATTGTCTGGCAGGTCCTTAAGCCCTCACTAGTACAAAGTGGTGGGTTCATGGGTTTGTAATTTTGTCCTCCTGGCTTTCCAGGATGGAAACATCCAAATGATGGAGTTCTCTAGTATGAACATTCCTGGAAAGCAAATTTTAAGCCTGTATATGACCCAGATGGATGGTTTCCGCAATAAAAATCACATGAGAGACCTCTGGGAATGAGCCCAATGGCCCCCAAATGGTATAAACCACAGGGCTCATCACTGAACCTAGTCGATCTCCAGGGATACACAAAGGTTATCCTCTTAGAGACCTTGTGCTTCTGTACAGGGTCTGGCTTCTAGTGTCTCCCTGCTCCCTGGCAGTTCCAATGGAGCTACCAGAGACCTCCTCCAATGGCTATCGTATCCTTTTTGCCTAATCTCCATAAACCCATAGGAGGGTTGACATGTATCATACATGGTGAAACTTTAAAAAAAATGGAAGCATGTGCCCAAAGTGTCATAAATTTCTGGTTTAATTGATGGATTAGGGAGGGTTTCCATCTTTAGGATTTTCTATTCTATGTGAGTCACTACAGAAACTCTTCAGGTCATGTCTTTCATCTTAATTTAAATGTCCAATTTAAATAATAAACCTATGATTAACCCGTGATAACCATTAAAACAATCCCTATAGCAATCACTATTCCACATGATGGAGAAATCCATTTGCTCATTTTCCCTTTAGAATACCCTCAACTCTCAATATTGGACTCCACTAAAAATCAGGAATTTGTATGTAGATTAAGATATATAGACCTATAATTGCTGCCAAGATAAGCCAGACACTTTTAAATAAAGTAAGATGATAGCCTAGGATTTGCCTAAACTCCATAAGACAACGTCTATGGACCATATGTGACCACATGTGGTATAAATAAAATGGAGGTATAAAAGGGAAAGAGATAAACATATAATTAAAAACAGCATAGCAGACACTTGTGTTCATTCATTTTAATGACTTCATGCTCCACTTTACAGAGAAGTTGCAGACCCACAGCTATGTTGACCACATGTCATAAAATACATGAGTGTAGCCCAGGTCCAAATTATTCAGTACTAGTAATAAATCCATCCCATTAACAGGATAAATAAGCACAAATGACAACTCTGGTGATAACGCTGGAAAGTGGCATGTTGTTAGCTGGCAGCCATACAGGTTCCCATAAAAACGAATACTACTACCTAGTTAAGAAACAAAACAAAAAAATAATTAGTTTCGCTTTTAAGGCCGCAGCACTATGTCTTTCCTTCTGTAATCTGAAATGAAAAGAGATTGTGGCCTTGAAAGCTTCTATTCTGATCACTTTTTTGTAAGCCTAATAAAAAAACATAAATGATACCATTTATTTGTGAAAATGAAATCTTCATATACTGAAGGTCAGTTTTAGTTGAACTAATATAATCAGAAAAATCAAGGTTCCCTTACCATTAAAATTGTCCATACTCTGCGTCTTTTGATATTCTGCTCTTAACCTTGAATCATGTTGTGTATGTTGTATGAAGGAAGGATAGCGAATTTATATTACAATATAATGATGATTGAATCATGCTGGCCTAGATCTTCAGCAGGGTAAAGCCGACAGCCAAAAAGAATAATTTAAAATTATTTGAAATTAATACACTCTTCAAGTACATGCACCCACCTTAGAATATGCAGCAGGTTGCCTAAAGACTACAAACGGCCTTTAGTTACTGTTTTATGAAGTACTTATTATTGCTCCTGAATGGATTTCTTCAAGTCAAAATATGGTTACATATCAATAGAGCGAGTATTGATATAGAAAACTGCTTTGAGGTCTGTGCAGAAGAAATCACACAATTAAATATTTAATGCAGTCTGCTATCACAGAGTTTCCACCACTGCAGGTTGGCTGGGTATTCCAGGGCTACTGTTCTGTGTTAACATGTGGACGGATCTGGCGCTGGGCCAGTCGTATTCAGAGGATCGTGAGAAGGATTTGTGTTGTTGTGTAAGCAGCTCACTACTTGCTGTTTGAGGATGAGATGTGGCACTGAAATAGCTCTGCCTCTGTCACCTTCGCTGAGGGTGCTGTGGGAAGGTGACATCCTGGAGCCACTTGCAAGAACTGCTAGAGGAAAGCTTTTCAGAGCATGCTCTGATTTGAGAATCCAAAGATTATTCTGTCAGGAAGGAACATTCTTCTAGGGAAGATGACAGAGATGTGTGGGGGGAATTGCATCCCTTTGTGAGGGCTCAAGCTAAAGACATGAACTCCAGCTGCCATGATTCCACATTGGTGCTCCCTTTCTGGCCTAATCTGGCCTCAGTGCCAGGGTAGCAATTTACAAGGCAGCAAGTTTCTAAGAAACTCTGTCTGCATTTTTTTTTTTGATGCTGGTGCCAAAGTAATTCCACTAGACTAGCTGGCTTGCGGCTAGAAAAGCAGTCACCACATCTTACATTCATACCATGCTTTCCTTCCTAAAGAATCGCAAAGGGGTTTACAGACTAGATAGAAAGGTGAGGAAACAATACCAGTAAACAGGAATTCCTGGGTTCTAATTCTGGCAAGAACTCCCTACGTTGCCTTGGGGAAAATCACTTAATCTCTCAGCCTCACTTTCACAGTTTCTAAAATGGGGACAATAATTACCTGTCTATGTAATACATAGTGTGTTTTGAAAAGATCAAAAGCACTGTGTACTTGCTACAAATTATTATACATATCGGATTTCCCTCACCCACTCTGGACATGCAGCCAACTTTATGGTAGGGCACAACAGCTGTTTAACAGCACACAGCAACACACACCAGCAGTTCAGCACAAAAAGCAATGGATAATATTTTATTTAATTAAAACTGAATGGAGAAGTTACATAGCAAGAAATTTGGCTAAGGGATAACATGCAAAAATACTGTGCAGTCTTTAATGATGACAGTTTGACGGCATATCTGTCTTACCTCTTACCAAATGGACAGACCCTTAGGCTTGGTCTACACTACCCCCCTAATTCGAACAAAGGTACGCAACTTCAGCTACGTGAATAACGTAGCTGAAGTTCGAAGTACCTTAGTTCGAATTAGTTCGAACTTACCTTGGTCCACACTCGGCAGGCAGGCTCCCCCGTCGACTCCGCGGTACTCCTCTCGGCGAGCTGGAGTACCGCAGTCGACGGCGAGCACTTCCGGGTTCGACTTATCACGTCCAGACTAGACGCGATAAGTCGAACCCAGAAGTTCGATTTCCAGCCGTCGAACTACCGGGTAAGTGTAGCCAAGGCCTTAGTCTCACAATGACCCTTAACAATTTTTCCATTCATAACAATTCTATACAAGCAAACTTTTATTTTAAACTCTTTATTCCCTGGATACTTTAAATGTCTTGTTAAAGGTTATTGCTATTCCCTTTGGGAAGAAAAGTACTAACTAAAACTAGAAGATCTGCAGTGCTTATTATTCAATATTTTTTTATTTTTCTTTCCTTTTAAAAATTTCAAGTCCAATAACAAGTCAGATAAATTCTTAAATAGCTGCCCAATCCTCACCAGTGAATGAAGGTATCTGATCAGTTGATCTAAGATTGGGGATTGTTTCTAGGAGATGTTCTGGCATTGCCTACATAAAACAAGCTCTTTAAGTCCTTGTTTCAAAATATTACTGATTTTTTTTCCTTGCTAAAGAAGAGGCGATATCAGGCTGTCTATAAATAGAACAGTACAGTATGAACTTTTGAACTGTGAAATCTGGGGGATGTAATCTTCTTGCTAAATAGAGGCTTACAGCAGATACTAAATGCTCTGATAGGAGCTTTGCCAATGTCTGAACTGTCTATTAGAGGAAGGAAAATTGTGGTGACTTGTCATTAGAACCATGCCCCAGTGCCTAATACTGTTGGTGTGAAGGTTGTTTCAGAGTTTCAGTATAAAGACATTTCTCATCTTGTTTAAATAAATTAGTTTGACTAGTTTTACATACACACACAATAGTTAATCAATTTAAGATGCATTTATGCTGCAGTATAAATTTAAAAAGACCAGATTTAAAACAATTAACTTGGATTTTATGATACATGCTTGGGTAATTGAGTCTTTAAAAATACTAGGCCAGATTACTGGGTATATTAGAGTCAATTGGGCTATGCTGATTTGCACCAGCGGAGGAGCTGCCCATTTAAACGCCACAGGTATTTTCGCAATAGATCATAACTGGTTCAGAGGAGCCATTTAAGGCCATCTTGTGCAATCTTAAACATTTGCACACAGTGTTTTTACATTAATGTTATAAAAATAAGTAAATACATTGGAAAAAAAACCCTTCCCTTTCTCTCAAAAATCCCTACATTAAAAATGAACATTAATGTTCAGACTAAATCACAGTCAACAGTTGCAGTGTATAAAGAACCTGATTTTTAGAGATGCTAATTTCTGGCTAGTTGCGCTAAATTAAGCATAATTGGAATTAGAATACGGGATCGGGCAGAATTTCCAAATAGTTCTTGAAACTTTTGGACAAGCACTGAATAATTTCCACGTGCCAAATACTTTGTCTCTGCACGAGTGGGAGGAAGGAGATCCCAATAGGCAAAAAAAACACCAACACATGTGTCAAAGGGAAAACTTAGTTATATGGCTTTATGTCCTTGTTTAAGCTTTTACTGTTAATGTTTTCAAGCTTTTCTCTGAAGCCATGAGAGCTAGAAATGTAAGTAGTTTTGGAATAAAAGCTGAAATTTTCACATAATCACTTGACCCCAGGAGCTGGGTCTTTAAGAAAAACACCAACTCTTGTGAGACTTGCAACCCCCCCCCCCC
The DNA here is from genome assembly GCF_011386835.1 of Chrysemys picta bellii. NCBI lineage: Eukaryota > Metazoa > Chordata > Testudines > Emydidae > Chrysemys > Chrysemys picta. The sequence goes on along the minus strand of NC_088800.1, from coordinate 10,253,391 downwards.
CCCATGAGTTGGTAACAAGGAAGCTGTGATCACTTGACTGCTGTCTCCCAGTGTGATGAATTGGAGAGGAGTGCCTCTGATTTGAGCCTGATGTAAAGGAGGAGAGACTCACAGGAATGCTAATAAGAAGCTGTTCTTTATTCCCTCCCCTCAGTTACATGGCCTGGGTCAAGGTTACAAAAAGTTAAAACACTGTCCTGTGGTAGAGCTCAGTATTCTTTGAATCCCACCTGTAGTCACCATCCTGGAGGCTGAGGAGTGGAACTGCAGAAAAGAGGATCAGATTTCAGGAGGGAACTAGATTATTGAGGAACTAGAATCTCAGGGGTTGGCTTCTGGGAGTAGCTGGGAGACAAACAGTGTAGCCTTACAGCATATAACAGTGGCCTCTTATAATGTTTTATAAAACCCGGATTCTTACACCTCTATCTGCTTGCTGCACCTCTGATTGCGAATGAAATCTTACTTGCCAAAGTTTTGGAAGCGGGAGCTCCTAGCAACTGTTGCTCATGGGGAAGGGTGAAACAACACCAATGCAAGCTGACAGGTCAGTAACCCCCAGCCATAATGGTTGTTTGAGTCCCTGTGCCTACCCTGCTCACTTTATCAGCCTATGTGTTATTGCAGCACCTAGATAGTAGCATGATAGACTCATTACATGTGTTTTTGAGCAATAAACTACTACATCAGATGCATTTCCAGATTCTCCAAGACAGCCACTTGGTCTGGGTGTTTGTGGAGCTACGTGCCCCTCAATGGCAGGAACTAGTGTTCTTTTTGTGGGGGATATCAAAGTAATGCCGTGTCAGCCAGTGAGAAATACAGTAATTTATGGCAGGGACAACAAACACGTATGCTGGTAGTTTTAAAGCTTCTCTGGTTGCATGGTTAGGCTACTGATTACTTTGTTCTCTAAGTAATTCTTACCTGAACGTTTTATTTCTTTGGCTCTTTGCCATGAAGGCAATGTCCTACACTGGGGTGGCATGGTGTTTGCAATGCCCCAGTGTGAAATCTGGGCATCATTGTGGCGTGCTAAAGTACAATGCCACCTGGAAAATCGGAGCCTCTCTTTGAGAATGTCTCCAGTCCATGCATGCCACTCTGTGCCTGGTCAGATATGTAGAAGTTTTGACTAAGAGCCGCATGTATCTGACACACTATGGCCCATAACTTCAACATCTTTCGTGGGGGAGTCAGAAACTGGAACCATTATGGGTCTCAGTCTACCATGTACTTAAATATGTGAGTAGTCCCAAAGACTTCTCATTCTTAAAGTGAGGCACATGCTTAAATATATTGCTGAATCAGGGCCCTGGTGAGCAAAGTTGTTTGGCCGGTATGCATAAGGAAACAGGGAGTGACTTGTGTCTGTATATGTATGTGTCATTTGTGCATTGAATTAATTTTGTGGGCTAGAAGTGAAAAACAAGCTAGCTGCAACATGAACATGTTTAAGTTTATGCTTTGGAAATTAGTACAAGCGTATATACTTGGTTTGAAATATGGTCCCCATAAACGAATGTTATTCTCCCCAATGAATTCCCTGTCTTAATTACTAGAGATAGGTGTTTCACTTACTTTGCCTACATAGTCAGGTTAATATATTGATTCTTTTCGCCCTCTTTCTTCTTAAACCTGAAGAAAAAATTCAAATAAGCCCTAATTATATGACTCTGAGTCTGAACAGTTCTGGAAATTGCAGAGCAATCAATATTAAGTACACTTTACACCAATTTAGAGACCTATTCTGCCCAGACATGTGCTTGATGTAGCTCTGATTTTTGTGTAATTTAGGCTGAAAAGTGGGGTAATGTGGATGTTCCAATTAGCTGATGCTAAATCAGTGTTCTTCCACCTGAATTTTTTTTAATTGGTTGGTACTCAGTGAGATGGGTGCATAGATACAAAAGAGAAGGAAAAAAAGGAAGATCATCCTCCTTGAATGGGTGAAAGATAGAGACCCGGGCACAGAGTCTGAGATTTTCTGGACAACTCAGGCACACGGGTTAGTGCTGTGGAGACAGTTTCTGCTTGTGGAACTGTCACTTTTTAATTGAGTGAATGTTTCTACAGTGCTCTGAAAATGTAAAGCCTTGTATAAGTGCTAAGTATTATTATTAATGATGCTGATTTTTGACAGCTTTCCTGGAATAGCCTGGGCAATACAATACAAGTTAATTTTATAATGTTTCACTCACTCACAATGAAAGTGTTAAAATGAGGATGTAAGAAGAGAAAAAGGCAAGGGGCAACAGACTAGATGGAATCTCCAGTTCTGAGATGTGCCTCTCAGCAGACATCACTAGGAGTGGGGTGAGGACAAAGATAACTCTAAGCTATCCTTCGCCTCCTAGAATTCTGTGGCCGGCCCCTGACATAAATTAGAACATTCTCAGGGGACTGTGCCAATCTACTGTGATTTCCCCCTGTCAGGGCTCCATTGGCCCAAAATAGCAGGAGCACAAAGCCCTCTGGCGATACCCCCTCAATATGTCCTCTCCTGCCACCAACCACCCCATTCCACTGGGGACTGCAAAAGAGGAATGGCGTAAGACACCAGCCCTGTACAGCCCAAGGGCACCTCCTGTACTGAGGAAATTCTCCCCTGGTCAATTAAGTTGTCTTTGTGACCCCCTCTGTTGCCATAAGGGGGTTGCAAGTGGAGCCCAGGATTGGGGCTGGAGCACTGATAATGGTATTAGTGTAGTGTAGATGCTCTATGTTGGTCAGTAGTTGGTATAAAAGTGCACTGTTCAAAAACCAGATACCTATCCTAGGCTTCACCACACCTTCTGGCTTTCAGTGTGTGCTGTTTGGCTGAGGGAATTGGGCTGCGTAGAAACTGAACAAGGACTTTAGGATCTGACCCAAGAATCCTAGGACTGGTTTCCTTATATTTTGAGCATAGCCTTTCCTTTAACATCTGATATACATATGATGTTTTTGTTCTTTCTGAGCAAATATATTGAGTCTGGCCAGCATAGGGGATACCTCACTCTTCATAATGTAAGTGTGGCTGAGTTCCATCTGTACTTTTAAAATTAATCCTGAGTATAGGGCCTGAATGTCCACTGAATTATGGTTTATAACTGGTATTAGAAAGAGGAGAATCAGACCCATCAAATTCAGGACTCTATTTGTCTTTCTATAGCCAGTAATCCCTTTCAAGTTTCTTAAAGCAACTTCCATCCAAGACAAATTCAGCACAGCTTCTACTGACTTGGCCAGAGGGAGGTTCCTTTTAACTTAGATTTCACCAACCAGGCACTGTAACAGCCTTAATATGGAGTCACAGACAGTCCCCTTGGATACTTCAGGCTTGTCACCCAGGTGAGCCTACCTTTGTGATAAACGGTCCCTTACACCAAGAATCAGAGCAATATCCAGGTTATAGCCAGTCACTTACCCCAGCTCAATTGCACCTTAGATCTCTAAAGACAATGCTTGTAGCCAATCCTATACGAAATTATATACAGATTTATAACTATGGAAAAGGAAATGAGAGTTATTTACGAGGTTAAAGCCAGTAAACATATATATACAAATGAGTAAGTTTCAAAAGGCAATAGAACAGGGATCGGCCTTTGGCACGCGGCCTGCCAGGATGAGCACCCAGGTGGGCCGGGCCGATTTGTTTACCTGCTGCGTCCACAGGTCCGGCCGATTGTGGCTCCCACTGGCTGCAGTTTGCCATCCCAGGCCAATGGGGGCTGCGGGAAGCAGCGGCCAGCACATCCCTCGGCCCACGCCGCTTCCCGCCGCCCCCAAGCTGATTATGGCCTTTAGGGCTATCCCAGGCTAAGCAGTTGGGGATCCCTTGCTTATGCCTCAAAACCAGTGGCTCCCAAACTTTTTTACTGGTGACCCCTTTCACATAGCAAGCCTCTGAGTGCGACCCTCCCTTATAAATGTAAAACACTATTTAATATATTTAACACCATTATAAATGCTGGTGGCAAAGCGGGGTTTGGGGTGGAGGTTGACAGCTCGCGACCCCCCATATAATAAACTCGTGACCCCCCAGAGGGGTCCCGACCCCCAGTTTGAAAACCCCTGCTCAAAACCTTGCCCTGCCCCAGAGTCCAAGAAGCACAGAGATCCAGTTCCTTTTTGTTAGGGGATTTTATTCCCCTCCTCTTATGTACTAAGTACTCTCAACTGCAAACTCAGGTGATGGGATTGCATGACTCATTTTCATGAGAGGAGGGAGAAAGAGCAGAGCAACAAAGACTTTTGTCCACTTTAATGTTCCATGATAGTCTGTCTGGTGTCAATGGGCCTTCCCCGTTGGCCAGGACAAGACACCTTCTGTTGGAGACCAGCACTTTACATGAGTGTAATGTCTCTCTCCAGTCTGGTGATCACAGAGGCTGATAATATAAATGCTTAAATATTACCCTACACCAGGAGTTGGCAACGTTCGGCACGCGGCTCGCCAGGGTAAGCACCTTGGAGGGCCGGGCCAGTTTTATTTACCTGCTGATGCGGCAGGTTCGGCCGATCGCGGCCCCCACTGGCCGCGGTTTGCCGTCCCGGGCTAAAGGGGGTGTCGAGAAGCGGCGCGGGCGACTGATGTGCTGGCTGCGGCTTCTCGCCACCCCCATTGGCCCGGGACGGCGAACCGCGGCCAGTGGGGGCCGCGATCGGCCGAACCTGCCACGTCAGCAGGTAAATAAAACTGGCCCGGCCCCCCAGGGTGCTTACCCTGGCGATACACTGTGGGATACATATGTGATAAATGAGATTAACGTATGAAGCAACTCACGAATATTCAATCAAGTCTAAACACATTCTTATAATCCTAATACCTATTTTAATAATACTAACACACAGGTGAATCCAACCTGATTCCAGCTGTGTATTTGTCAATGTTCAGTTGAGGCATGGGGACCTTGGCATGAGCTGGCACCTGGTCTGCCAGCGTCCCTGTGGTGAATATGCCACTTTAGTATTCTATGCCACTTCAGGTTCCCCTAGGCAGGGGAGATTCTCCATGGGCTGGGTCTGCCAGGTTTAAGGCAGCTTGTGCCAGTGGAGTAGCTGCCCTGAAGCAGCAGAGGATCCGGCATGCGGTATTTGCTCTCTGATTCTTTGTATATTTCATAGCATTTCCATATATGCAGTTTCAAAAAACACTAACACGATCCGTTTAAAAGAGTAAGAGGCTGCTAATGTGTAAACCTTTGGGGTTCCAATAAATGGTGGCAGGAATGAAGGAGTTAACTGACCATCATCAATTACAGCATCAGAGGGGGTGATTAGGACTGAAATTGCAGGGAGGTTTTTAATTTAGCCGAGTAGAGGAGACGCCCCCAGCTTAAACAAGCTCATCAGATCATATACTACTTACTGCTTTATCCGCTTACCATGCACTGCCACTCAGAGCTATTGTGTATGCAGAGGGCACCAAACAGACACTATGATATAATATTATTCCTTTGTCCACAAATCCACCCGAGACCCATTGTCACTTTGCCTGCCTCAGAACTGCCTATCATAGAGAATTCTCCTAAATAGAGATAAGGAACCCAAATCATGGATGCAATCAACTCAGTGCAGAGCGGATCTTGATGAAGGAAACAGGCCAGTTAGTGGGGTTTATGCAAACTGCTTTTTCGTTACAGAGCTGTAGGTGGCCCTTCTGTAGAAACATTGGTTCCTGAACAATGCACAATATCACTGCAAATATTTAAGCACATACGTAAATTTCCTCACGTGAGGAGTACCATTCTTAGGTGTTGGCAGGATCAGGGATCAGCCAGTTACAGATACTTGTATTGTATCTGGACAGACATCCTTGTTTCCATCTAGCACTGTTTGAACCACAATTTCTAAGGGATTTTAACTTCTGTGTGTAATTTTCCTGGTAAAATTGGCCAGTCAGATTATTTTTGGGGTTGCACATGGAAGGTGGTGTTTGGGTGATGCTTCAGTCTATCGAGAATGGTCGGGATCATAGTTAAAGGATTCTCTTCAGAATACTTAATGCCAGATCCTCATCCAATGCAAATGAGCATAGCTACATCTATTTGTACCAGCTGAGAATTTGGCCCCATAATTTAGTTTTGAGTGGGCTCAAGGAGCATCCTCCGATTTGTCCCCCATGAGGGGTCCTAGCATGCTTGCAGACTGCTTGCGCTTGGCTGAGCAAAACGCTTGAGTGAGACTTGTGCCGCAAGCCAGCCAAAGGGGCCAGGGAGCTGACAGGCTTTCCGGAGTAGCACACAGTATGTCCTGAGGCACAATACCTCCTGGAGCACTCACTGGGGCAGGGCAGCTCCGTGCTGCCCCCAGCATGGGGCAGTGCTTATGGGCACAATGCAGCCCAAAGAATTAGCCATTAAGGCTGTTCATTGCATGAAGTAAATCACTTTTCAATACTATCTCATTTATATTGTGGGTGATTTCAGTGGGAATCTTGCATGTGTGTGAGGCTTATAGGATTGGGTCCTTCTTGTAGGAATGGTGCTTAAATCATCTCTTTGAAAACGGGCATATTTTTAAAAATATATTTTTTTCAAACCGTATCCCTGTCGCTGTCTCTTGTGCAAAAAAAAAAAGGAAGAAAGAAAAAGATGAGGGTGGTAGTCCGACCAGGAAATGCTGTTTGAATGTGTTGCATGTACAGTCTGGGTCTGATCCAAAGCCCGTTAAAGTTAATGGATGTCACTGGCTACAACTGGCTTTAGATCAAGCCCTATGTGCAGGCAAACTTATCTGCATTCATATATTTGCAGCCATTCTTACGTTCCTAGCCATTCAAAAGTCCCATTCGTTTCCATAGGAAATTTGAGAATGTAAGAAATACAAAATCAGGCCCATAGTCAACACAGCACCATCTTACAGGCAGAGCTGGCAGTGATACCTCTGCTTAAGGTAGCCTAACACTTTGTTTTCCTGTTTTCAGTAATCACATGTGATCATGTAAAATTAAAGACACTTTCATAGTGTAAATGCACAAGGGGGCTGAATTAGGCTCTGTTTGATAACTGGTGTTTGAAAAAAACGTTTTTTTTTTCTGTATTTGAATGTGAAAGTTCAGAGGTGAAATCATGCACACTTCGCATGTGCGTTACTTCAGTTACCTGAGTAATCCCACAGAATTTACGTGAATAGAAATAAGAGACTTTTGGAAAGTGTTAACTAGAGCTGGGTGACATTTTTCAGACAAATAGGTTATTCGCCAAAAAATGCAATTTCAGGGTGACTGAAACTATTTGTGAATTCAGGTCTGATTTGACAAATAGGGTTTACTGAAAAAAATCAAAGTCAAAATGTAATTTTTTGATTTCTTGTCTTGAAGGAACATTTTGTTTTGAAATTTAGCTAGATTATTTTTCTACCCTTTTTAAAAAAAATAATCACCTGTAAATGAAACAAAAAGAAAAATTGAACTATTATTTATTTTGGGTGGTATAAAACAGTCAGTTTGTCCCAAAATGAATTTTTTCCCCTCAGTTTTTCATTTTGGTGAGGGAAAAAATTCCATTTTTGGGTGTCCTGAAACCATTTTTCCCCAGATTTTTTTGGTTCGGTGGCCAAACCAAAAAATCAATTATTTTCTCATCTCTAGTATTAATAATGAATTATCATTGATTGAGACTAGAGTTTGAGCTGCTCGACAGATGCTGAGTTAGACTCTGAAGCCCTGGTACCTGACTCTTGAGTTGAGATATTAAATGTCCATTGGTTTACACATCAATCAATCAATCCTGGATAACATTTGAAATATTCCACCTCAGAACTTTTAGGTATTTCAACTAAGGGTCAGCTTACACTTGTCCCTAATTCTTATTCAGGCAAAACTTCCATTGACTTCAGCAGGAATTTTGCTTGAATATTGAGTGCAGAAGAAGGCCTTATGTAAGCACTGATATGGGCTACTGCTGATAACCTTTCATCTATATCAAATGAGTGGTTGCAGGTTGCTGTGTGTCCAGCCTTTCTGATGGAAGAGCGTTGAGATATATTGATTTCTACAGCAATTCCCTAATTCTCAGTTATACATTTGGGGTGAAATCCAGGTCATTCACATTGAGAGAGTGTAATAGGACTCTCTCGGGAAGGGGTTGGGCGGTGAAACCCACCCACCGGACCGGAGGCCAGGCGTGGGGACCGTTGCCTCTCTGCCCCACTTTTGTGGTGTGCTGGAAGCGCTGCCTCCATATAACATGTACGTGTGTCCCCATCTCTTCTCTCTGCACTGATCTTTGTAGAGCGGGCAGGGACATGCTTTCTGTGGCATGAGGGACATAGGCAGGAAAGTCTCCATAGTTATTCTCATCTGCCAGGTTTAAGTAGCATGGAGGGCCTACAACTGCTGTTCCTCACAACAACCAAATGTCGTCATGACAGTGTTGGAGATGCCCTTCTGATGAGAATAATGAAGGCTATATTCCAACCCTCCACCAGCAGTGTTAAAAAATGAAGGGCCTACTGCTGAGGACTTGAAGCTCATTCAAAGGGCTCCAGTGGGTGAAGCTCAGCACCTCTCAGAGAGCCAGATTATTTCCTTGCCCGTCTCTGAGCAGTACTTCCCCCTCTTTATGGAAGGGAGACACAACTGCTTCTTTCGATCGTGACTTGTGGAGAGTTCTCTGCCACAGTCTGGGGTCTGTGGGGGGAGGGAGTAGGGGAAGAGATGCACGTTGTCTCCCCTCTGGCCTCGTAAACCTGATCCTGGGAGTTTCCGGGGTTTTTGTGGCCAAGAAGGAGTGTCAGTGAGCAGATCTCCAATGGATCCATGCTGCCAGAGAGCTGCAGAGAGCCATACTTTATGGCAGGAGTGGCCTCTGTGTGGATGGTCCAGACTGTGCATCATGGGGAATCTGTCAGGTGTGTAGGTGGCCACCAGTTCCTTTTCAAATGGATAAAGGGGGAGAGGAAGCAAATCCAGTCCCCACGCCCATGATGGTACAGGAGATTTCCTCCCACAGAGGAGGTTTATAACATGGCTTATAACATGGGAGGAAACTGTCAAGTCCAGGATCAGGCCTTTATTCCACTACTGCTTTATTTTAGTAGCATGGAGGCTGCAAAGGAGGCAACTAACATTAATTATTTATTAGTTCCCTAAAAGAATGATGAGGAAGAAAGGAAATAAGTGCTCCTCACAAAACCATTCAACTAAAACTGTCAGACAATCACGATGCGATAGTTCTTTAACTCCTTTGTTAAAGAGCTCAAATTAGGGGGAAAGGGGGGGCCCATTCCTTCAGAGTCTGTATGGCCCTGATCCTACAACTGGATCTGGGGAGCGAATGTAGTAAGACTCTGTGCTGGTATAAGGTTTGCCCACATTTATCTGATTGCAGGTCCTGGGCCTATTCCTTAATTTGAATGGAAGGGGTCCTGGGATTGGGCTTTCGGTTCTGGAGTTTGCTCAGATGACGAATGGTTGCAGATTTTGCTATTAATATTTTAAAATGAATCAAATAATTTTTATGTTCTTTAATTTCTCTCTTACTAATTACAATTTGGCAAATAAAGTTAGTTATTGAAAAAGTGGGATATTTAGTTATTTGACTATATTTTTTTCAATAAGCTGTATGCAGTACAATATAGTTAATATTGCTTACCATAATAATTCATTGTCTAATTCTGGTTCCAAAAATGGAATTTCTTGTCAATATTCTCAAATCCAGTTCATATAGACTTGCAATCAGTTTTCAGGTGTTTACTGTATAAACCTTAATTGCCCGTATTTGCTAAAATATTGTTTAAATCTAAAATCAAGATCACGCAAAGTGGATTTCAATAACCTAGTTAATTTACTTTAATTTTGGATGTCTCTATCTAAATAGGGGAAAAATATCAAGACTAATTTTATCTGCTTATAGTTGATTTAATTGTATATACTTTTGATGGATTAAGTTTCAACTTAATTGTGGGAAATGTAACAAGGATGTTATAAAGAGTGGTTTAAAATAAAACAGTCACTAGCTACCTTGCATGCTAATTTTTAAAATGTTAATATTATTAATTGTAGAATGGTAATTTATAAATAATATTGTTATATCTTCCCACATTCAAACCCACAAAAATTAGATGGTTTTAATTACATTTATTGATATTATCTATACACATGCCTTTTTATTATGTGATTATTTGTCTCAGTTTCTGTCTGATGATAATGTGATGGGACTTTTTTATGATCTGAAATACATGATTAATAAATACAAAATACAGCAGTCGCCTGCCTGGGTAAATGGAAATATTAAATATGCAAAAAAGTTTGGAAAAGCAGCAATAATTTTTATACTCTTTGCTTTTTATTTTTCAGATAATTTCAAGACATAGCATGAAAGAACTGATTAGCTATTTTATATAGATAGATATTTTAACATGTTAGCGTTTCAATTTTTTATTCCAACTCATGATTGATGGTGGATTAAAATATAATTGGTTTCTAGTTTTGTTAGGGAGTGTGCATATGCGCCCGAAAGGTAGAAGTAACAATTTCCTAATTTATATATAAACAGGCATACTATTAAAATATTCTGAAAATGTCCATTTCCCGAGAGAAAAAAATATAGTATAGATTACATGAGATTCTGAGACATTCACCTGAAAGTATAATTAAAAGAAAAACTACACAGAAATAAAAATGGTTGACACAAACCAAGCTAAGAAATTTCAAATTAAGTCTTCAACTCTATCCTGAACTAGTAGAGTATGAGGGGAAATGTAGTGGTGAAAAAAGGTGAGGATAAAGTACCGAGATAAGATTTGAATTCCTTGGCTTTTGCTTCTTGGTGTCACACATTATTGCTAATTAAAATAATATACGTAATATTAATTTCCTTTAGAACAAAGAATTATATTTTATGGCAGGCGATAAACTGCAATTTGTTAGTTCTCCTATTTTCTGTTGGGTAGCCAGGCAAATAACAAAATGAGGAAGATTTTTACAAACTGTACCAGATCCCTAATAGATCATAATGAGTTCTCTTTGAAAATACGTACTCAATCTGAGTTATTCCTATCTGTTAAAAAGTCTATATTTTTTACTCTTATTACATTTAAAACCAATTATTCATACATTTTTATTTTCTAAAGTTGTTCTGAAGCTATAACATTTCATCACGGATGGGGCTCGTATATAAAATTGAAAATGATGCTGCAGCCTTCATTAAAGCATCACTAAGTCTGCAGCTACAATTTCAGACTTAAGCTTAACTTTTCTACAAAGTATGTGCTTCTCATTAAATGCGTAATTAGTATAATTAATAATTACTCACTAATTGAAACGTAGGTTAACAAACTTCAATATGTAAAAGTAAAGGGGGAAAAATGTCATTCATTCACACTGGGCTCTATAAGCCTATAAAACTCTTCAAAGGACTTCAAGATATCAAGCAATCTTTTATTCAGCTAAACCTACCCCCCACCTTCACTCTTACACACACTTAAATACTCAGTATGCTCACAGCTTGGAAAAAAGCGAGAAAAGCCTTAATGGATCACTGATTTTAACTAAAGAGATAGGTATGTACTCCATATAAATGGTTTCAAAACAATTTTTGTTTTAGTATTAATAATTTTAGTCAAATGAAAACAAGCATCTTAGCTCTGTAGACACCAAAGCTTTCAACTGTGCACTTATTAACATAGCTTTTATTTCAAGCACAAACATCTAAAACAATTACACTGGAGCAACTGTGCAAATTGTTTCATGTGCTAATATTCAGGTACGCTCTTCTTGTGGGCAAAGGCTAATAAAAATTTGGGGACAGAGTGGAGAATTAAGGACTTGATCCTGCAAATCTTTATATATATGAGTAACTGTAACCCACAGAAGTAGCTTATGGGACTACTCACATGAGTAAAGTTATTCACATGCCTCAGTTTGCAGGATCAGTCCTGAGAAGTTTCACAATCATGTAGAATAAATCTGTGAATAGAATGACGTTTACTATCTGCAGCTTCACTTAATGTGATTTAAATATTTTTCTTTTAGTTACCCTAATTATATGTACATTTTTAAAGTGACAAGAACTAGCGCAAATGTTACTGATCTAGGTAATCACATCAGCAAAAGTGATACTTCAGCAAGAAACATGACTTTGTCCTATTTTTTTAATACAAAGTCAGTTGTCAGGTTGTTTACTTGTATAGGAAAGCAATGGTTTTCCATCAGGAAATAAACGAGAGATTTTATAATGAAGAAATCAATGTTCTTAAAAATGGTTATATAGCATACTAGTTTAAAATTAATATTTTTGGGGGATGCTGGTTACATTTGATTTTGTGGGGGAGAATCTAATACTGAAAGTATTCATGCATTTCTATTTAAAACATTTGTCTAATTCTAACATAGGATTTTGTCCAATATTATTACACTTTGATCTTTTCCAACTAATCAAGTTTCTGTCAGGGCATTTCTGAAATCAACTCAGGAAATGTTAACACTGATGTCAGATTGCAATACATTCTGTGAGTATCTTATACCTTTTCTTATGGCAAAAGACAATTTTTAGAACTAGCTGAAACATAGGGATTTTTTTTCCCTAAGGAAAATTCATAGTTGCCCTGGAAATGAAATGATCCTTGATTAGATAACTATAAAATGATCATGCAGACAAAGAATATACTGTGAATACTTGGAATTAGTACAGTTATTATTCCTTCTGCAATATTCCTACAACAGGTTTTCCTTCAAATTAAAAACATGACATAGAGCTAAAGATGTTCCCTCAACTCTTTATTTCAAGCCCTAAAATATAATTGGGATAATAATAATTTGTACATGCCTTCTGTCACTATTTGATCCAACTATGGGCACTGAAATGATACAGATTTTGGTCAGTCCTTATAATGCCAATTTTTCTTTCAAAATCTCTCCGCTCTCTCTCTCTCTCTCTCTCTCTCTCTCTCTCTCTCTAATGTCTTGATATTTGAGGGCTCTGCAAAACATGATGATTTGAACAATGGTGACTTCCTGCAAAAAATATATTTTGCAGATGAAACTGTCAAGTGTGTAATTAACTAGTTCACTGAAAGTTTCTTGTTATCCTTGTCTCTTTTTGAATGGAAAGGGTAATACTAGGGATAGCGATGCCTTCTTGGATGCAGGCACTTCTTTCGATATACGTATAAGCATGTCTTTTTAGTTTCTGACACTCTTTGTCTCTTTGTATATGAATATGTGTGTCTCTATATATGTATATTTGTTATGGAGGGTAGAAAGCTCCACTACTCCCAACAAATATCGTTCATCACTCCGACAAATTCTCAAGTCCAGCTCAAATAGTTACTGCAGATCGAGAAAGACCAAAGCAGTATCTTTCCCTGGCCTGATTTGTGTAAGCAGGTGAGGACATGAAAAAATATATTAAGTCCTCAATGTGTCTTCAGCTCCTATGTCTGACACCTGTCAGATAAAAAACAAACAAAAAAAAGCGAGAGATGCTGTTATCGATCACAGGCGATCAAGCCTCCCTTAGCTTTTTAAGTGTCATTTGTAACTTTAAAACACGTGCAAACACTCAAATGTATTTCTAAGACACATAGAGTGAAAATGTTGTCTCCCTATTAGTATTAAAGTACAGGAAAAGATTGCTTATTGGACCAAAAGGTGAACAGCAAGTTTTTCAGTACTGTTAACCTGCTATATAGAGCACTGTAATGAAACATAGGCTCTATATTAAACACAAGACCAAAGAAGTGTATGTACCTAACATTTCAAGAATCCTAGTACAGTAGCTAATAGCCCAGCTATTAGCCAAATCACATCATTTCCCAAGAATCTAATTTTATTTCCTAACCTTATTAAAAAAGTTGAGAAGTATGCAAAATACCACTTGTTTATGAGGTAGAAACTCATCTCCAAGGGGAGAAAAAAAATCTAATAACGGACACTTTGTACTTTATTCAGATAATTTAAAAAAACAATAAAAATGTTTACCCTCTAAGAAAAGTAACTTGCAGCCGTTTAGTTATCTGACTGGTAAAATATTTGTTTTTAATATGACTATGTATTGGTCACAACATCATGGACAGTTATTGAAAGCTTTATTAACTATTAGATTCTGTACTAATTTGTCATGTGTGATCAGATATAGGAATAAGCCAACATTAAGAGATTAAGTATTTTCTGGTATATAATATAACTCAACCCACCAGTCTACATATGTGTATTTCCTATTACCAAAGTTATGCCAAAATTTTGTTTAATTCATTTTTTCTTTGTTAGGGAGATTACAAAATAATACACACGATAAAGCTATTAGTAATTCTTCAGAGAAACAAAAAATATTTAAGACTTGTTGACAAGATATCTGAATGTCCAGAATGTGTTTTCCCCCCATCTCATGTCTTTTCAGTCTTGCACTTCTTTTCCCCTAATTTCAATTGTAAAACAAATTTTAGAAGACCAGATCAGTTTGAGTAGAACACTTTAATGGATTCTTCAATATATCTACATGGGCTGCCAACACGAATCATTACTGAGGTTACTCATATGCGTAAATTTACTCACAGGTGCATAAGTGTTTGCAGCACTGGATTCAAAGGCAAGTGGTTTAGTGTTAGTACAGTCAGATTTAATTTACACATGCCCACATAATAGGTAGTATTTGAAAATAAATCATGACAGAAGATTGCAAACTCTGAAGCAGGGATTGTGTCTTCCTATATGTTTGGACAGCGCCTTGCACACTGTGACCACTATCAGAATGCAAAATAATAATATACAAAAATGATTCCCATCATCATTCTTAAAGCTGAACTTGGCAGAAAATATCCATAGGAAGCTGAACCCCAGATCTGTATTTCCCGGATATCTAGGGCCAGAACTTCAGCTGATGTAAACAGGCATAACTCCATGGACTTCATTGGGGTTATTCTGCTTTACACTAACTGAGGATCTAGCTCATTGCATCGAAAACTGTGCAATGATTCACTGAGCTGCTTTGAAGATTTAACACATCTACAAAAGTGTTTTGAAAACTACTTGGGAAAAATGTTTTCCCCCTACAAAAATCACCCTAAAAATTGACTAAGCTGTTTTGTATTAATCAAGTATTTCATCTTCACATTAGACCGGGGCCAGATTAGTAAAGCTCTGATGCTGGGACACAGCAATGCTTTGCTAAGTAAAGTCAAAATTAATGACAAACAAAATCAAGTTTCCTTTGTGGTTGATTTTCAGACAGCTGCATCCAGATATAAAAGAGCTATCAAAGAAAGATATCCATTAATTATTAACTCAGAACAACTTCAGAAAGCAGTGCTTAAACCTCCATTGACATCATCCTGACAGGCTCCTAATCTCTGAAAGTTGTTGGTAAGAGTTGCATTAGACTCAGCATGTCATCAATTCTGGCTTTAACAACTGAAACTCAAGAGATGCACTGCAGCATATATATGAGCACATGGGACAAACTACCATCTCTTAAAAGACATCTGTGAGTAACATTTACAGCATAGTGTGCTGTATAATTCCCTGTGTAACTCTACCTCTGCCTTCAACATAATAGATTGTCAACAGTCTAATTGCAAGATACACTATGTAGGGGAATCATAAAAAAAATCGGTGTGGAAAGTAATACAAATCAGCTGTCATCATTAAAGCAGGACCAACCTGTGGCTAAACCATTTAAACCTCTAGATTAATCCCTGGATTTCTCAATATAGATTGAATCAAACTCAAAGATCTACTGTAGACAAAAGAGAGTAACTTCACAGCATACAGTGTATCATTTCCACCTGCTAGATAATGCAATTTGTTAATGCTCTACAACATATATGTTAAAACTGATACGTTTTATAGATTTTTTTTTTACTAACGCCTTGTTTTTTTTCATCTACTTTATATTTCAGCTTTAATATAATTCTGACTTTAATTTTTAGAACATTTTTTTGCTAACTGTTGTGTAGATGGAAATGCTTGAATTCCATTTTTAATAGAAGTATTTTTCTGGTGGGTTTTTTTCAGTTACATAATAAAACGCATAGTGTAGTATTAAAGCTGCGGTAGATATGTTGGTTGTTCATCATTTGGTGGCAGTAGAATGGTGGTGTTAAAAATTTATTTGATGAAAGATCTAGTTGTATACTACCTGCAACAGCTTGTTAATTCTTTCAGACTCACTTTGAAGAATTTTACACTAGCAACAGAAACATTACAAAGGAGGAACTGATGAGCAAATGTCCCTATTTGAAAATGAAAACAAAAATATGATAGTACATTGGACAGGTTTTTATAGCATACACATGACTACCACTCTTTTGAAGTTTATAAATACATTCTTCCAAGGGGAAGAAAATTGTAATAGGAGAGTAAGAACTTCAAACTCTGAAACTACTCAATACATTCAGTTTTTCTCTTTCTTCTCAGTAAAAAACCCTAGCAGAACAGGTTACCAGTATTTACTCTTTAAAAAGGATGGTAATGGTTCTTTCATCTTAGAGGGAGGCATTTAAATTTGGAATAATTACAAGACACAAAACAATAAGCAGCACTGAGCCTGAATGACAAAATGCAGATCAACTTGATGTTTTAATGCTAACTGATGATTTCCCCCAATCAGTTATATTAACCCTTTTGAATACCTCACTGACTAGTCTTCCCATTATTTCCAAGATCATGCAGTTGTGAATGATAGGTTATTATAAATCAGAATGATAACTCTTACAAATAACCTGCTTTATTAAAAGCACGGATTAACTAAAAGTGTGTATTTGTTCATATGCTGATTCACAGTTAAAGGCTTCAGCTCCTTGCTATTAAAGGCCCGGTATCATACTAGGCAACACATCTACTAGAATAGTTTTAATAGCTCATGATTAGTTTTGTTTGTTTCAAAAGGGGGGAGGACAATGTAACTGGTCCATCTCAATCAGAATAATTAGAATCTATTAAAACAAAATGATAATCATTAGAATTTCTTCTCTTTTTTTTAATTTTTCCTACCTTTGCTGGCCTGTTTCATCTGTTTCATTAAAGCTGTAATTTTTACAGCTGCTCCTGATCATCCTATGTTTTCCTCAGTGTGAAACCTAAAATGTTCTTTGCCTATAGAAATGTGGGTTAATAGAATAGCTACTTGAAGCAAGAAACCTCTGCAATATGTGTGTGTGTGTGTGTGTGTGTGTGGTGTGTCTATAGTTGTCTTTATTTAGGCCTGTCCAGCATTTTGTTTGTCCTTATGCCTTTTACGGCAGCTGGACTCTGACCTTCAAGTTCTAAAAAAAAAAAAAGTATTCTTTTCAGATTCCAAGTTCCTCCCTTTTTACCCTCCCACTGACACCATCCTATTCAATACTGGAGATAACTTTATTCATCTACACATCATTGTATCAAATTCAATGGGCAAACTGCTTCAACATGCTTCAGAACTGGACAGGGCAGTAATGTCTTCATTTTTTCCTCAATGCAATGAGTTTTTTTTTATCACAGTCTTTTCAAGCACAAAACAAACACTGTAATCAAAAATAATCTCCCACAAGTGTTTTCCCACCATATTGGATCACTATAGACTTATTTGCCTGTAAAACATTTTCATGGATGACTACATAGACTTAAAATGATTACATATGTCCCTAGCTAACACAAACTTCAGGGGAAATAGGAGATTTATATATGAAGATTCTATGTTATATCTAAAGTATATGCTCTGAGATCATATTAAGAGCACAAAAACCCCTTGTTTCTAAAGTGCTTGTCCTATATCTGGCTGATACCCCCTGTACAATTTATTGAAATTAAGGAGCACCTACAAAAACTAATGGAAGTGTCACATCTTTTGAAAATCAGATTCTTCTGCAAGTTTGTGGATCACTATAAGAAAATATGCAGGACTTTCCCCCATTATGGCAGTGTGAGTTTGCGACATATGATGGAACAAAATTCAAAATCATGTAACAAACTGACAGAGTTCACTTAATGCTAATGACTCCAAATCTATGGATACTAGAACAACTGGAAGGAAGGCATCTAAAAACTTTGTCAGTATGTTCTGAATCAAAGTACCAGATTAGTTTAAGTGGTGGGAACTGAATCTTCGTTCCAAATTCTCATGATTTAGTGTGGTATACTGTGAAGCAGACTAGTTGAGGACTAGAAAGGTGGTGCAGAGCACGTGCATGGATAAACTCTGTGTTGTTTATGAGGGATGTATCCATATATTTGAAAGTGAAACACTTAAAATGTTGGTAGCTTTATTTTTTTAAGTATCAAACAGAGCTAAGATTAATAAAGCCAAGTTGAGCTTATGTTTCTCTGGCATCTTTGTCTTTTAAGTGGGGGTTGAGGGGGAAGTTAAATGGTTAAAAAAAATCGAAGTTCAGAAATGCTTAAACCAACTAATCATACTAAAACATTTTACATTCTGTGGATTTAAAAAAAAAATCAGATTTACATCACTGACTGGGTGTTTTCCACTATAGGCCCTAGATGTTTATGTAGAGAGTACTGCGGACATTTGGAGGGATTTGGGGGGTTTCAAAAGGGAGAAGTTTATACATTAGTGCTGCAAGTTGCAAAACACTGTTGATATTCAAATGTTTATTGTGTAAAATCTGGGATAAGCTTCAGCATGAGAGCTCCTTTAAGTGCCTACAACTATTGCTAATTCCCCTCAGCATTGAGGCTTGCACAAAGGCCTTAATCCAATTCCACTTTTTTTTCAGAAAGCCTATGCTATTTTCTCTCATGTAAACTAACAACACTATCCCATCACACTGCAGAGTGCGTCAAAGAAAAAGGGCTCTGTGTTTATACTTCACCAACACTTTGTGTTTCTTGGCCAAGTATGGCAAGAAACTTTAAGTGGGTCCCCCAGGCCCCACACCATTTTTTAGAAAGAAAAATAAGCCTTCAGAGATGGAAAACAGACTATTTTAGAGACTAGAAACCTATTAAATGTCAACTTCTTTCAGTCACTATCCATGAAAAGAAATGGATCACTTGAGCCTTATTCCTGCAGGTCTGATTTAAATTATGGAACACAAGCTTTTAGCTTTGATAAAATAGTATATTCTGCCTCTTGTATAATACATCCTTGGAAATTTTCTTTTTAATAGCATCCTCAGATACTAACTTTTGAGTGTGAATATTTTATCCTAACATTTAATAGATATCTAGTTATAAAACAGTTTTAAGCAATACGTTCCATAAATTTTGTATACTCTCTAGCTTTACTTTCACAACGGTCAAAAAATTCCTTTTTCTGAAGTTTATTGGAAAATTTTATCCATGTTACAAGGTTGTTATAAAATATGCAGATAGGAAATTTTTTTTTCCAGTTAAGAATTGTCAATTCTGCAGCTGTATGGGGTCAATCGGTGTGCATCACTTGCCTCACAAGTGTCTTATATATCAAGGGACATCACCTTTTATATCCCAAAAGTAACGTATATTCTACACAAACTCTGTGTCCCCTCATGTTTATTCTTGAAAAATTTTAAAATTGGAAATAAAGAACTACGAAAATGTCATCATAGAGAGAGAGAGTTATTCACACTAAAGGAATGTATGCCATAGAATTTTAGGTTTCCCGCTATAATTTTTTTTTGGCGGGGAGAAAGAAAGGAAGAGTTGCCTTTGTGCCACATTATGTTTCAGATTAGTAAATCATTACATTCCAATTAGACATAGTAAATCAAGAAGAAAGATCACGAGGAATTTTTAGATGGTTTTAAAGACTTCTCTATTGAAATGGGTCAGTTATTTTAAGACGAAATAGCATATTTAAAGTTGCATGCACCCAGAAAACAAAGAACTTGATCCTGGTTTCATTGAAGCTATTGACAAAACTTTTGATGGACTTCAGTGGAGCAGGATCAGACTTAAAGCTTGCACAATACTAACAAGTGTCAGATGGACTATGTGAAATGAATTAGTGGTCCCATTCCAGTTCTTAGTGGACAAATGTCCACAGCATACAGACAACCACCAATTTGGCATTCTCAGCCTAGAGGTCAAGTATTAAACTACCATGAAGACTGAACTGTTCTTTCATCACCCAAAATAATCCTTCCAGATCAGGCCTGACCTTGCATTGGAAAGAGGGAAGATGCTTGATCTGACCCTAGCCAATCACTTATAAAATATGTAACAGCAAAAATGCTGCATTTTTCACATATAACTAGTAGAGACTCCATTTAGAGTTTGGGTAAGGAAAACTGTGTTTCATTGGTAAGAATAAAAAGGGAAAATAGTAAATATTAAACACCCTTCAATAATCAGGCCTATTTGATTTTTACTATAAAAGCCTAGTTGATGTTCCATAGTATATTTGTCAATTGTGCTAATTAAAGGCTGGATTGAGGCTTTGCTAACAACACCGAGTAAGGGGCAGCTCATGGTTGTGTTGTCCCAAGAGGAGCCCTGTTCCCCCTTTGATCCCAGAGGAAAGTCATTTACTTGAAGCCCTATACAGGCTGCATCTTACTTCCCCCCTTCAGACCAACTCAACTTTTCTGGCTTGGTGTCTTCTCCTGTAGACAAGCCTTTTACGATGCATAGGCTGGTTGGCAACCAAAGCAAGCTGTAGCCTACCGCCGGGGTTCTCAAACTGGGGGTCGGGATCCCTCAGGGGGTCGCGAGGTTATTACATGGGGGGTCGCGAGCTGTCAGCCTCCAACCCAAATCCCTCTTTGCCTCCAGCAATTATAATGGTGTTAAATATATAAAAAGTGTTTTTAATTCATAAGGGGGGGTCGCACTCAGAGGCTTGCTATGTGAAAGGGGTCACCAGTAAAAAAAAGGTTTCAGAGTAGCAGCCGTGTTAGTCTGTATCCGCAAAAAGAAGAACAGGAGTACTTGTGGCACCTTAGAGACTAACAAATGTATTAGAGCATAAGCTTTCGTGGATTACAGCCCATCCGAAGACGTGGGCTGTAGTCCACGAAAGCTTATGCTCTAATAAATTTGTTAGTCTCTAAGGTGCCACAAGTACTCCTGTTCTTCTTTTTGCAGTAAAAAAAAGTTTGAGAGCCACTGGCCTACAGCTTGTGAGGCTTGAAAGACTGTGTACGTGTTGAGCTGTTGTCAGTCCAAATGAGTTAACTGCATAAATTCCCTGCTCATCAGCTGGGGTGAAATTCACTCTTTGCTGGTAGCAACACAAAGCCTCTGCACCCCTTAACTCCTGTTTACTTTCCTTTGAGAAAGATAGGAACGCTTGGGCTATGTGTTTCTATAAAGGGCAGGACTTGTACTGAAATGAAAAACCTAAGTCTATCAGACTGGACATTGACATATTCTTTGTAATTCCCCAAAATTATGTACATTAAATTAAATACATTCTGAATGTACAAATGCATGAAAGAAGACTCAGCAGCTTGCCCCCACCTCCCCAATCCAGCAAATAAAAGATCTTGATGTGGTTTTTTAGAAATGAACATCAGATGACTAACCTTTCTAGCAAGAGATTCATTACTTGCACATCATGCTATATGCAGTACTTACTGAGGGAAATTATAAGAGTGGATGTTTTAGTTGACTGACAAGTCTCTCAGTGTACTTAACAACTTTAATTATACTTGTCATGTTCAAAATGAGTAGAAAAATGTACAAAATCAACGGAAATATGTCAGTTGGTTATTAGTTACAGAAAAGTCTCTCTCTTTTATCTCTTCTCTCGGGTAGAAACCATTCTTTCTATTAGACAAGGAGCCAGTTCAAAAACTTGAGACCCATCACTGTCTTCAGGGTATTTAATTACTCTCCTGTCTTTTTCTTTCTCTTGGATTGTCTCTGTGTTAGACGACTTCTGAGTTTATAGATTTCCTTCATGCCGTGCTGTCAGCTCATAGCATCTTTGCTTTAGCATGCCATGTGATCCAGATCGCTGTTTGATTGTCTCTTTTTGGTGCCACATGTGCTCCACAAACACAACCCTTCTTCATTAGGAAAAAAACTCAGCTTATCATCTCAAGAAAATGAGGTGGTAGAAATGAGCATTGGAGCAGTTCTGCCAGGAATGGGGAGGGGGGAACTGGAGAAAGTTCGCAGGAATCTGTAGGTGGCTTTCCTTGCTTTCCAAGAAATGAACTTCAGGCGCTTCTAAAACTTGCTTGTTAAAATGAATTTGCCTATTGGTATTTTATGAATCAGCATTCTTGGAAGGCCACATTTTCTTTTCCTCCACTTTGATTGCTTTCCAATCTCCCTTGTGCACACATATGCTGTCTCTCTCCCTCTCTCTTCACTCTTCCACTTCACTTAAAGGTTTTCATGAAATTTAGACCACTTGAAGGGTTTCTTTTTTACTTGGCATGGTGCTTGGAGGTTCCTTGTGTGAGTGCTGGAGGTTTGGATCTCATATCAAAGGGTTTAAAGCTAATGATTTTAAGTATGGTTGAATTTTATTGCTCCTCTGGTGGGCTAAAACCTTCAGTAACTCTTTGACCTTTTCCCAGTCAATCCAATTCCATCTAATGCTCTGTGACTAATATGGTGGATATTTAATCTACTTTGCTGCTGAAATTACTTTTAGAGCCACTTTTTTCCCCTTGAAAATCTTCCTTTTTAGAGAAATTGCTGATCGTAAGCTCTAAATATGTTGCCCACTACAATGTACATTTTTTAAAAAGAAAAAGCTTTTCTTTTACTAACAGAAAATTAAAAGATATCATTTATTTCTAAAACACATTATAAATGAAGTAGGGGAAATAATTATATTCTGGAAGTAAAAGCCAAGTGAAAATGAAAAATTGACTCAAACCTCTCTGATCCTGCTATTAATAGAGATCTCATGATGAGTAACCATACCTTAGCCAAACATTTCCTGTAATCTAATTAAACCTCAAGAAGAAAATTAAAAGAAGGTCCTGAATATAGTGTCCCCCCCGAAAAGCTCTGCTTGCAGGGCTAGGATTTGGGACCTGAGCTGTAAACCCTTACTCAGGTGAGTAGTCCCAACAGGGCATGTAAAGTTTGTTTTGCACGGGGTTCCCAAAAAAAATTTGGTTAAGATGGAGAGGCTAGAATTAGATTCACTATCTATTGCCATATATTTCATGCATATGGTCATTCTACTCTGTGTACTTGCTTCTTATAAGAAGGTAAGGGATTCCATTTTGTAGGAATTTAGCACTCAAAGGACAAGATCAGCAGGGATTGCTGAGCGGCTTTGTCCAGCGACGTCCAGTGAATGTCCAGAGAAAAGTGTTCTGGCTGATGGGCTGTAAACCCATGTGGTTTAGGTGCAGATCCTGAAAAGACTTAAGCGTAGAGTAAACCTTAAGCATGTGAGTAGTCCCACTGAGTGCAGCTGGATTGAGACTGTTGAATTCAATGGAATTATTTACATGCCTTAAGTTAAGCACATGTGCAAGTCTTAGCAAGATTGGAGCTTTAACCTTTTCAGAGTGCAGCCTCGTTAACGAAATGTGCCAGCTGGCATTGGACTATAGAGGAATATAGAGCATCTTAAATCTAAGTTTTCAGGTCAAATCCAGCCCAGGTTAGTAATGACCAAGTTGTTACCATGGCTTTATTATGGCTTATATGAAAGGAGTATTCTGGTCTCAGTGCAGTTTCCACTTGCCACAAACCACTACCCTCGCTGGGACTTTCAGCAAAGTTATTGGTTGAATGGGTAAAGGAGAAACTAAATTATCCTTTTGCCTTTGGAGGTAGTTCCTCTAGGCCAAGGTTAAGGTGCATTAGGAGGGCAATATGGACAAGTCTGTGGTTTTTCTCTTCTGCAAGTACATGGCAAACTTCAGTCTCCAGGGCTGTCCATATGGCAGCTTTCACTTACACTAAAAAGAAAAGAAAAGTGGTGGGATTTTACTGTCCACGGAGGTTCACGCATCACCATAATAAACAACAGTCCCAGCTTGGATGGAACTGTGTGTGAGTGACTCAGCTGGGGCATTATTTGTTTTACAGCCTTGCTTATGGAAGAGCTGGTGGATTTTTCAGGCTCAGGGGAGGAAGAAGGGTCATGTGGTGAAGGCACATTGCAAGCCAGGAGATCTGGGTTCTATTCTCAGAACTTCCATTGGCATTCATGGGCAAGTCTCTTAGGGTCAGACGGTGGCATTTAGCCATTGAACTGACTGCCAGATGGTGCTGAACCTTTGCAATCGTGAGCTCTGGATTGAATGTAGCTGCCTAGTGCATGAGGGGACTACACGGGCTTACCCCTCTTTCCCAGTTGCGGAGCAGGCCAAGTGCAGTCTTGGGGCTGAGACCTTGGGACTGTGACAGGTTGTTGTGTGGGCTGTGCTGGGAGAGGGAGACTCCTTTTATTGTAAGGGCCTTTCATAGCCTGGCCATGAACCCATCTGTGTCTGTTATCCCATCTGTAAAATGAGGATAATAATGCTTAGCTGCTTCACGTGCTTTTTTGTTTTTTTTTTAGGCTTGATTATATAGTGTTTGCAAAGGGGTTTCATCTCTTCAGATGGACACTGCTACAGAAGTTCAAAGTATGATTTTTTTTTTAAATAAAAAGAAAAGAGATTTTAAGGTGCATTCTTTATGGGACTCCCTCTCTGAATGTCTTGACTCTTGCCCCATTAACTGAAGCTAAATGTCCGAGTGCCCTCCCCCTATAAATGACTGGCATTTGGGGCAGTAGGCTCCCTTATTTGCATCCTGAATGCAGGATAACAAGTTAGGTGTATTTTTACCCGTCCTCTTTTTCATGTCTGCTAAGGAGAACTGTATTATACCGAATATCAATGATAAATCAGTTTCTTGAACACATGGATAAAATAAGCCAATGTGAAAACCACCATGTGCAGTTAATTTTATAGACAAATATATTTGGAGCAGGTACAAATCAAGGTATAAGGTGTTATGTTTTAACAGATTTTCATGCCATATGCATTTGCTTTTACAGTCTGAAAAAAAAAAGACTGAGCTAGTTATCTTTTATTTTTTAAAGAAATGTTGAAAAATACCCTCCTAAAGTGATCTGTTTTAACTAGATGAACATTGCTTTTCACAGATTATTTAAATTTTTTAACCATTATTTAGTATGTTTTAATAAACTAATAGTTTATCTGGATGTTTGTTTACATTCAAGCCGTACAGAGTTCAGAACAATAACTCGAACTTTGGCGTGCTTTTAAATATTTATTGCATATCGTTTGGAAATGACCTAATTTCACCAATACACATGAAAACAGTGGTCAGACCTCATCATTTCAAATGAAATCTGACAGCTCAGAATTTAAACCAGTTTAGCTTGTTTTAACAGCTACACTCCAGTGACTCTGGGTTATTAAACTCTTTGGGAAGCCTTCCACACTTTATTAGGGGAAGAAAATTTATGTACTGGAAAGAGAAAAACATTTCTTCCAAAAGAATTGTAATTGGCAACATATACATGGTGACTCTGGTAATAATAATATCAGTTTATAGACTGTTAGCATCAAATAAGAAACAGAGATTGCCACATATATAGCTTGGGTCATGAAGAGCACCTGGAGCTAAAAATATCTACAAAGATAATTTCACTAACTACTTGTTAACTGATGTGGCATGTATGTTGGATGTCAATGTTTGGGTTTTAGTGGAATATTAGTAATTTTATCCAGCGCATTAATATTTGAAACTGAACCTTATTTCTGCCCAAACAAGCAAGTTTAAAATGGTCAAAATTTCATCTAAATCTAAATTCTAGACTAATCCATTGCCCAAATTATCACTTCCAGTGGTAAAACCTGTGGGAAGAGCTTCAAGGTGAGGAGATCTCTTTGAGGATATTTACTCTCATCATCCCACCGGAGGGGTAGGTGGGTTGCGTGGTGGATCCCACGAGATCTATGGGAGGCCAGGATCTGCTGCAGGGTTCCCAACCAATCAGATACCCAACCTATCTTTGAGACTCTGTAATAGAGTCAGCAAAAACAAAAAAAAAATCTCTCTCTGCCCTGGCAAATAAAAATGGTCCAGGTAGTGCATCCCTGGGCACAACTCAGATGATTACAAGCTTGTTCAAGCACCATGCTGAATTACTCAAAGGCTGAATGTGGTACGAAGCAGCCCATAGGCATGGCTTTATCACAATATAATTGGTTTTAAAAATGAAAGTTTAGGAGGCTGGAGTCAGAAGGATGGATCCTGGAATTCAATTTAATGTCACATTAGGCTAATAGGGCACTTACCTGCACTATGATAACAAGCAGAGTCAAACGAGCCATAGTGGTCTAGCACAGATATGGGTCAGTTATATCGTTAATGACATTCCCTCTGGCAGTGAATTAATCTGTATTCACCCCACATCACTCCCACGGGTTGGACTGCAAATCGGGCCTTGACAAAAGGCTTTACCCACTGGCCTCAGTACTGCAGGAGATCTGGGTTGTGCGATAGAAGCAGCTTGGGAGGGCTCAAAGGATCCACACCACTCACCTCTTGTCTTTTCCATGTGCAGCAGGAGACACCATCCTGCTGGCCTGAGACTGTCCCAACTCCAGTTTCAGATGCCATGAGGTCCAAGGCAGGAAACACTCAAAGTATGTCCAGCAGGGAGCAGTCTGTATGGCTACTGCTTCTCCCCAGGGCAGGAGGGCTGGGATTCTCTTCTTGGCTATGTACTTACCCATAGCCACTGGGAAATCTGGTGGTGCAATCCAGTTGAGGGGCAGTGCCTAGGAGCCCATGGCTAATGTGACATGACCTAGTAGGGCTGTGTGGCCAGCCTAAGGGATTGCAGTCCTCAGGGCCTTAGACAAGCCCTGAGGAAGGCCCTCAGGAGTGACCCCCTGTGTTGCACCAGGGGGTCTGAAAGCCCAGTTGCTCCATCTGTAACGGTGTTGCCAACCTCAGCTGTTTTTTTTTCTCCTCCCAAGAATGGTACAAAAGATGTTTCCCAGGAGGAGAGGCGAGTCAGTGAACTCTTTCTGCACTCCATGCACTATCCAATCAAGACCCTATGCAAACCTTCCCATGCTCCCCCCAACACCACATAGGAGTTGGGCACCCTTTGGGGAGCCATCCCTACCCCTGACAGATCAGGAACCCCAACTCTCACCCCTCCAGCAGTTACATTAGAAAGAAGATATATAAATTTAAATCCTATCCATAAACCAACCATTGACTTAAGAAGAAACTTCCTGTAAGAGAGTTGTCCATTTCAGGGTTTCTTGTATACTTCTCTGTAGCATCTGGAGTGACTGTCAGAGTCAGGGTACTAGACTAGGGGGACCAGTGTTCTGATCTGGTATCACAATCCCTATGAGAAAAAAGAGTGGTATAATGTTAAATTGTAATGTTTGCAATAAGATCTGGTGAGGCAGCTATGAGGCAGTGATTCATAGACTGGTAGATTTTTAAGGCCAGGAGGAATCATTATTTTCATCTTTTCTGACCACCTGCAAAACACAGGACATAAAATTTTGCCTGTCTTGAGCCCAATAACTTCTTTTAGAAAGATGTCCAGTGTTGTATTAAAGACTTCAAGTGACAGAGACTCTATTGCAGGGGTCGGAAATGTTTGGCACGCAGCTTGCCAGGGTAAGCACCCTGGCAGGCCGGGCCAGTTTATTTACCTGCTGACGCGGCAGGTTCGGCCGATTGTGGCCCCCACTGGCAGCAGTTCGCCATCCCGGGCCAATTGGGGCGGTGAGAAGCGGCACGGGCGAGGGATGTGCTGGTCGCGGCTCCCTGCTGCCCCCATTGGCCCAGGACGGCAAACCGAGGCCAGTGGGGGCCGCGATCGGCCGAACCTGCAGTGTCAGCAGGTAAATAAACTGTCCCGGCCCGCCAGGGTGCTTATCCTTGCGAGCCGCGTGCCAAACGTTGCCGACCCCTGCTCTATCGCTTTCCTTGGTAAGTTGTTCCAATGGTTAACAACTCTCATTATGAAAAGTGTGGGACTTATTTCTTAAGCTGAATTTGTCTAGTTTCAACTTCCAACCATTACATCTTGTTATGCCTGTAAGTAAAGAACTCTCCATTATCAGATACCTTCTTGCCATGTAGATGCTTGTAGACCAGTATTTCCCAAACTTGGGACCCCGCTTGTGTAGGGAAAGCCCCAGGCGGGCTGGGCCGGTTTGTTTACCTGCCCTGTCCGCAGGTTTGGCCGATCGCGGCTCTCACTGGCCGCGATTCGCTGCTCCGGGCCAATAGGAGCTGCGGGAAGCGGCAGCCAGTAAGTCCCTCGGCCTGCGCCGCTTCCAGCAGCTCCCATTGGCCTGGAGCAGCGAACTATGGCCAGTGGGAGCCGCGGTCGGCCAGACCAGTGGATGGGGCAGGTAAACAAACCGGCCCAGCCGCCAGGGGCTTTCCCTACACAAGTGGCATCCCAAGTTTGGGAAACACTGCCATATATAATGGTAATACCATCTGCCAATCCGTATTCTGTATTCCTTGTTTATACATCCAAGGATTGTATTTGCCCTTTTAGCCACAGTATCACCCGGGGTGCTCAGGTTCATTAGTTATCTACAATGACCCCTTTTCAGAGTCAATGCTTTCCAGGATACAGTGCCCCACCCTGTAAGTGTGCCCTACATTTCTTTGTTCCTAGATGTATCCCATTATATTTGGCTGCAGTAGAATGCATGTTTGATTGTATCCAGCTTACTAAGAATTCCAGACTGCTCTGTGTTACTAACCTGTCCTTAAAATTTTTTACCCTTCCAATCTACATCATCTACAAATGTTACCATTTTACCAGCAATTATTTTATATTTTCTTCCAGATCATTGCAAAAATACTGAACAGCATTGGATCCAATAGATCCCTCCAAGGTCTCCAGTAGAAACACCCCTATTTGACTGATACCCCACTAAGTTACATTTTGAGATTTATGAGTTATTCAGTTTTTAATCCATTTAATATGCATAATGTTGATTTTGCATAGTGCTAATATTTTTAATTGGAAGATCGAGTGGGTCTAAGTATGTTATGTCAACATAGTTACCATTATCAACTAATTTTGTAATCCAAATATTATATATCTATATAATATGTTTGTTTGTCTAGTTTTCGCAAATCCATGCTTACTGACATTTAATTGTTACCATCCATGCTCAGGAAAGGGGCTCTGTATGGTAAGGCTTGGACAAGTCACCAGAAAATGGCACTGTCTGACAAGGCCTGGTAATAATTATGTGGGGACAAATTTGTATTGTTCCTCCTACTTTTATGGGATACCATGGATTTTATAGTCACACACAAATGTTTCAGGTAACTCATTGAAAACGGAGGCGGTATTTTCTGGTGTAGACTTTGTAATAGAACAGCAACATCCGCTTAGACTGCAAACTGCAAGGTGCAAGAACACTAACAAAGTGCATCACTTTGTGAAGTGCTAAGGCAAAGTGTGTTCAGAAGTCCCAAGGTCATTCTTGTACTTCACTGCCTGGCACCAAATGGAGCTCTCTTTGGGTTAATCAAGATAAGCTTTGGACTAAATGACAATAATTTCCATTAGAAAGCCTGCTAGAAAAGATATATATATATAATATTCTAGCAGGGTTTCTAATATATACATATGCTCTTTGAAAACTTTGCTTGGCAATACTATTTTTTTTCTTTCTTTGATGTATCTGGAAAAAGTGGAATGCATTAGTGCTATTTAACTTTGCCACTAACTGTCAAAAATGAAATAAATGGAAAAGAGCTGACTGTAGTGTTTATTTTCAACACTCTAGTGTCAAGAATTTTTCTTCAAGGGTGGAAATACTAGAGGTTTTTAAACAACAGCTTTGCTGCCATGGTCGATATAGTTTGTTTGAACTATAATGATACTATGTCAGCCTTTGAGACTTTCCAGAGACAAATGAACAATATGAACCCGCTCACAAACAAGTACCCTGAAGGCCAAGCAACCAGTTCAGGTGCACACCAATAACTAGAACAGGAGGAAAGTCTTTTAAAGATATTCATAGGACTAGATAGGAGTGTTCCTGTGGATACTGGATAGATAGGCAGTCAGGCCCAGATCCCCAAAGGTATACAGGCTCCTAACTTCCATTGAAATCTGGGCCTGAGATACCATGATGATGAGTCATATTACTAGTTAGGTAGACAGCGAGATCGAAAGAGAGCAGCATTTCTGAGCTGTTTTAGGATTTAAATTCAAGAAGACAGAAAAGCAAGTGGGGTGAGATTTTTCAAGTCAGATATTAGCAACGGGTGATGCAGAAAAATATTAGCTTAGCACACATACCAATCAAATCCACCAACCCCCCCGAAGGCATGGCATTCAGGTACCAGGGAAGAGTGAGCCAGAAGGTTTGAAAATACAGTTTTACCACTGCTGGCACAGAGTGAAATAACAGGATTTACTTTACTTCTCTATCAGAAATACCCATTTTCAAGAGGACTTACAGTCGAATGCTCCATATTATGCTGTCTGAAAGGGAGGGTCAAAAAAGAGAGGAAAATAATATATTTTTTTCAATTTTTTGAGATTTCAAAACGTTGTTCAACTTGGAAACATTCCTACCGGTTCGATAGCCAGTTGAAAAATGGGGGAAGGAAAATGTTGTTAAAAATAGAATTCTTTTTTTTTTTACTTTCAAAAATTTGAAATGTTTTTGTCAGTTTCAAACTTACAAAATAAATAAATAAATAAATGACTATCTCTAAGGACTGTAAGTCCTGATCCTTCAAACCATACTCATTCAAAGAGTTCCATTTTGAACTATTCTAATGAGTAAGGGTGGCAGGGTCAGATCCATAGAGTATATTTCATATTTGACAGATAGCTTCTTTTAAAAAACGGATTTTCATTGTTCAGTTTGCAGGTGATGTTGCCGCATCACTATCACAACTGACATTAATGTCTGCTCTTGTGGCCATCTGTGTAGAGGGGAAACATGTAATAGGAATGCAGACTGAACTACCTTCTCAGTCTTGCTGCTAATTCCTCTCTCTCTCTTCAGGCTGAGACACAATGGCAAAATCTCGTGAGGAAGTTAAAACTCCAGTTGCACATAGTGTACCTGTTAAGTGGCTATTTAATGGTATTCAGTCTCTAGGGCTGACTACCTGGCACCTTCTACAAGCATGAAATCTACTTGAATATTTTTGAAAGATTTTTCTCTGCTTATATTTATCTCTGTCTCTCTAGATATAGATATTACATACAAACCATTATGTATGTTTGTTTCTGGGAACAGATTGGGTGTGTGTATTGCAAAAGGCTCTATTCACCCCACAGCAGTGTGCACCTGCAGATCTGCTCACATGAAATTCGGTTGGGAAATTGGAGCTTATTTTGCAGAATTGCAGCAAACACTTTACCAATGTCACAAACTGTAGAGAATGAGCCCACAAAAGCACTTGAACTTGCTGTCATTCAACCAGTAGGGCTGCTTTTTATTGCAAGCCTGAATATAGCCATTAGGCTCACAATGAAGAGAAAGCTTTAAAAAAAAAAATCATGCCACCAAGCCAGTGGGAAATTTCCCAACATGAGAGCCAATGGACTACATAAAGCATCAGATAATAATCAGTGCACCGTAACAGCATCATCATTATCATGTCCTTGATAGGGAGATGGGTGGTTGGATGTGATGCAAGCCCAAAACTGGACTATGCCAGTGAGACTGAGATAATGACAGTTAGGAGGAAAAAAGGGAAAGCTGTTCTGATGCCAAATCATCCCCTTCTGGGCCTGATCCAATGCCCATTGAAGACCGGGCAAAGATACCCATTGACTTCAGTGGGACTTGGATCAGTCTCTATCAGTCTCTTTTCTTTTTCTAATGATTTGCGTAGTTTATTCTACCAGCCATGCAGAGTGAAATTCAGAGTCACAGTAAAGCAAAAAATCACACTATATCTCAGACTATTTTCTTCTTCTTCTTCTTCTTCTTCAGGAGTTATTGTGTTTTCAGTGATATGAGTTAAGAAAATCTAATAGAGGACTTAATAGAGATACCCCTCCTCTTTGCTTCAAATTAAATACAAAGGGTGGAACTTTTTCCATATTAAAGGCTCTAAGTCGTGTTAATACAACAAAAGTGAACAAGGAGAGTCTGAAACCCACTGGAGCCAGAATCTGAACTCAGGGACACTAGTGTAAATCCAGAGTAACTGCACTGAGATCATTAGGGGTCATGCCAATGCAGTTCTCAGTGCACGTGTGAGGTGCTACCTGTCTGCTCACCTGATCCTTTCAGGGGCCAAACTGGAAATTTGCACCAGGAGATAGGGCCGTTGCAATATGTCTTTGGGTGCTGCTATCTGGCACTATCCCTTCCTCATCCCAGAATGTCCTCTTTGGTGGTGGGGAAATCTACAGTTGCTGCTTTAGTCTTTGCATGGTACGTAGACCACATGCTGGCCCTTTGCATGGGGTGATTTTTTGGGCTGATTGGGAAAAAAAAGAGATGTATTTTGTGAAATATTTAAGAAGAAACTAAAACGTTTTTGTTTCATTCAAAAGCTTGCATGAAAATTTAATTTTTTTTTGGTCAATGGGCAGCAACATTTTCTTATGGTGGGGGGTGTGAGGAACCCATTTTCTCTCACTTTTGTTTCCTGTCTCCCCATTTTACAGTGGGGAAAAATAGTGTGTGTGGGGGAAGATGACAGACAGTGGGATTTGCCCTACTAAGACAAAATTTAAAAACTTTTAAAAATGCAAACTTTTGGTTTGGCTGAAAATATTGACTACTCTAATGAATCTCACTTGAAATGAAAACTTATTTACTGAATACTCAAAATTGAGTCCCAACCTTCCTAAATGGTTGGTCTCATGCTTTTCAGAAAAGTTATGACCCGGCACTTTCTCCATAATTAGTTAATAAATACTCTCCTTGAGCTATAGGTCTCTTCAGTGCCTGTAGATTTACACAGGTGTGGCAGAATTTGGCTACTTGTCTCTAGGATCTGTTGAAGAAATTGCAGGAAACTTTTGGATCCTGCATAAGGAAAAATGGGCTATGTGAGACTTCAGCTTGGGGAATCCTGGATTGTTGCGGGCTCTATGACCAAACGACAGCACTGGAGTCCAAGTATTTAGGCAGACAGGGCAATCAGCTGAAGGATTGTACATAAATGGATACTGTGCCTGTACAGAGCTGACGCCTAAAACTCATTTTCATTCTCTGCCCTCTCAGACTGAGGCTGTCAAATCAGTGCCAAGTTAGACAAGTTTATAATATGTATTATGTACCTTGGAACTTGGAGGGTGCTAATTCCACTCAATTTAACAGTGTTACTTTGGAGGACAATTTATTCTAACCTAGAGTGAAATGCCGATGCATGAATCAGCTGGTTTAAATCTGTCACAGGAAGAAATTAAATAAATAATTTTCTCCATTAATTCAAGATTTTTAGTGACTTTCAGGCAGTGAGGGGGACACAGGAAAAAAACAAACAAGCCAAGAATATCTGGAAATTAAAACTCCTTTCCAGTGGATGCTTTCCCCATGGTAGAATGAAGTTCTACGGCTAAGTTGCTGGACTATGACTCTGGAGATACCGGCTCTATTCTTTGCTGTGCTGCGGCCTTCCTGTCTTTCTGTCTTGGTTTCCTATCTGTCAAATGTGACTCTTACTTCACTAATAAATGAATGTTTAAGAGCTTTGGACATAAAGTTTTATAGAAGTTCAAAGGAATATTAATAGAGCAAAGTGAAAAATTCACAGTGAATAACGTCCTTGACAAATATAGCCTCTCTTTCTGGTCAGGTGTTGTCCTGTAATTTAGTCATTATTAAGATGTGAGGTGTGTGTGTGTGTGAGTGGGTGGGTGTATGTATCCAGCATTTCTTTTTATCATAACTGTACACATTAACCATGAAGAGTTTGCTTATGATCAGTTCTGAGCTGCATTAATTGTGATTGGTCACATAAGCCCTCAGATATTGTTCCTCGGCCCTGACTGGATGAGCACAACACTTACAGTTGGGAGGAAGGTATTTGAATAGCTCTGTGAGAAGTAACAGATGAGGGAATTTTAGAACATTTAAATCCTTTTCCTTTCTAGGCCCAGGAGCGGCGCCAGGGTTTTTGGCACCCTAGGCGGGGGTCCTTCTGAGCTCCCGGTCGTCGTCGTCAATTCTGAGGTGGGGGGGGGGTCCTTCCGCGCTCCCGGTCTTCGGGGCATTTCGGCGGCGGGTCCCGGAGCGAGTGAAGGACCTGCCGCAGAATTGCAGCCGAAGACCCAGAGCGTGGAAGGACCCCCCGCCGCCGAATTGCTGCCCCTCCAAATCCTGGTGTCCTAGGCGAGTGCCTAGGTCACCTAAATGGAAGCACTGGCCCTGTCTAGGCCATACATGACTTCTCCAGGGCATTCCTAGAAAAGTAGGCTATGGTAAGATATACTGGCCGTACATCCAGCTCATATTTAACTTATTGTCATCACATCCACATAAAGTAACTGCCTATCTGTGTGCAACTCTAGCAGCAAAGGATGAAGTCAGATTCTTCTTGGGCTCATTAGGGGTTTAGTCCACACTCCTGTGTCGAGCAGTCAAGTGGTGTGTGCAACTGTGTAAAATAAACCACTTCTGGAGAAAATATGCACCATTGAAATTAGAATGAATGGTCTATCATTGATCACACATGCTTTTAAAGAGCATGCAATAGTACTGTATTTGTTTAATTTTTTCGGCTCCAGCATATAGGGAAAAGCCACAATCAGTCAAAACTCTGAAGTCGCTGGGAGTTAGCCTGAGTAAAAATTGAGGATGGTAGGGTTTGAGCCTCATATTTTAAAATAAACCTTGCTGAAGATGTTTTCTTTTTTCTTGTTACTTAATTACACATGCTGGTTCATTCACAGTAGACCGCAGTAGAATATAAGAATGGCCATACTGGGTCAGATCAATGGTCCATCTAGCCCAGTATCTTGTCTTCTGACAGTGGCCAGTGCTTCAGAGAGAGCGAACAGAACAGAACAATTATCGAGTGAGCCATTCCCTGTTATCCAGTCCCATCATCTGGCAGTCAGAGGCTTAGGGACACCCAGAGCATGAGGTTGCATCCCTGACTATCTTGGCTAATAGCCATTGATGGATCTGTCCTCCAAACTTACCTAATTCTTGTTTGACACCAGTTATGCTTTTTTTTTAAGCCCAGTAATATACTGGCAATGGGGTACACCCCACAGACCCAACAGGAAGAAATAATTTACATTTGGACTTCAGGAACCAACCTGACATCAATGGTAGTGTCATACAAGCACAGAATGCAGAATATGCAATAGAGAGCTGCACTGGCAGTAAGAGATACACATAATCATGGCCTATTTGTTTATTTTCATTCAGGAGGATTGGGTTCGAGTGAGGCAGCAAGTATGATTTTGTGCCAGCCTGTGAGAAGAATAAAATGATACATTCACCAGGAGGCCAACTGGAAGATGTATAAAGTGCAAATAAGCATTGGATGAAAATTGGGGCCTGGTCCTACAAATATTCTGTGCGTAGGTCCTCAGTGGGAGACATGCCTCTGGAGTGCTTGATTTATTGTGCCTTTAAGAGAGGAAATGCCCAATTCATTTACAAGGGAGAAAATAATGAAAAGGCGTTAATCTAGTTTCTGTGCATTTTACGACCTAGCAGGAATAATTAGGAATGTTCTATGAGCTAGTCACCTTTGTTATAAGGGGTATGTTACATAGAATACAAATGCCAAACATACAGAAATAACCATAACGGCTGTGCCTATTCTGATTCGACTGTAGTATTCTGTTAACTTACTCACTGAGGTTAAAACAAAAGTCTGCCATATAAATGAATGCTCCAAGAGTGTAGAGAAAGCTGATCTAGTCAAGAACAGGTCGTATATAGCCTTAGTATCAGTTGTAGCATACATGCCATTATATCATAATACCATTTTATCCCTCATGATCATTGATCAGTGCTAATGATCAAAGTTTGCACGGCAGCCAAAAGAATCACGAGACAGTAGATATTTATGGCTTATGGCCAATTCTGATTACTCTATAGCAGCTTTCCCAGTGTTCTGTAGTTTGATTGATGTCATTGGCATGCTTTAGCATTCAAAATATATCAAATAAATTTGCTCTGCTTTGAACATGAAAGAGAAGTAAAACACACATAATTTAAGAAACCAGCAAAGTGGGGAAGATAGGGAATACACATTGCTGCATGTCCCTTGGCAAGCAAGTGCCCATTCAACACTTGGCAATACAGTGTGTGCATGCAAATTGCAAAGCATCCTCTTTAATACAGGGCTTTACTCCCACTGTAAGAATGTTGCTATTCAAGGGGGCTGATAAATGAAATCAGAGCTGCATAAACTGCAGTGGAAAGGAGGACTGGAGCAAGAGACAGCTGTGCGGGGTGACTGCTTTACAAGCAGAAACCTTTCAGTTCCATCAATCAGAAGATGTGAAAAGCCCAAATGCAAAGACACCAGCATCCCACCCCTTTTGATACCAATCCTAATGGAGTGCCAGTCACTGATGTAAATATATTACAAAGCTAAAATGCTCACTTTTTTCCTTCCTTTTTTGAGAGTCTGTATTTATCAGGTTTAACTAGTTAATAATGGTTCTGCCCTTTCTCAGTGTGTGCCATCAGGGACATAGTTGTAGTGGAGACAGCTGTGCATAGTAAATGGGCAGTTTAAGTTTAAGATATCCATAGAATCTCTAGGACCAATCCTGCAAGGTGCTGAGCACCCGGTTGAAAGTGCTGATTGCACTTAACTCCCCTTGAAGTCAGTGTGGTTGGGCACGATTTGGCCCAGGTCTTCAGAACCTTACCTTGCTCATGCAAGTAGCCCTGTTGAGACCGGTGAGACTGATAGAAAAGTCATCTAGTGGTTAAGGCCCTGGCCTAGGCCTCAGAAGTTCTGAGTTCAATTTCTGCCTCTAGCAAGGAGGTTGTGTGAGCTTGAATAGGCCACTTAATTTTTCTGAATCTCAGCTCCCCATCTGCAAAATAGGCAGGGCCGTCTCCAGCCTTTCTGCCGCCCCAAGCAAAAACAAAAAAAAAGCCGCGATCGGCGGCGGCAGTTCAGCGGCAGGTCCTTCGCTCCTAGAGGGAGTGAGGGACCTGCCGCCCCCGAATTGCCGCAGTTGCCGCCCCTCTCCCTTGGCCGCCCCAAGCACCTGCTTGTTAAGCTGGTGCCTGGAGCCGGCCCTGAAAATAGGCATTGCATAATACTTCCTTTGTCATGTCTATTTAGTGTGTAAGCTCGTAAGCACTGTCTCATACTGGGTGTATGTACAGCATCTAGCGTCAGATTCCTGATCTGTAATAGAATGGCTCATCTGAGGAAGGTTGCTTATTGGAGCAAGCTATGGAAAGCTTTCTCTCCCTTTTGAAAAAAGTCATTATCCTTTTTTGCAGTGTCTAATGTTTTCTTTTAAGGTTGCTTTTCTTATCATCTTGCAAACACAAGCTCGGCTGGTTAACAGAGCAGTCTGTGCATTTGGATTTTTTTTTTTGTTAGCACTTTAAAAAAAAGAATTTGAATTGCAGTGTATGTTTATAACAATACAGTTCGACCAGTGCTATTAATTTTCCACAGTAAATTATTGGTATAGGCTGAACGTTAAATTCTAGGCCCCTGAATGGATCATCAAACTCTTCTACCACATAATGACTCTAAATAATCATATTCATCATAATTAGTAACATTAATAACATTAAAAAATAAATACTTGTACCTTGGAACATTAGTAATAGTAATCTTGTCATCTTCCTTGAAAATTACTAGACCCAGTTATTTTTCACAGTGGGATGCAGATATACCAGAGAACTATAATTAAAATATTAATTGCATGTTTGATAGAGTTTTGACTATCATTATTATATCATCATTGGTCTCATTATTATACTTTCAGGATGTTACCTTGTGCATATTTTGTGTTTGTTAAGGCATTGAAAAGAAGATCCGGTCTTCTGAAGGAAACCAAAGAATAGTGACTGTGAATCAAATATCAGGAGGGAAAAAACAGGGCTCAGAATTTGGTTTCAATGGTTTAGTCTTGTTCGTTACTGTGTTGAGAGCCAGCACAAGGTTTATGCGCCACTTAAATCTTCAAAATTGGATTTAACATGCTGCATAATGGTGAATTTCACCCAGAGTTGAAACGAAAACAAGACTAGTTAGCTGGAGCAGGGGATCCAACCTTTAGTGAATTCATGTGGTTGCCACTGACCTACAAAGGAGACCTTTATGCATATCAAAGGGCAAGTATAGCCCCGTGGGTGTCAAACAGGTGAATATAAACAAGGGGCAAGCATAATAATATGATGATTAACAATGACAATGTACAGGTTATTCAAAATAATGGCACTTTTAATAAAGAAAAACCTTTGTCAGGGGACTCTTAATTACCTGTTTGCACATTGATGTTCTGCAGATGTAAATAAGTTGCCGTTGTTTGAAAATTTGGTCCAAAATTATTTGTGATAAGCTCATTAAAGGAAGCATTGGCTACGTATAACGTCAGAACAGGCTATATATTAAGGGACAAAAATCTTGATGGCTCTGGTGGTAGATACAGTTTCTAAAGAAAAACAGAGAAAACTGCATGTATATCTTCACTAGGCTCCATCCTGCATGATTCCCTCAACTCCCACTGACTTCATGGTGAGATGAGGGCACCCAACATATCACAGGATGGCTCCGTACCTTCCAGGAGTGGGAAGTCAGAGGGAGTCAAGGGTACTAAGCTCCTTACGAGAGTGTTCAGCCCTAGACGATTAGTCCTATAAAAATAAATTTTCTGGCATTACACTTTTGCAAATTTTCAACATTTTTCCCCACTTCTGCCTGAAGCAGTTTGTTGAGGCAAATAGTTTGCCCTGCTTCAAAGATGCATTAAACATTTCTTCAATACTCCCTTAATTCATTGACAGCCTTTCATATACATTTACTCCCAAATGCCCCATGACATTGAAATAATGCAGGAACAAAGTCAAGGACCAAAAGAAAAAGAAATTTAAGATGTATTTGGCAAAGGTGAAGAATTTTATGTTTTCAGAGGAAATGGGACATTGAGATGAACAGATATGGGAAAGTTCTTATATGGGGCAGAAGAGTCTCCTACTAAGAATGCACGAAGAGACTGGGAATAACGTTTGCAGTTGCATTAGCTTAAAAAGTTACAGGATATGTCAATTTGCATGCATCATAAACTGGGATTGGAAGAAACCCATAAACTAGTTCAAATTCTTTTGGCTTGTTCTAGCTTCTTCTACTTCTATAGCAACAACCTCCTCAGTATAAACTCCTGCTTGAGAGAGGACGTTAGTATGGTGTATTGGTGAGTGAATGGGAGTCTAGAAAAGTGAATGGAAGCCAGGAGACTATGGTTCTGTTTCTTACTGCACTTCAAAGTACCGTAAAACCCTCAAGTGAAAGTACCAAGTGTTGATATTCACATTAAGGTGGCATTCAAACAGAGAGTTTTCACTGCCTACCCATTATACCTTTTATTAGCACGGTGGAATTTTTATTTCTGCTTTTCCTGGGCAGACAGATTTCACAGTCAAACCAGGTCATGTCTGATGTACTGCTTTGCCACCTGGAAAGTAATTTGCTTTTCGAAGTAGGCAGCAATAATAAAACCTTATCACCTGCTTCAAAACAGATATCACGAGCATGGTTGTAAATAAAACCTTATCACCTGCTCTAAACCAGATAGCATGAATGTAGTCACACTAGTATTTCTT
This sequence comes from Chrysemys picta bellii, assembly GCF_011386835.1. Classification (NCBI taxonomy): domain Eukaryota; kingdom Metazoa; phylum Chordata; order Testudines; family Emydidae; genus Chrysemys; species Chrysemys picta. The sequence goes on along the minus strand of NC_088800.1, from coordinate 10,213,857 downwards.
TTTGTTTTAACCCCCTTTGCTGGTTTTACTGAGCCAGTTCAGTGAGTTGGACTAGTTTTCTCCCACATGGACTTTAGATATTTCAAAAATCTTGGGACACTGTGGAGGTATCTCCCTTCATCTCTAATCATATCCTATGGGCCCTTCAGATGTCTCCCATAAAGTGACTAAAATAGGGAGAACTTTGTGGGTGACTGGGTCACTGCCATGTATGATGTATGATGTTTTGATACCAGATGTTTTGGATCCTAAATAATGCACAGACATCCTGAGCACTACTAAACCACACGACTGAGGATAGTCAGCATGGATGTGAGTGGTCTGGTACTCTCTCAGCAGATTGGAAACGGAACTGGTTGTATGAACTTTGCCAAAGATATTGACAATCTCTTTAGCTACTACAACACCATACAGTTAACTAGGTTTATCTTGGATGTTTTCATCTTTCTAACAACACATCCAGCATAGGTCACTGCCAGATGAGAGAGGCCCAGTGATTTATTCTAAGATGATAATTCCCATATTTTAAAATCTAACCAAAGCTACTCGGGTATGACATCCTTCCTCGGGGATTTTAAAATCTGAGTTTCGAAAGCAAGTTCTCTATTTGTTTGAAGTTTGTTTGTTTGTTGATTTGAGATTTCTTTGTGGAACTGACATACGCTTTCTGATTAAAGATAAAGACTTTTTGGATGTCTGGTATGACTTGAGGTCTGGACTTTGCTGAGGATCGTCTGTGGACCTAATAAAACCTCTATGAAAAATTCACCTCTGTGAAAGCTTTTCTTAAGATCTGCCTTGTCAGTGAGGCCTATGATACTTGCTTACCTGGAATCAGCATGGGTATGTTGTTGAAACAGTCAAATTAATTTTCTGTCCTTCTGACAATCAAGAAAAAAACAACCCTCAAGTTCTGTACTTAGCTTATTTTGTTTGCTTTGCCGTAAAATAAGAAGTTGTTGGGAAGTAACAGATCACTGTTGTGCTCGCTGAACCTTATTTTTGGGTGATACGATTTATTGTTTAAAGTTAGATTAAAAGATCATCGCATCATCATCTCCCCCAACTCCTATGGAAGCTTCAGCTTACTGTATGAAAATCTTAAGGACCCCCTCCCCCCAGGTCAGGGATCGGCAACGTTTGGCACACGGCTCGCCAGGGTAAGCACCCTGGCAGGCCGGGCCAGTTTTATTTACCTGCTGACGTGGCAGGTTCGGCCGATCGCGGCCCCCACTGGCTGTGGTTCGCCGTCCCGGGCCAATGGGGTGGCGAGAAGCGGCGCGGGCGAGCGATGTGATGGCTGCGGATTCTCGCCGCCCCCATTGGCCCGGGACGGCGAACCGCGGCCAGTGGGGGCCGCGATCGGCCGAACCTGCTGCGTCAGCAGGTAAATAAAACTGGCCCGGCCCGCCAGGGTGCTTACCCTGGCAAGCCGCGTGCTGAACGTTGCCGACCCCTGCCCGAGGTGCTACTGCTTTCTACTGGCGCTTATTTGGGTCATTCCTTGACTTCTCATAAACTGCATTGTGGAGGTGTGTTGAATAGCAATATTGCATATAAAACCATCTTTACCATCAGCATAACAATAGAGAGCCCTGTAGATATTAGAGTTCCAAAGTTTTCCCAGTGCTTTAATAAGTACAGAGCTGCTGTGACGATTCCTGAATTATTCAAAGCCATAATTTGGAATAGCTGGGCTTTAGTATGCGGAAGGTGTGCTTTGAAGGCTTCAAGGGTCATTTCAGATATTAAAAATTGGTACAGGGGATCTAGATTGCTAATCGCACAATGGCAGAGATGTTGAACAGTGCCACAGAATTGCTAATAATTTAACAGGACCTGGTGAATGCCAACATATCTCGTTTTCAGAATGCAGGAGGTTTAGCACCACTTCCATGCTGAATAAAGGGGTGCACAAAAAATCCCCCAATGTGCATTTCACAAATGCTGTAAGCTGGGAGAAAAAGAGGAGCAGAACACATGTGGAATAAATTCCTAATGGGTTAGACTGCCAGTACCCAACCTCTCCAATCAAGTTATAATTATACTTTTGTCACGAGAGCATGGGTGTCGAGGTTTTACAAGGGGAAAAAATATTTACAGAAAAATATTATGCTTTTCATTTGATAGTAAAAGTAATTATTGCAAAAGGACCCATGAAAGATCTTGAAGACAGTCACCCTCCCTTTAATAAGTCCTTGTGGCAGCTAAGTGGGGATCAGGAGTATTCTTTATCAGGTTTGCATTCAAGTAGTACTAAATATATGCAGGTACGAATTAAATAGTATCTGAGTTTAATTAAAATTATATTAAAAAAAAAAGGAGAAGAATGGTTGGTAGACTGCTCGACTGCATTTTAACCAGTAACCTCAGACCCTAATTAGAAATGCTTTTCATATCTCCTCCATGCAAGGGCTTAATCTGACGTGAGTCTGCGAGTGAAGGCTTGGGGGACCAGTGTTAATTCTGCATTCGATCTTGGTTTGTATGGAGACAGGCATTGCTGATTGACCGAGTCGCAGCACAGATCCCATGACCTTGCTGGGATTTTCATGTGAGGTGTTAATTGAGAGGGTGGGTTAATCTTTGAGCATCATTGTCCCCGAGCTGAGGACAAAGTTTGTGCTCTCTGTTTCCTTACTCAATGGTATATTTGATCCCTACCTCGTATCCCTTATGACCATTTAGTAAGTCTGCAGAAAATTCTCTCTTGATAAATTTATTTGTGGAGGATTATCTCTCGCTGTGTTGTTTGATTTTTGTGATCTTTTTTGGTGGGGAGAAGGAGTAGCTAACCTAAATTAAACCCAAAATATCCTTCTTTTTTATTATTTTCCCCTGGTCCCATCAAAGAGACTGTCATATGGGGTAGGGGGATGACATCTTGAGATAAATTATACTATAGAGAACTAGAAAGCATAAAGCAAACTAGGAGGCATGATTTCAAAGTTATTTCATCTGAGTGCTGAGAAAATATAAGCTCTTTTTATTGCTCCTGAGTGGAAAGCCTAAAATAATTACAAAATCAAAGAGATATTACAGGGAACAGAGCTTTTATAATAATATACAGTTTAGAGTTTCCATACAAGACGTGTGTAATGTAAGAAAAGACAGCCCATTACTTTTGCTTTTTTATAAATAATGAATGACTTTTTTTTTTCTTCATGTGTTGTACAGGCCTGTCATTTCCAGTGTGAGGAGTAAATTTTTACTCCAGGCAGGATTAATGTATACTGGCTGACCTTAAATATGACTCCCAAGTGAGCAGGATGGTAGTTAAAAGAAGCAGAAGTAATGGAGCTCACACAGGAAATGCTGCGAAACAACAGTGCTAAAAAAGCACAAATGATAGCTGTCCTTGACATCCAAAGAATTTCTGTTATTTGTTTCATTACACCAGCTGTAGATGAGTTTAATTACAATGCTTCAAAACCCAAACCATTTTTGGAGTCATTTCTGAAAAGCGCAGGCAACTCAGTCAAACACGCTGTATTGATAGCCCTCTTGCAGATCCACCCCCTGCAGTGCAGAAAGGCGGGAAGGGAAGCACCAGCCTGCAACCTGCTGGTGATCACACAATGGGAAACAGTGAGATGTCTATGGAGCGTTGAGAAGGAGGTGGGCATCCATGTTTGGAGGAGACTGGGAAGGCTGTGTTCTGTAAAAACAGGCACCTTTATTGCCATATGCCAGATTTGGTGCTGACATAAACCCTTATGGCTGAATTTTGCTCCCGCTTTTACTGGTATCATTACAGGGCAACTCCAGTGAAGGCATGGGTATTGCTCTGCATTGATACTGGTATCACTGGTATCACTGCGAATATAATTTGGCCCTTTGACTCCTGTGGCAAGTTCGTTGGCCTAACAACTCTGAAATTGTTCTGAGTTTCACTCTGTCAAAATATCTAGAAGGCAAAAGCGCAATTTTGTGGGCCTTTCTGCAAAAAGGGCCTTTGTGGCCTGATGGCTGTGCATTAGAATTGTTAATCATACCAGCATTTTAGCCGTAAAATAAACTTATGTGGAATGGAGCAAAGCCCTCTGCTGTTTGATTTAATTGTAGAGAGTGTTATTAAAGGGAATTAATAATCAAAGTATGATCTTAACATTTTAAAAAGGCTTTCACAATAATAAGTAATTCTGCCTTTTAGGATGTTATCGATAGTTCTCTTCCCTGCTGCTTTGTTGTTAGGGTTTTTTCCCCTCCCAAAATTCTACTGCAAACTAAAAACTGGATTTATTATCCAGGGCTATGCCCATGTTTTGGAAATTAAGTCAAGGATTTGTCAGGAAGGAAAATATTGTCCCTCTCATCTGAGTGGAAGAAAGGCCAACATGAAGCAGAAAAACAGCAATTGTGCCATGTAGGAGGTCAGGGAAAGGATTTGGGGAGCAAATAAGGGCATGCCCCCTCTATTGGAGAACCATTTAAACCGTATTGGGGGGGCTGTAGCATGTTATGGCAGGCTGGGAAGGTATAGGATAAGATTTGGCGATGCATCACTATCTGATCCACTGGCTATTGCTTCCTGGGGATCAGGCTCAAACAGAGTGGGTGCTTCAGTAGCTGCTGCTGAGTGGCTCCTCATCCACACTGAAGCCTATAGGAGAAGATGTCTTCTAGACCTGGGTGAAGGACAGAAATTCCATTTTGTGAAGACTTTTGAGATTGTGAAATTTGGCTTCTTTTCCAATGGATATGAAACAGGAAATATTAAAATTCTCCACAACGGAAAATTCTAATTGGTTGGTTTGTTTTTGTTTCAGATCAGTAGGAATTCTTTTGGTTCAATTTTGATATTTTCTTATTTCAGATATAATATAATGCAAACATTTTAAAAAAGTAAACCAAAATGTCTTTGAAAAATCAAAACTTTTGGTTCCGAAAATGTTGAAATGGGACGGTTCAACATTGTAACTCTTTCCCCTGTTTTTCCTCCAAAATGGCTTTTCAGCGAAATTAACACAATTTCATGTTAGCCAGGTTGGGCAGGGATGGTGTCCCTAGCCTCTGTTTGCCAGAAGCTGTAAATGGGCGACAAGGGATAGATCACTTGATGATTCCCTGTTCTGCTCATTCCCTTTGGGGCACCTGGCATTGGCCATTGTCAGAAGACAGGATACTGGGCTAGATGGACCTTTGGTCTGACCCAGTATGGCCGTTCTTATGTAAATATTTCAATTTCAACAGAACTGTATTCTCCAAGTAAAAAAGGTTCTGTCAAAGATTTTTCCCTCTAATTCTTCCCCCTATTGCTTAGTAAGAAGAGTACCAGCTTCAGATCTACACTAATTTACCAGGATTTGAGACCTTTCTACAAAATATGCATTTATGAACTGATTGTTTTGCGTTAGAGCTGTTGATGACATCAAGATTTTAGCAGTAAAATTGGCTTATGTGGAAAGCAGAAAAGCCCTCTGCTGTTCGAGTTAATTGTAGAGAGTGCTATTAAAGGGATATCCTTAATAATCAATGTGATCATCTTAACATTTTAAAGGCTTTAATAATAATAATAATAATAATTAATAATAGTGTATTTAATTCCCTTGATAACCTGTGTCTAAATATGACTATACTATTTTCACAAATTTTGGTTGAATTAGCATACATAAGTTATGTTCTAAGCCAGTTAATACTCTCTCAGACCTTCAGGCCAAACAGTGAGGTCCTTACTGAGCTTCTATTGAGGCTACTTTCGATTGACTTCAGAGGAAGTTTCTCTGGGTGAGAACTGAGGACTGCATGTGGATCTCCTCCCTCCAGGGATGGGGGAAGGAGTTTAGTTATCCTCCACAGAACCATTCTCTCTCCCCTGATCTCCAATGGACACCATCGAGTCCCCTCATGCCCTTGATGTATGCTACAGATCTTGCAAGCTGCTGTGGGGGAAGAGGAGGAATGGGTAGGGAGAAGGCTGAGGAGGATGCATATTGGTCATTCTCCAGTCACGTGGAGATTCATGGGAGAACATCATATAACCCCAAGCTGGTCCCAATCATGACACGACCAGGAGAAATCTCTGTCAGTGCTGCTCCTGGGATATGGAGATAGAGGAGGAAGGGGTGTTGAAGATGAGAACCAGTGTGGGCTTCTGGGTGGAGATCCCCTGGGATCCAGGCTGGTTCCAGATGATCTGCTATGCCTGGGGATGAGGCCTATGCCCTTTTCTTCAAAGGAGCAATCCTCCCTTGCACCCAGCAGAACTAAGAGAGAGAATCTCTATGAGCTTGTGGGGTTTTCTTGTGTGGATGCTGAGCTGCTTGTCAGGGCCTTTGGATTTGCCTCATCATGTATTCAAAGGCAGAAAACGGATACTCATCAGTGCTTTCTTTACATATTTGTGCCTAACTGACCAGTGAAAATTTTCCCACACCATTCTGGACAAAATATAACACAATTTGTAAAAGATGACTTAGCCAGTTTGTTTCCTGAGATGTTATCTCCTTACTCCCTTTCCCTCCTGCTTGGTATTAGAAGGGTTTAACCCCACCCCCCACAACTCTATTGCAGACTAAAACCATTATTCAATATGAATAGGAACCTCATTATTGTACAGCATGCTACCCCATCAGGGTTAAAATACAGCAGGGCAAGCCTAAGGAAGCTTACTTACTGTACATTTCATCTACTTGTGATGTACCTTGCCTTTAAGGAATAACAAAGGGCTTCATTAGAGTGCTAATCAACTCCCTCACCTTTGAGACCTAAAGTAATCATGTATTTCAGATGCACATCTATAAGACTGAGCCTACTGATACTATAAGAGGGAGGGGTGGGGGGAAGATGTCTTTAAGTAAACCCAGAGAAAGGATGCAGCTGCTTTAGCTAACCGCTTCCAGTACAGTGTTTTGCTGCTTAATTCTCAGCCCAGCTTTCAAATTAAAGTTTTACTTTGGCTTCTTGCAGAAAAAGGTTTTGGACGCTGGGTGAACAGAGCCTCAGCCTGCACGAAAGGGATTAAGAAGGAGAGCCAAGAGTGGAAGGGAAAATGAGGATATGACAGAGGCCACAGTGAGTTCAAACAAAATTTGGCCTGCAGAATGCAGGAGAAATCCCACTGGTGACAGGTGCCATCTTGTGGGTCATTCTGCCACTCTGCCTCCTGCCACTTTTTATAACGAGAAAAGATAAAGGAGGACTGGATTCTTAGAGGCTTGGAATTGGAAAAGTAATTCAAAGAGATGTGAGCATGGCTGGCTTCAGGGTTTGCATGATACTGTAAACATCAATACTTTGCTTGTCAGCACTCTATGCTATTTAAGAACTTTAAAGTAGGCTATAAATAGGGACACTGCGCGTGTCTAAAAACATGTAATCGTAAATAGTACAAATGATAATCAAATTATTTTTACTTTATACTAATGCAAATAAAATATTCATACATAATGTAGGCCTGGGAAAGGTTACAGTCTTCAAATTGTGCTAATTAAAATATAATAGCACCAAGAAGTATATGTAAGAGTTACTAATGTCCGTATTTTCCCTCTTCCCTTGAAGATTTTATCTTTAATGCACAAAGGACCCACATAAAAATGCACTGGTTAGCTGATATTTTAGCACTGTTTCATTCATGAAATTGTTTAAACCCTGCAAAAAATAACATTAACAATTACTGAGATATAGAGTCTCTCTCTCTCTCTCTCCTTCCATCCACACACAAATATTATATTATTATATACATGTTTATATTTATACACACACATACATATATATAAAATATGGGATGTGTGAATATTACAGGGGAATCCAGTGTTTCAGGTGTGTGTGTGTGTGTGTGTGTGTAATAAAGGGGAACTTAGTATTTTAGGTATGAGCATGACAACTTCAGCAGAAAATAAGAACTTTATTTTGTTACAGGTTTAACTGTTTTATTAGGTACCACTAAAATAATATTTATGCCAGAGATACTGATTTTTTTTAATACAGCGCTAAAATCGGATCCAAGGTATACTAGATCAGAATTTGGCTTCAGAAATCATGTTTTAGGCATGTTCAGAGTAGAACCAAACAAAACTATTCCTGAGAATATTTATTTGGATTTTTAAATGAATGTCCTCTGACCATGGTCATGCCCATGAATAGAAAGTGTTCACTTCCCATGATACTTTATGTAGTTGAGTTTTACTTGCACCACTAAATGCTAATAAATAAAGCAAAGTTTAAGCTTGGACAATTTTAAACAATTTTAAATTCACTTTAGTGGAACTTCCATGCCAAAAACCAAATAATAAGAGAGATAAGCTCAGGCAGTTAGGGAACAGAAACAAGAGCATGTGAATGATTGTGGCCAATCACGGCTAAGTAAGCTCAAATAACAAGCTGAACCGGAAAGGAAATTAAAAAAAAAAAAAATCAAGTAATTTTGCATGATGAATAAAACTGAAAATAATTATGATCTCTTTCTAGACATTCCCCAGCCAGTAAGAGAGGTGAAAATAATCAATGATTCATTCATCCTTGGTTTGGGATCAGCATATGAGGCCTGATTCCTAACGACAGAGCATAATTTGTGAACTAGAAAGGTGAATTCAGCCTGAATTTTATTGAGATACCTGCCCTTAGAAAGATGACATAAATGCTGTTGTGCTTTAATGGACGCTCACTCTGCAGCACTCTTTCCCTACTCATAAATCATTCTGGGGCTTCAGTGTGCTGAGAAACTTTCCAACATACATTTCACTCAGCTATTCATGAACTAAAAAAAAAACCCGTAAAACTTCTCGATAGTTAATTGTGACATTTTAATAGAGAAAGCTTGAATTCTTTTACAGGGTTATGAAAACAAATTAATGTTAAATATGACATTTTTCTTTGGATTTATGACATATCCCTCGGTCGCACCCCCACACACAACGCATACAAAAGGAGGTATTAACAGAAAAACAGAGATGTTGTGTGTTCCGTTATGAACAAGCTTTGTGATCTCATCCTAAGGTTTTATCCAAGCTTGAACCATCTGGCTTTGAGCTGGGTAAAAGCATGGCAGCTCTCGCCCAGAATTTCAGTGTCAGGGAAAGGGGGCAGAGTGCCTTTACTTAATGCCAACCTCTCTTTCCTCCCCTCGACAACCCGGCTATAAAGACAGGAGTCACACACTGAAAAGCATACCAGGCATTTTTAAACAAAACCCTGACATTTCCTGAGCATTTCCATAGCTAAGGCTTCCCCCCTCCCACCCCTGCACCTTTCAATCAAATAAGGCACCCGCGCTCTCATGCCTAGTGCAAAGAAGGAAGGGGGGGGGGAAAAGTTGGCAATTTAATTCAAACAAAAGAAGCTTGAAATCTATAAGCACAGCAACTCTGAGGCTTCTGGCAAATAGAATTCTAATTAGTATGCTGCTATTTTTCTTTTAGACAGATGAGGGATGCCCCCTATTGACTCTAGCAGGCAGGCTGGTTTAAAAAAAAGAGAGGGGGGTAGGTGGGGGCTAGCCAGCAAACACTGCAGATTGCAAATTATATTGCAAACCCTGCCAAGTCCCCGCTCTTGGCATCAGATTTTTAATGACACCCTGGAAAAGGGAAAAAGAAGCCCTCAGCTAAGGGATAAAAATGAGGGGTTTTACACTGTGATAAGTCTTTGCTTAAAACCCAAATGGCCAAGCGCACATTAGGGTTTTAAAATATTCATAGATAGAAGTGAAAATGAGGATATGAGGATGTACATTTGTTGCTTGGTCAATTGACAACTCATTCCGCATATTAATAAAACGGATGATCTAATTTTAAAGGGACAGTCTGTCTTTTTTTTTTTTAGCCGTGACTTTTTGGTTATTATGAAGCTGAGGGCAAAACATCAGAGAGGAGGCCAGCAATGACACAGAATGTTGTTTTCTTTTGATGTAGACCTGGTACTAACTACTACTTTGGTCAGGAATTCTGGGGGCTTTAAAAATATGATACCCTTCTTGTAGAGTCCCTCTGATGTATGGCTGCTGAACACTTTGATTTTTCTCTTTCTCTCTCTCTCTCCTTTCTCCCCCCCCCCCCCTCGCAGTGCACGAGGCCCTTCACAGTTGTAGGATTTTATCCACAAACAGTCAGACCATCACAGAGATGGGAGCCATTTCTTTTAATAATTAGGCCACCTTCTGTTCCAGAGAACAGCTTTTGGCATGCCTACCTCCAAGTAATCTTTTACAATATCCCAATAATGCCTCCCCCCCCCCCCAATACAATGCAGTAAGTGGTCACAACAATCTGAGTCCAGTTCAAATGAATATTGCATACACTTCTTTAGTTCAACTAATAGAAATCCCTTTGTCCAGAGCTTTGAAACCCTCCGCGTACTTCAAATGCCTGTGTTCGAGATGCTCTCATTGGGTTACATTTTTAAAATGCCACCTTTATTTTTGCACCTGCAAATTGCAGGCATGACTAATATTATGTCTATGTCTAACTACCTGCAATGTGGTTTGCTAGTTAAATACTGAAGGGACATGAACTGTACCTGCCGATAACTGCAGATGCAAAATTGCGCTCACAATTATTTGCATCTGCAACACTGCAGGTGCTAAAAGGAAATCTATGGTGATGCCAGTCCAAGAATCAGGCCCATGATGCTTTAATAATCATAGTGAATATGAATTACCCTTAAACACATACCCATATAAAAAGCAGCATTAGCCCCAAAACGGAAGTATTAATATCATAAGCGTCAGTGTTTTGGACTATTACATTAGAATACTGTAATCTTACTCTAGACTACTGTAATATAAATATATGTTATGTTTTCCCAGATCCATTAGTTGTTTCTTCTTTTAGAAATGTGTTTATGTGGGGGAGCATTTTATAAGCATGAATTTCTGCTGTTATGGGTTCAGAGCAGACTTATTCAACATGCTTGATAATCATGTGTTTTTTCTATTTAAAATCTGGGGTATTATCCTGTTAACAGGATTATTATGTTATTGAGTATCTGTTTGAAAGATTGGTACTATAAATATAAACCTTACCAAAGTGTCATGTGGGATTTTAGTTATGTGGATCCCATTAAAATCAATGGGAGTTATGTGATTTGAAAATTGACCCTAAAGTACAGGGTGAGTAATACACAGACCCTGTATTCATTTAGAATATTTATGTTTTCATATTAGCTAATCTTCTATTTAAAGGCTACTAACCAAAATATAAGGTGTAAAAGGGAAAAAATGCAAGAGGAGACCAGAATGGAGTGTCTCAGCAAACTGATGAATTAGTCTTGGTGCCGCTACTTAGCTCATTGCAGAGAAACAAGTTTCCAGACAGTGACTGTGCAAGCATTTGTTCCTGGAAGGGAGGATAAAACCAGTTCATAAAGCTCCCATTGATTTATCAGAAACATCCTAGGGTGACCTCTTGGCAGGAACTAACCACAGTACCTTCCCTTGTAGTTGCCTCTGTAAATCAGTGGGAACCATGATTGATGTTTTAGGGCACATGGTATATATAATCCATATAGGGAAAAGTGTAATTAAAAAAAAATCTAGAGTAAAGAATGTGTATGGGATTGGATTCTATTCACATCAGAATGCCATGGACTTCTGTGGGAACATGATCAGGTTCTTTATATTATTTGAATTTGCATAATAATTAAATACTTATATTTACACGGAACTTGAAGAATGAATGTTTATATCCACTATAAAATTATTTTGATCCTTATCTAGCTGACTGAGATGTTCTCATTATTCATACAAATGTCTAGTCATTTTTTGAAAACCATTATACTATTGGCTTAATTAATATCCAGTGGCAATGAGGTCTACATGGACTTTCTTAAAAAAAAGTATTGTTTGTCATTTTTAAGGATCCTCCAGAATTTATGGTACCAGTATACACCAAAGGTCTAGTCCAGTTATATAGTTGAGACATTAAAGTTTGAAGTGCATTTGTTGGGCAATAGGCATTGAATACATTAACAACTACCTGGTTTAGATTTTGTAATGTAGCTTCATTTATGCAAAGGAGAAACTCAGATGCCTGTGTAACCTGTTCTACATTTAAGCATAATCCGGCTCTGTGGATAAAGGAAAAGCTAAAGTTTCAGGGCTTTATAGGTGCCAGTTGGCAGTGCTATGTATTGACTCTGTGTGGTTCAATCCTGTTGATAAGAAAGGACAATGTCCTCTCAATTAGCAAAACGGGCGGTTACCCATTCCAGAAAATATTTTCACTGGAAAAGTTCCCTCCCCACCCCCACTTCTACCTTCCTCACATGCCAGTTGTATTCAGTTTGCAGGTGAAGGGAGATGATGAGCAATTTTAGTGCCCAATGGTTTAAAGGTGTTCAAATGACCACTAAAGTAGTATTAACTTGTCAAATTGACCAGTATTTTCTGTCTTTGAAACAGTGCAATGAATAGCTGTAGACAATAAAATTGTTTCAATTATATTACATTAGGCATCCTCAAAAAGAAGTGAAGATGCAGAAGACAAAGGGGAAAGAATCTAGGAGATGTGCTCTCATGCTGACAGAATACCTTTTAGAGGAATACAATGGAATACTTTTGAAAGAAGTGTCGATTGGGGGTGTAAATGGCTAACTCCTAGCTTATATTCACACCCAAAAAGTTACAGCAGCAAAGATTTCCCATTGTACATTAATATTACACTATAGAATGAAATTATTGAGAGCACAACACTATTTTAAATATTATAGGGGGTTAAACTGTGTTATTAGCCCCTAATAAGAGGCAGTATTTAGGTACAGCACCCTGGGAAAGCGCTGGAAGTCATTGTGTCGAAGAGAGTCTCAGTGTCTCCTAGGGCTCTGAATTACTCGGAGATGATGTCATTTCCTACAACCTTTCAGAGCGTAGAGCATGCTGCCTTCTGTGCAGACAGACCACTAGCAAGCATGTAAATGGGACAGAGCTATGCCCTTTCCCTGCCCACTCTCTGCCCAGTTGCTCCGGGAGGGGAAACAGCTGGAGCTCCGTCTCAAATGCCTGAGCTACAATTGTGCTCAGCCCTCAGGTGGATTGTGCAAGCTGGTGGAAGTCCATACTCACTGCTATCCTTTGCATGGCGGCCGGGCAAAATCAAGGCCCGTCTTCTAATGTGTTTTGAGCAGATGCGATAAAGTGGGAGAAAATTAAAATATACATAATATAAATACAACGGAAATGTCTCATATACATAGGGTATAACAAGTAACTGCCCGGCTGTAGAGGTGTTCCAGGACATACTACTAGCTAATTAAAACATGATAGAACAGTAAAAACACCATGTTAAAAACCCCGATACCAATGCCCTCTTCAAAGCAGAAAACAATAAAAGTAATTGGGAGAGGGACTCAGGTACAGGAAAAGGGCAGAAAAAGAGACCGCAAAGAGAGGTTACAAGAGTGGGAGGGACAACAGTCAATCTAAAGGATTACTTATGGAAAACAAAGTTTTAAGATATTTACCGATGGCCAAGTTGCTCAGTCTTTCCCTACATGGATGAGTCCTTACACAAGTAGTGTGAGTGGCTTCCATCAGTCAGTGAGTGCTCTCCAAAGTGAGAAAGGGTTGCCCAATTTCCAGGACTAGTTTCTGCACAATGAGCAATTCTTTAGTTTACAGGCAGTCCTATTGATTTCAGTGGGAACAGGCATGAAGTAAGGGGTTAGTCAGTATTTGTAAGGGACAAAAAATCTAGCTCTAAATGAGTGAAACTGTCCCTTTTTGGGCACTGAGATAAATGATTTGGAAGAAAAATTTATTCTTGAAATCTAAGCCTAATATTTGCATACCTGGGTGCCTAAAGCTTGGCTCCCAAATAAAAGTAATTTAGGAGTCAGCAGGAAAATTTGGCCACAATAAAAAAAAAAAAACCTTCTGTTAAATTGGTAATTCTCCCTGATATCCCCGAGGAGTGGAAGCCAGAGGGAATGTAACTGGTTGTCTCTCCTATGTCTCCTTTACCTGTTTGTTTGAGCTTAGACACAGCTCACTTTCCTTTAGTACAAGCCTTTATTGGAATGCATTAAAATTATATCAAGGGAAAAATTATATTTCAACATGCAACTGAAAGATGTCAACATAATGTTTTCTTACGGAGGATCATAATGTTGTGTGTCTACTAAAAACGAACAATTCCAGATCTGATGCGTAAATTGCTACAGTGGGACTTTACACAGATTCAATTTGACTTTTCAATTACTTATTTAAAACCTCATTTTTATACTAGGTTTTACATTTGACTCAAAATTTTTGTGTGTGTCAAGAATAAATAAATACGTATCTCAGTCCAATTTGTGGAATACCCACTCCACTCAGTTGGCTGTTCTTTCACAGCCAATAAATCCAGCAGTAGAATATGAATGATTTAAAAAAAAAACGCACAATGATTTATATTTATGCTTGCAATGCTGATGTCATTTTACAGTCAGGACACAGAACATGCACTCTGCTGTAAGTACTAGCTTGGTGTAGTAAACTCAAAAGAGCACATTGGGGGTTAGCAGTTACTGCTGAAAGTGAAAATCAAGAAACAGCAGTGGCACTGCTTTTGTCTTCAGCGTGCTCTTCAAGATGTGAGAGGCTCCAGTGGGTGGGAGACCTACACATCACCACCTCCCAATTCTGGGGATAACCCCGGCAGTTATGCTTTACAATTACCTTTTCTTAAAATACCAATTAACCCTTTCAGTGCTTTATGGCATACTGTGAGCAGGCAGGAGAGGGGCACTCGTTTATCCCTTATATTGAACATCGTAACCAATTACTAGGGGGTTGGGAGCATGAGGAACAGGTCTCTCGCTACTGTAGATGTCTCTGGAGTGCTTCATGGGCGTATCATTTTGGTGCTTAACGTCTGGCAGGGGTTGGTTAGGTTTACTTTTGATTAGTTTTAAAATCAAGAACAAAACAAATACATCAGTGTCGTAATTTGCTGGTAAACATAATAAAGACCTGCAAGATACAGATCTTATTCTTGAGAACAGAAACAGACAATGGGCTTTAAATATTTGTTTGGCAATATCGCTTATATTTAGTGTATCTTACCGACTCATAAAACAACTCTGGTTTTAGTTTTACCATAATGTTACGAATGTTAAAAAATGTAGTTTTGGCACAAACTCAGCCTTGACTCTATCACAGTAATTAATACCAGGCTTCAGATTTATAATAAGCAATTTAAAATAATCAAAAATACTAGAGGTTCTTATGGGAGCTGGAATGCTACTGAGTTTGCAGTGTCTTCATTCAAAACCTGCAATGGCATCAATTAGCATAGAGGTGAACTAAGCCCATTGAAATGTAGGCTGCATGTCACTTGGGATCTGATTCTTCAGCCCTCACTCACACTGAGTAGGACTCACTCATGTGCAGAATCCCATTTAAGTACGTGCTACTCAGTGTGACTAAAGGTTGCAGAAATAGGCCCTAAAAGGGGGGCAAGAGGTAAGAAATAGGTTGGCCAAAGCTTGGTGTTTGATCGCACCCATAGGAGGTGTACCCCAGCATGTTCAGGGATTTGTTCTGGAGTAGCTTGTCTAGATTCCTTTGATTTGTAATTTGCACTGGGTGTCTTGTGAGATCAAGTTGTTGATTAATCAAGTTGTTGATTATTGCAAATTGTAAATTAGGTGGGAAGGGTGAGATGGAAGAAGATAAGAGGTGTTAAAATCTATTAAAGCTCGAGTATTAAGAATCCATTCAAGTATTTCTCAAATGCAGCTTAGCTTCCATAAACCACATCAGCAGTAATTCCCCTCGAGAGTCTTCTACACCCTGTCTTCTCAGGTGATGGGGAAAGCAGAAGTGCCCTGGTGCTCTACTTACAGCTGCATCCCTCCCCCCGCCCTCGCCCAACTTCTCCAACCTTTAGGCCAAATGCCATTGTAACTCTATGACTGCTAACTCAAGAGTTCAGGGTGCATGTTTTATCAAATTGTAGGTTTATCCATGGGAGGATAAGATGTAGCTCACAGGCCTGAAATTAAAGGCCAGGTTGTGAGTGCTCCTAGCTAGCCGAGACAAAAGTTGTAGGAATATGAGGTTGGAGGCAGGCCCAGAACTCCTTAAGAGGTGTATCAGTAGGTACACTCTCCATGAGTGAAAATGATTCTCAAAGCTCCCTCTCTGACAGGAGGATCTCCTGCGCCCTCAGTACATGCCAGTGTCAGAATTGAACTCTGTGACTTTCACATGCTCCCTGCTCCTTGCCTCCCACACCTCGATTTTTCATTGCCACCAGACTTCTTTGCAAAATATAATGGACAAAAATTACCCCAGCTCCAAGCAGGTGCAACTCCAAGAAGTTGAAGGAGCTCCTTCACGAATGAATTGGACTCAGAGTGGTAAAGATAGCACAAGCCAGGTCTACACTACAAACTTACATCAGTATAACTACATTGCTCAGGGGTGTGAAAAATCCAACCCCCTGAAAGATGGAGTCAGACCGACCTAACCCCTGCTTCTCCCATCAAAATAGCTACCGCCGCTTGCAGAGGTGGATTAACTAAATCCGTCAGCTCTCCCATCGGCGTAGTAGTGTCTTCACTAAAGCGCTACAGTTGCTCTGGTGTAGCACTGTACGTGTAGACTAGCCCTCAGTCTGGGCAAGTGTAATGAATTTGTCTGATGTCCTTAATTCAACTCAAAATCTAATGTGGAGTCTGTATGGACATGCAATGCCTTGGAGGAAGGGCCTGATGCAGTTTGCTTCAGTGGGCACTGCATCAGGCCGTAAAATGCCATATAGACAAGTTTACCTCCTGTCCTTGCAAGGGTGAGTTCTCCAATATGAGAACAAGGCACTGGCAAGCTACATATACTGAAACAATACCCTAGTCTACTTCAAACATTTTAATGAATGTAAGTTGCCAAGGTGGATGGTTATACTATTCTTTATGTGAGGGCAAACATTTGCTGATACACAATGAAAGGAAAATTTCCATTATGAAGTTTTTGTAATCAACAATCATAGAGTACTTGACAATGGATAAGAAACATTTGCTTTGTGAGCTCTGTGAATATAATGGAAAGGTAAAAATGATTATGCAACCTTCCCCCATTTATAAGGCTGTGTATCTTATGTTCAGAATACACAACAAAATAGCCACGATATAGTCAAAGGCTATGTTTGTGGTGCATACATTTTGAGAAAGCACAGTACCTACTGAACTGCAGAATTTTAAAAGCATTTAAATATTTAATTGGAAAAAAGCATATATATAGGTCTTAATTGCGATGGGAAAATTGTTTACTGTAAGTACCATTCTTACTCAGAAATAAAGCAGTGGATTTAATACAAAAAAAGAAGGGGGGGAGGAAGTGATTTTGGTAGTCTGACAGAAGAAATAAAGCAGTCTACCATTGCCTTAATTCATCTACAAATGTCCAGATATAATGCACCTTCAGAACACTAGGTGATCATACATGCCACCTATTGTGCAATACTAAGGTATAGCAGGGTGAGCGAAGAGCAGAGTTAGCATACTCTGTCAATTTAGCTAGAGTGTTAGGGACCTGCTACAATGACTTCCCATGGAGATGTGTGCCAATTCAAGGGGAGAAAAAAAAATCCTGGAAGGAAAATTTTATTTTATTCTTTTGCTATCATCAAAGTTTCATCTTGGTGCTCAAGAAAATAGCAAGGTGGTATATACATATGCGCACACATACACACGCATGCATTTTTCTATTGCATACTATACAATAATTCTGGGCTTTTCATCACCTGGGGTTATAACGGATTCTCTTTGGACAGACAGAGCCAAGGAAGATGAGATGTTTGAGGTCATGTCTCCCAGAGGAAGGGTGAGATTCTGAAAATGGTGATTCTGCAAGATTGAATAGCATAAACATAATTATAGAGAGGCAGCATTGCTGTAGCATTGTTGGAACGTTACTGATTGGGGACACTTGCAAGTTAACCAGAAGATGAAGAGAGTTAGGTAACACTTGCCACTGTGCCATTAGCAGTGATATACTGACCAATTGATATATTTAAATAGGCACACTAGAGTGTGCTTCCACATTTAAAACGTCTCGATCTACTCTTCAGTATTTCCCATATATATTATTATTTTCTAGTTCCATATCATGTTGTTAGCATAGAACCATTTTCATGTATTTTCCATGCATATGATTCAGCAGAAAAGAGCTCTGCACTTTTAGTTACTGCCAAATTATTTGGCTTTTTAATATTTTTTATTGCAATAATTGTATTTTACATTATTGTGCCCCGCAGAGGAAAGGCGAAGACTAGATAAATAAAATGATTAGGATCACTCTTTAGTTAACCCATATACTAAAAATAAAATGCAAACCTATAATATAGACCCTGGAATAAATCCTATCTCTGTTCAAACTGCCTATATCTTCTTTAATGATTCCAATTTGAACAGTTAGCAAAATACAATTATCTCCTTGTTAAAATAAACAAAGTCTTCAGTGGCAGAAAACATAAAAGGGCTTCTGAATTCATACATATTTTAAAAACATAAAACATGTGTGGTAATAAAACCACTTTCAAGAGAAAACATCAACCTATCATATAAATTATGATTCTCTCCCACTCTGACTGACCCCTCTTTCTTCTTCCTAAATCACCCATAAGTAGAGACTAATCTTGGGTGGAAAACTTGGGGGGAGGTAAGGTTTCTCCCTTTGGCTTGCAGAAGGTTTATACAGTGTTAATGAAAGATTGTCTCTTCTGGAAAAAAAAAAAGAATACTAATGTGATTTCCCCCCCCCTTTTCTCTTAGCACAGTCACACATTAGAGATGGATGTAGCACTGTAGGTGCAAACTGCAATAGGTGGATGGATATTTACCCAAGAAAATTTGAGCCATGCCCTTTCATTTTCAGAGAGCCGCTACCTAATCTCAGTGTAGCATCAAGAGAAAGGACACCTCATTCCGCTAGCGCCTGCCCTGCAAAAAAAAAAAAAACCTTTGTGAACCATCTAAGCTATTAGAATAATGGGTTTGGGGGGGAAAAAAGAAGATAAAATACAAATTTCACTCCGATCTGGGTTGGATTACTTCCCCGTGCCCCTGCCTTTATTGAGCGATTTGGTGTTTCATTAGAATTCAGAATTCCTGTGGAAAGAAAAACCACAGTGGCACGGACTTCTCTTTCAAGGGGATTGCAGGCTGACCCATCAAAATGAAAAGGCTCAATGTTTTGCTGACAGGTCCCTGAGCAGGCCTGAATGACAGCTTCATTTCAGCACTTCTCAGATGAGATTTGAATTGGAGGATGGATGAGGTAGCAGTAGGAGACTTTGTTCCCTAAAAAGTGTCAGTGTCAAACTCTGCAGTTCAAGTTCTAGTGTCTGAGGTACAAAACCCAAGTCAGAAATCAGCTTAGACTTGCCTGCTTCCAACTTTATTATTAATGTCTCTCTAATATTAGCACACACGAGGCTTCATTTAAAAGTGTATATGCCTTTCATTGGAAATAAAGAGAAAAAAAATCTGCATATCGAATGAAAGAGATTAAACGTACAGTGCAACAGTTGCACTGTATCTATGTACAAGATTGATTAACAAGTTATTTTTATTTCACTGAAGACTACATCACAAAATCAGCATAAAAACACATATGTAATCTGATGGCCTTCTCCTGCCCCCAGTCAAGTCAATGGGAACAGATCAAGTCCCTTGTTATAAACTGAATCAGTTTCTTCTACCTGTAAGAGAAATGTGTGAACTATAATACTAACAATGTTCTCAGAGTTCGATGCATATAAAAAGCACTAAAGCTTTTTGTGTGTGTGCTTGTTTATGGATTGAACTACTAGGACTTTATTGCTCATCTCAATAGTGGAAAAAATTGAAATGTTATCAAGCTGCATCTGTCATGCAGACAGGTGGAAATATACAGGCATCCTGGGCCTATTCTTGTAAGACTTATTCAGGCAAAACGCTCATTCACTACATATTTATTCAGATACAGAAGACTGATCAGATGTGAGCAACAATATTAGCAGATTTTCAGACGGTGGCTTCCATTTTTTCAGGCACCAGTAATTATTTGCATCCACAATTTAGACCACTTAGATGTCTTCCACTCTCCTCCCTCCATTCCAACTTGCTGATGCAATGAAGGACTTAGACATCTAACAGTAGCTGCAAATAATTGCTGGTTCACATTTCACCTTTAACTGCTTTCAGAAAAAGAGGCCCAGATAAGGCCAGGATGAAAATCAGGCTGGAAAATGTAGACCAGCAAAGTAACATTTACCCACCTTGTGCCGTGTTGCCCCACTGACAACTGAATTACACAATAAGGGAAAGTGTAGCAGTCCCATATGCCAGCACAATCCTCTTCCCCTGACACGGATCTTTCACATATTTTTTTCTCTCTCATGTACTGGATAATTTCTAGAAGAAGATAGGGAAAAGTTTGTATAGAAGAACAGCATGTTCTTAAAATCAAGCTTTAGAAACACTGAAAACTCTATGTACTCAGAGGCACTTAGATATAACTCTGTAGATCCTATTTTATGTACTGTATGCACTCTGACCAAATTCTGCCGTGAGTGTTATTGATATAAATTTGGAGTAAGCTCATTGCAGGTCCTCTGGATTTGCACCTGTGGAAATAAATGGAGAATTTGGCTCATGGCTCAGGGAGTGGGTGCTTAAGCTCTGATTCTTATGTGCATGTGATGAACAGTGCCACATTGCTGTGGTTGTACTGTAAGTGTTTTTATTGAGTACTACAGCCAATAGTGACACAAAATCTATGTGAATGGTCAGAGTGCATGATAGGGCCATCCTCAGGAAGCTTCATCTTATAAACTTTTCCTTTGTCTAATTGTTTATGGTTTGCTCCTCACCCCACCGGGTTTGTGAATTTTGCACAGGGAAAAAAATGTACTAAGAAAAACAGATAAATAAAAAAACGGTTTTTGCCACTTGACTTGCTCCCTTCAGTGTTTAGAACAACATATTATTTTCTGGGTGCTTTAGATTATTAAGTACGCAGCAAAAAATTCAGACTTTACTTGAAACAAATATACTAAAACCTCACATAAGTGGTGCATGCATTTTTTATGAATCAGGAAATCATAGTTTCCTCTGATCTGAAGGAATCTTAGCATATAAAGCTTCTACTTTCACAGTGGACTCTTACAATCAACCTTTTAACTCCTCAACCACAAAGATGTAATTAGAAAAAAAATTGGGTGGAGGACTGGTCAGTCCCCAAATCAGGCTTGGAATCAGCAGGCCCAACTACTGTGGGGCCTGCTTACTCCAGGGTAGAATTTGACTCAAAATGTTTTAAAAGCTCAGCGACAGTATGTTTTTAAGATTAAATATACAAGAAAAAAATTGTTCCAATATTGAGCAGTCTATTTCTCCCATTGAAATCAATGGGAGGTTTCACGTTGACTTCAGGGAAAAACAGGAACAGGTTCTGTTATTTTTCAATTGAAAAATATCTGGGGGAGTAGGAGGGGGTTGGAGGAGGAATAATTTGCACTTCTAAAATGGATTATTCAGGAATCTCAAATGCTTTGTAAGTATTGAGAATGAGGCGAGGTCACCAACAAGGATTGGGGAAATACTTAAGGTGAAACATGGGGTTGGAAGGAGGAATAATGGACTGAAATGTAGGCCGGCTAGACAGTCTGTAGGCAGTGAGCATTAGACTGTGGAATACGCTTCCAAACAGTGGAAGCACCCACTGTTTGCATCTTTTATAACTAGAATGGACAAAACTTTAGCAAATCTACCGTACGCAACAATTCTGTGCTGATAGGGAGATGCACTGCGTGGACTAGTAGGTGGTTTCCTATCTCTAACTTCTATATTAACTGATTCTCACACTCAGTGAGGTAACTAAATAACTTTTTAGCAGCTGAGTAAACTGAGGCACAAAAGGGTTGTGATTTGTCCAAGCTCAGACCTCAAATCAAAGGCATAGCTGGGAATTGAACCCAGCTCAAATCACAAGGCTACAGTTCTTCTCATGATATGTAGGACTGGCATAATCATCTGCTAATCTTACTTTGTATGGAGAGACTTGCAGATTTTAGGTTATATTCCCAAGCCCAATTCTTTGCTGGCACTTCTGTCTAGTTCTCTATGGCTGGCTGGCTGGTGTGATACAGAACAGTGAACTGTCAAGGTTACGAGACTACGTGCCCTCTTCCCTCCCTTCCCCCCCTCCACCCCCCCCCGCCCCAGATAACAGACTTGAAGAAGTCTGGATTAAAAAAATAGGGCTAAATCTTCATCTGCACCACAGCAGATTTTGGGACAACTGAATACAAGGGAGCTGAGGTACAGGTGTCTCCAAGCCACCTTACTGAAACTCCTCCCTCTCCCTTATTGTCTTCCCTCTTCCCCCTACTCTGATCCTGGAGGTGGCTGAGGGCAGACTCAGTCCCAACTGCAAGTTAGAGAAGCTTAATCCTTCTTACTTTACTCCCTCAACTAGTCTCTTTGGGTACGTCTTCACTACCCGCCGTATCGGCGGGTAGCAATCGATTTATCCGGGATCGATATATCGCGTCTCGTTAAGACGCGATATATCGATCCCCGAACGCGCTCACCGTCGATTCCGGAACTCCACCAGAGTGAGCGGCGGTAGCGCAGTTGACGGGGGAGCCGCGACAGTCGATCCCGCGCCATCTGGACCCCAGGTAATTCGATCCAAGATACTTCGACTTCAGCTACGCTATTCGCGTATCTTGGATTCCCCCCCCCCGCCAGTGTAGACCAGCCCTTAGTTGATTTATTTTTAGATGGAACTGTCTACACTAGCAGCAGATGACTAACACCTAGCTATTTATTGCTTGCTCATTTCCCTGCTATTAAATCTCCCCCCCCCACCTCAAAGAAGTGTCTTATTTGTCTTCATAATTTTGATCCACTCTGTTTTCACTGACAACCTTGCTCCTGATTCAAGATAGTGATTATGCCATAGGCAAGTTCTTGTTTATGGTCAGAGAAGGGACATTTCATAAGAGAAGGAGTTCAAGTATTTCAAAAGTTATATGAAGAATATCCTGAATGTCTTCAGATTCTTCAGATAAAGTATAGAGAAGAAATGAGGGAACAGTTCCTTGGATAGAAGTTGTTTAATGGGTTCCCTTAGAATTCTAAGGTGATGACATACAGTGTCCAGAAGAATAGTGTTCTTAATTCTGAGAGTTAAAAATAGTATCTCATCAAAAGTAAATGATGCATAAAACGTTCCATGGATTTTGATATGTTGTACCATTAATCTAGGTAGACATATAGGCCCCCAATTCAGGTAAGTACTTAAGCACACCTGCTTCAACTTTAAGCATGTGCCAATGTGCGTTGCTGAATAAGGATATTTTTCTGAACCAGAGCCATACAGAGCTTCAGGGTTTAAGCATCCAGCTTCGCCTGAGAATTTATAGGACCTGAATGCCGAACAAGCCCGTGCTCCTCTTGCAATCATTTCAGCAAAGCGGGTAGCAATGACCATCGCAGCTTGGCATCTCAGTTTGTGACGTAATGCCCAGACAAAAACCTGGATCCAGTTTTGCCCTGTCGTCAGTTTTATTTGCGCTCCATTATTCATCAAGCCCTGAAATGTAACTCTTTCAATAGAACTCTTTTGCTGAGTTCAGTGTGATAATGAATGTGAAGGGTCTGTATGAAGGAGGCAAAACTTTGTGGGTTTTTTTTTTTTTTTGCAGGTTCACACCAGATAGGCATTTTTTACAGCCTGAAAGGGGATGTTTTCTTTTGTTAATGGCTTACAATCAGATGAAAGGACTCATCACTCTATTTTAGTGCTCCACCACATGGCGTGTATCTTTTATAAATTACAGGCTGGCGTTGTGTGCACTGGGGGGAGAGAAAGGTTGGTTTTCTTGCTGTGAGCCATCCTGCCTAATTGTCGTATGCAAATAAAAGCAATTATAAGGCTTTTAGGGTGAAGGGATGACAGCTGAGTTTGGCAGCTGAGGAGGCCTCACCCACCTTGTTGTCATAGCAACAGGGAGGAAAAGGACAAAGTGGTGTGTATACAGTGGAAACATTTATTTTGGTTAAAGAACTTAAAATATATACCAATGTTATCATGAAATGTCAATATGTGTAATGAATGGCTTTGTTTAAAACATTACAGAAATTAAACTGTATTTATTCCTTGGCCCTTCAAGTGATCCTTGTCATCTAACTACCATTTACAAGCCATCACTTGTGATTTCATCTGCTACTTTTAAAGTTATGAGCAGATCATAACAATCCATTCAATTATTAGGAGATTATAAGTTCCTGTGATTTAGCAACCTATTTAAATGTTACTAGCCTGAGAGTTTTGCAAAGGAGAGGGATATTTAATTGTGTGTGGGGGGGAGGGGGAGATAGTGAAAAATAACCTATTAGCAGTCCATAAAGTTCAATATAAAAAAATGTTTGTGCTAAAGTGTTAAACAAGTAGAACAAATAGCATGCTACTAGCATACAAAATTAAAATGAGTCACAAATGGATATTTTCTATGGCAATTTATTTCACAATTACTCTTGTGGAAGCTTTCATGAATTAAATATGAGTTCTATCTTGAAATTAGGTGTTATAAGGCTAAATTACAAGAGGCAGTCAGTAATTGAGGTGGCTGAAACACGGGGTCTAGTGAACTAATCTCTTGCTATGTCACATGGCTAACCTTCAACCAATGAGAAACCTCCCCATCACAAAAACAGAGGCAGCTGAGAAAAATTGATTTCTCATCTGAGCCATATTTGATAGCTTTTGAAATCGAAAATTGAAATTAACTAACCTAAGCCCCATCGTAACAAAAGAGCAAATTAAATATGCAACATGGTTTCCTACTGGAAGCAAGAGGGCCTGCCAAAGTAAATTTGTAAATAGAGTTTAAGATGCAATTCTGTTCGTTCTCCCTCTCTCTTTCTCAGTGTAAAAGTATAAGTGTGCAGTGGCTTTATAAATTATTTATACAAAAAAAAAAAATCATCAGCTGCAAATGGCCACTGTGGTTAAGATCCTCCATGGAGAAAATCATTGCATTAGAAGAGCTCATTGAATGAATCAGAATTAAAATCATCCACATTGATTCTTAAGCCTAAAATAAACCTTATTTGAAAGGGACTTTATATTGTGGCTTGTTTTATCCTAAAGAGAAGTTTTATGGATAGACGTTTATCATTAAAAAAAAAAAAGAAATCGGTGCTAATAGTTTGCAAATAAATAAAGCTCAAATATAGGTATTAATTTCTTCTTTGCAGCTACCCCAAACATTAATGGCTCTTTGAGACTGGTGAAATATGCAATGCTTGTCTTTTGTCTTTTTATTTATTTATTTTTTTAACGAATGATTCTAACAATGAATGCTAATGATTCTAAAGGTGCTTCGGCAGAGCTATGGATTTACTATTGGACTTCCTGAAATGAAGACAGCCTATAAAATCAGTGATGCCAAGGTTTAAATTCTGTTTTCTATCTTTTAAGATACCAAAAGAAGAAAGAAACAGTACAGCCAAGACATCAGGCTTTAGCAATTCTCACTTTTAGGATCTCTGCCTTTATCTGCCCACATTTGTAGGAATTAATTCCCTGTGCTTGAACAGAAGCAGGTATAAAAATATGGAACCAGATCCCCAGCAGTGTAGCTCCTTTGACTTCAATGGATCTATGCTGTTTTACGCCATAGAGGATATGGCCCTTGAAATTGTACCACTTTCCTGACTGCGCTGTTCAGATCTGAACTGTATAAAATCCAGTGACAACTGTAATAGAAGATATTACACTTAGCTTGTCTGTCATCCCAGGGATCTGGTAAAATCATTTTCTGTTCTAATTTATTACTTTTAGTGTCAATCAGATGCCGACTAGCTGAGTAACATCATTAGGCATCGAGTTCAACTACTCAGCACTTTTTAAATGCAGTTTAAGTAGTTGTCTCATTATCTGTAGTAGGACAGAAAGTCAAGGTTCAAGGAGTTTTCCTTTTTAGCAGAGATATTGTCGAAGGGAAAAATCACAAGAAAATAGGTCTTTTTTTTTAAAATCTGAAAGAACTAAAAGAAGGCAATAAATTGCATTGACTCCTTCTAAAACTCTATTTAGAAACTTTGGTCCTGATTCTCCATTGCTTTACTCCACTTTTTACTCCAGTGTAACTGTTGAACTCAATGGAGTTGAAAGGTGTAATGCTGGAATAGAGCAAGGGTGTGTCAGGCTGTTGGTATACTGTGGAGTTCATTTAAGGCAGCACATCTTCCCATAGCAGCAAGCCCCAACATGAATAGATAAAAGATGGCGGAATGCTTCTGCAATAAGAACCTTCTATAGGTGCACAGATACCACAATCATGGGGACTATATAGATGGTTAAAATAAATAAAGCACACACCAGTATTGTAATCAGAAGGTTTAAATAATGTGTGGACTGATCCATAGCCACTGAAGTCAATGTTGCTGACCTTTCTACACCACTGCAAATCAGAAGTAACTCCACTGAAGTGGGTGCAGTGACACTGGTATGAAACTGGTGTAAATTGGATCAGACTCAGCTCCAAGGGCATTTTTCAAAAAAAAATAAAGCAGCTACATTAGAAATGTAAGTGCGTAAGTGACAGGAGCACCTTCAGGGTAAGTAAAAGACCAGCTCCCTCTCCCACCAGGAGCCTCAAGGGAGTTGGAATGTCTAAAGCGCTTTCTCCAGGCTACATCTTTAAGGGGGAAATAATCATGAGGCTCGTCAGAGGCCTCCATTTCCCTCAGCCCTACCCCGGCAGCAGTAGATGTCAGTGGACAACAGCTTCTCTGTCATTCTTGCTATTTCTTCTCTATTTGAATATAGTGTTGCCTTGGCTATATTAAAAAAAATTGGCAAGAACCAGAGCCTTGAAGCTTTACTGACACCAGGGAACTTAAGATGCTTCCCAGATGCTCTTTTGAAAGCCACTAAAGCGAAGAGCAGCAGCAAGTCCAAAAGAGAGAGTATGACACTTGCTGGACCATTACATTCCGAAAGTGAGATTCACCTCTTTGCAAAGAGCCAGTGCACAGCCTATGCTCCATTTTTGTCTCAATAAGCTTTCAGCGTAAGTGTTGGAGGTACAAGTCGTCGTGCTGTCCTTCTGCACGGGGGTGTATTCCATCACAAGTTAGGAAGAGAAAATGGTCTCATGCCCAGCTATAATGAGTGGAACTGCAGAAAGAGGGTCAGGTTTCAAGAGGGGGGACCTAGTCTGGTGTGGATTCCAGAGGTTCTGGATTCTGCCTGTTTACTGCATCATTTATTGTTCATGAAATTCTAGGGAAGTAGAGGACTTCCAAGGTTGCTACATTTTTTTTTCTAGAGGCTAGGCTGGTGGGGCATTCCCTGGGAGGCCTCTGGGACTGTGGAACTTACTGCTCCCCCTTGGTCCAAAAATAGTTGAAATTCGGTGATTTTTCCAGGCATGCTGCAAAAGATACCTCTTTGATAGGATTTCTGAAGAAGGCTGAGGTTATGCTTCCAGATGAAGAAGGGGCAGAAAGGAGTTTTTGTAGGTGGCTGGTTGGCTGGGTTCCTGCTGAAGTGATCATTTGATCACAGCTGCTGAGATTTAATTATATTGTTAATAGTGTGTTAGGGTGCTAGAGCCTTGGAGAAGCATCATTTTCAGTTATGATTTACATCAAAATTAATAAAGTATGGAAGTTGTGTATCCAATCTGAGACAAACCTTATAAAATGCAATGGTTCCTAATTACTAGCAATATAAAAGTGTGCGATATAGGGTGTTAAGTATTATAAATACCATAACTGAGGAAAGTAATATGAAAGGAAAATATAATGATAAGCAGGTCACTTTCAAATTTGTGATTGGTTTAAAGTTCTCTTTCTCTCTCTCTAACTGCTTTACATAGTTACCTAAGTGAGCAGCTTTCATGGTATCCATCCAACAGGATATTGTAATCAGAGTGCCAGTAATTCTGGGAAGCATCAAAAAAAATGTTTTAGAGGATGTTTAGTCAGAAGAAAATCACAGCAGAGGCAAACAGAAAAATTCCTGCAGAACTGTAGAACAAATTCTGCAAATAATTGCACCTACTGGACAAGTTAGATAAGGATGCAATACACACTTTAAAATAGTAATCTTGAAATTGCATATGTGGGTGTACAGTGAACATGAGTGCATTTTGCTGTAATTAGTGCCTTTTGTTTTGCATGTGAATTGCCCATTTTAAGTTTTTACCTTTAAAGATTCTCCTTTAAAAATTATTTGAATTAAGGAACTATTAAAATACATATGAAAACAGTTATATTGGAGAATATCATTATTTTTCATATTCACTAGTGTAATTCCTCTAATATCCATTCATTCTACAGGCTCCCCAATATTCAGATTAATCTAGATTAGATTGTGAATTCTAGATTAGGCCTTGATCCAGCCAACATTTTCACATGTAGTTAATGTTTAAGCATTTGACTTCAATGGGACTTAAGTACGTGCATAAAGATAAGCCAATGAGTACGTTTTTACTGAATCAAGGCCTCAGGATTTTCAACTGGGACCGTGTCTTTGATTTGTGTTTTGTACAGCAGCAAGGCTGTGATAAAGCAATTGAGCATGTGCTTAAAAGTAAGCATGTGTTTAAAAGCTTTGCTGAACAGGGGCCTAAATATTCTATAGGGCACAGAAAAAAATAAATTTAGGCTGAAACGTGCCCTATATTACATGCCTGTGCTAGCGGCAGAACAGGCTATTGGAGGCTTCTCTCCCCAGCACATGCAACAGAAGGGCAAGATCACAACCTGACATTCAAGAGAGCATGAGGGAGGGGGGGAACAGGCTACTGTGACAACCAGAGCTCTGAGAGGGCATGATCTGCGAGCTAGAGGCCTTGGACAGGTCCCCAGCTGGCTGTCACACATGCTTCAGTCTTCAACAAGCACTAGCCTGGGGTGAATGCTGCTGCTGTTTTTCAAAGGAGAGAGAGTTCATACACACTCTGTGTGGTATGGCTGCAAGGCCTGCACAAGCAGGATGTCTCTTGTACAAATGGATGCACACTGCCGCACTCCTTCTCTCCCCTCACCACATCCCAGCAGGAAAGGAACACGGCAGGATTTGGTCTTTAGTTTGCAATGGGAGGTACTTTTTCATACTCTGATGCAGAATTTGGGCACGCTTCCTTGTTTAGGCTTTGATTTTGTAAACTGCTGCACACAGGGACTCCTACACCTGGGCTAGCCTGTACACTCACAGAGCCACACAGGATTCACTGGGATGCATCCCGTGCATTTGAGTGCCTGGGGTCTGACGGCACTGAATATCTTCCATGACTGGGGCCTTTGACCTCTAATTTTAAAATTGGAAGCTACACTAGTAATGGAGAAGCATAAAAAAATGAAGGACTTTGTTTGGAGAGCATCTGGAAGTTTGGATGCTTTCCTGAAGGTTCCCAAAGCTTTAGGGTCTGGAAATTGGGCTTCAACACTTTTCTAAAAATAGATTTTTGGTATTTTGGAATTTCCTTTGCCAAAACAAGAAAATGCAGAGATATACTAACACAGTTCTGAATTCCCACATAATCTACTTTTGGCCTACTAAAAGCTATTACCTCACCCACTTTGTCTCTTTACAACAGGGGTTGGCAACCTTTCAGAAGTGGTGTGCCGAGTCTTCATTTATTCACTCTAATTTAAGGTTTTGTGTGCCAGTAATACATTTTAGCGTTTTTAGTAGGTCTCTTTCTATAAGTCTCTAATATATAACTAAACTATTGTTGTATGTAAAGAAAATAAGGTTTTTAAAATGGTTAAGAAGCTTCATTTAAAATTAAATTAAAATGCAGAGCCCCCTGGACCAGTGGCCAGGACCCGAGCAGTGTGAGTGCCACTGAAAATCAGCTCGCGTGCCACCTTTGGCACGCATGCCATAGGTTGCCTAGCCCTGCTTTATAATCTACTGAGTTAGTTATATCATCCTCAGTGCCGGAGAAAGTAAATCAAAGAGAGAGCTATAAGATATAAGCGTGAGGTGAAGTTAAAGCAACACAGATGAAATATGCGCTTAGATAAAAGTTTTCGAAATTCATAGGATACCTACTTAGTGCAATATTGAACCCCCTTAAAACATGTTTATTCTCTTTACTTTCTTATCCCACTCTAAACCCTGTGTTCTCTTGGCAAGGAAAAAACAAGAGTTTTTTTCAGATTCAGGAACTACCATATGCTGGAAAAGAGGAATACATCATGTGCTGTCATTGCAGACTCATCCTTTACAGTACCACCTACAGTGGAAGTCTAGCTGCAGGCTAGAGTTATACAATATCACAGAGGAAGATTAAGCATTACATTTATTGTGGTTGCTGGAAGGCGATATTATTGCTATTTCAGTAGGAGATTTATAGCAATATTTAATGAATGCTACTAGTTTTGTTATCAGTCAGTAACCATACACATGTTGTGCATATGGCAAGATTAAATTAAGTCTTTCTAATAACCTTACAAAAGTTGAACATTAGTGTTTTGGCTGTAGCAAATATAGTGATATAATGAAATCGTGTTAGTATAATGGCATGCTATTGTTATGTTGGACATACCTTGTTGGCCAAAATATAGGCAAAATTAGCCTTATCACTTTAGGCATTTTCCTAATGAAGAAGTTTATTATGATCTGTCTTTTGGAATGCATGGAACAGTTATTTGCCTCAGTCTGTTTATGAGAATATCATAGGGCAGAAACAGTTCAGGTACTAAATGCATTTTTTTTTAAATAAAGATTTGAATGATATTTTCCAGTTTAGCTATATCTGAATAATTTGGCTGAGCTCACTAAATTAGGAACTGTTACAGTAGATCAAAAATATGTGAAACTTAGGAGTTCCTAGAATTATTTTTTTAAATCAGGGTAGTTTCCTAATATCCATTCTCTGTTTCAAGACAGTCAACAGATATAATGAGAGAGTGAAGAGCAATAATACAGGCAACTCTTTTGCTTTGGGGTTTTTCCTAAGATTTTTTTTCAAAGCAGAAAAGAAAAGATTCATTATCCTAGATAGGCCACAAGAAAAATCGTATTTCAGTTTTCTTTGTTATAACATTTAGTCAGTGATCAGATTATGTATAAGTATATTACATTAAATATATTATTATGCACAAAACACTGCATGGGTTGAATTAAACTTAAGTGAAATTTTAAGTAACACATATCATAGTTAAATGATGGGGCCTGGGAACTGCTCTTTATGCTCCAGTGCAACGTATCTAGGTTCATGATTGGTATCAAGAGTCATTCTCTCAAACAATACTGGTAGGTGCAGCCTTTATTCTTCAGGAAGGGGGTTCATTACAAGATCCTGCTACTGAAACTTCTTTCAAGATTAGGTGTAAAGACAACAGGCCACAGAGGAATCTCCTAGTTTGGATGTTCTAGATGATTAAAAGCAACAAAAGGAGACCATGTGTGAAGCAGATTTGCTACAGACAGCATACCCTTGCTAGAGCAACAAGATTTCGAGGGTGATGTTCTCAGTACATATGTTTTTCCTCTCTCTTCTTTCTTAAAAGGCAGAGAAATCTGGCTACTTCTTACCCTTAGCTGAATTGTAGGTGCAAATCAAACATGTGGCAATTAACCAAGTCACTTTTTCTCTCTATAACAACAGTTAATTCCATAAAATTTATCAGGGTTTTACAGCTGTTGGTAGTTTGGGATAACTATTATGTTCATAGATGTGCGCTAAAATTTGGATCAAAGAAACCAACTGTATCATGGAATCATTAGAGAGAGTGTCTGAGGGAGTAAATTAATTTAAATTGTTGTTGAATAAAGCATCTCATTCTGTTGAACTCTGATCACCTTTATCTAAGTGGCAGTGCAGTAGTAATTAAAAAGGGTTAATTACATATTATTTTTAAAGCACACATTTACTTATAATTTTTAAATTAATTTTCTAAAATGCATGCACATTTTTCTGTCAATCAGTTTATTGGTCAGATGCTTCCTTCTGGCTGAGCGGTGTACAGTGCATGACTGGACGTGGGGAGGAGTTTTAAGGCGTTTTTTTATTTTCCCAGGGCTAATTAGAGTAGCCTTCAGACTGCTCTAAACTCTGCTGGCTGCCAACACATTCAGCTGAGATAGGGATCACTGAGATGCGCAAAATACATTGACTTTCCCCACTCTCCATTCTTTAACCTATTTTTCTTTTCAGCAACAAACTGTAACCAAATCTTTTGATGGTTCAGATGTGTTCAAAATATTTTCCTATCCCTTCTGGCTTCTAGTCAAGGTTGAAAATCTTGTAGGTTTTCCTTGCCATAGACTAAAGAGGTTTGGAAGCTTAAATAAGCATCCAAAATTTTGACTGCTTATTTGAACTGAACCCAAACTCTGAACCTTTGGAAGTTTGCTCTTCATTAATTTTCATAGTAGAAATAGGTATGAGCTTACAAAATCCAGATCCAGGTTCAGAAATAGGAGGGACATGCCCATGTGTCATCATGGCACCTCTTTAAAGATGCTGTCTTGTGCTCCAGAATCTCAGCTTTTATTAAAAACAACAACCACTCTCTCCCCACCCCTCGCCCAAACCATAAAACAGCCAGTCTCTAGTTCAGGGGTCGGCAACCTCTGGCACGCAGCTCGCCAGGGTAAGCACCCTGCTGGGCTGGGCCAGTTTGTTTACCTGCCGAGTCAGCAGGTTCAGCTGATCGTGGCTCCCACTGGCCGTGGTTTGCTGTCCCAGGCCAATGGGGGCGACGGGAAGCCGCGGCCAGCACATCCCTTGCCCACGCCGCTTCCCGCAGCCCACATTGGCCTGGGATGGCAAACCGCAGCCAGTGGGAGCCGTGATTGGCCAAACCTGCCGACGCAGCAGGTAAACAAACTGGCCTAGCCCGCCAGGGTGCTTACCCTGGCGAGCCGCGTGCCGGAGGTTGCCGACCCCTGCTCTAGTTATTAGGGCTGTGAAGAAACACTCAGTTCACATTTTTTGAGGTTAACTGATGAACTGATCCACATGTGCCTGGAAAGATCAGGGAACAATAGCTCTGAGAGATGTGAACTGCCTCATCAAGGTGTCAACTAAGATGCCCATTAATGACAACATTTAAATGTCAACATTATTAACCATTTCATTCCTCATGTAAGAGAAGAGAGCGAAGCTCACAGATCTGCACAATTTGCTGGGAATCCAAGTTTGGTGCTACAAGTGGCGTGGGTGTTGCTTTGTTGCTTGGGAGATACTGTTTATTTTGCCTCTCAATCAAGAAGGAGCCACACCCAAAGAGCCTAGCAGAGCCCATGGACATATTGACAGAGTCAGCTCAAGGGATCCAGCAGAGTTCAGAGGGCACGTTATCGTATTTTGAATATCTGTACACTTTATAGTGCGTGGAGTCTCATTTTGGTAACTTATATGGGCGGAGCTTATTTTGTGCCACTATTCCCCCTCCCTCCCCCCGCTCTGTTTCAGGTAAGGATACAGACTTGATTTTTCTAGGTATTGGGATGCGCATTGTGAGTTTAGGACCATGCTTCAGTGAGTGGCAGCTTTCGCTGAAGTTCACAGGTTCAACGGCGCCCACAGAAATCATGAAACCAAGGGTGCAAAACCACCTCGTGCAGGAGGCAGGGGCAGGAAGCCATGTTTGCTCCTTTGCATGAGAAACTGTGTGAGACTCCCCAGCCTGGGCCCTGCGCCATGATAGCGCAGCTCCCAGCCACGTCACTGTGTGATGATGTCAGAGTCGTGTGCTGCTGTGGAAGACTGAATGGCAAAAGGAGCACCGCAGGGGGAGGAGTGGGCTATGGGACAATGACCTCAGGTGTTCTGGTCTCCAGGCAGCAGGGATGTGGGAATGGGATGCTGGGTTCATGGCTACTTGGACCAGCTCTTGGGCAGCCACATGAAGTAGGCCCTGTAGTGAGGCCAGGCTCAGGTCTCCCACCGGACCACACCCCCTACCTTCCCGGTGCGCTCATTGTATCATGCTCTGTTTGTATTTATGCTTTGTTTTGTTTCATACTATGATTACACTAGAGTTTGGTAGAACACACCCATTGAACTAGGAGGCTAGATCTGACACTGGCTTCATTTTTTAAACATTTAGATATTAAAATCCTTGTTAAATTATAATTTACTTCTGTGTGCAAAACACTGAATAATTTTGGATAGGTGAGTAGTCTATTTTTGTATTACTTACGTTTTAGAATGATAGAATCAGAACTATTTGGACTTGTAACTTTTGTGGAGAGAAAGGGGCAAAATACAACAAAACAGATACAAGAAATGTATCCTTTAAAAACACCATTTTCTATTAAATCGCCTGCTGCATAGAGCTCTTTTTAAAATATGTGTATGCAAGCCATATGCAAGCATAACACAAGAACTAGGGGTCACCAAATGAAATTAATAGGCAGTAGGTTTAAAACAAACAAAAGGAAGTATTTCTTCACACAACGCACAGTCAACCTGTGGAACTCCTTGCCAGAGGATGTTGTGAAGGCTAAGATTATAACAGGGTTTAAAGAAGGACTAGATAAATTCATGGAGGATAGGTCCATCAATGGCTATTAGCTATGATGGGCAGGGATGGTGTCCCTAGTCTCTGTTTGCCAGAAGTTGGGAGTGGGCGGCAAGGGATGGATCATTTGGTGATTGCCTGTTCTGTTTATTCCCTATGGGGATGCTGGCATTGGCCGCTGTTGGAAGACAGGATACAGGGCTAGATGGACTTTTGGTCTGACCCAGTATGGCCGTTCTTATGTTCTTAAGCATTCTCAACAGCAAAAGTTATAGTAATGTGTAAAGGTGTATTCTGTTGTTATCTAGCTATTGCGTGTGTATGTATTTAGATAGATAGATATGTCTGTTTATTTAACTTTATTATCAGTAGTGGGCAATGTACATTTTACAAAATTTAATTTAAATATGGTAGATGCAGGAATACTGCTTATGTTTTCTCTTTACTTACTAGAAATGCAAGTCATTCATTTAGGTAAGTCTTAAATAAAGTATCATTTAAGCTTTAATTTTTATTTTAAAGTTTCCCAATATAAATAATATCAGGCCATTATGTTACGTAGACGTTTCTATTGGGAATAATGTTGATGTGACTGACAAAGTCAATTATACACTATTCTTGAATGTTTTGAGGCCTATGATTTTAATATTTCCGTATTGCCCGTGTGAAGAGCTACAATAACTATTGCAGTGGATGAGTCACAATAAATAGCAGCAAATGCATTCTAACCTCTGACTCTGTGACGAACAGCATGGGGACTATCTGCGGCTCTGGTTTTAATTTCAATGGCATCAAAGGAAAACTCAAGAGCTTCAGAAAATAACTCTAGCGCCATGCCTCTGATAAAATAAAATGCTTACCCACAGACATAAATTACCATGGGAATAAAAAGACTGTACCAAAATTACATAGTTTCACAATGCTCTTAAATCAAAGTCCGGAGCACAGCTCACAAATTCTGATAGTCACACTACTTGATGAGCAGTCTTTTCTGGCACTAGCTAACCTAACAGGTTTCTTCAAATGGTGGTACTGTATATACCTGGATTGTTTGGGGCATGCAGGATGGCTACCAGAGGTAATTTCGGTAGCACTAGTGTCAGGGCCGGCTCCAGGGTTTTTGCTGCCCCAAGCAGTGGAAAAAAAAAGAGAAAAAAAAAAAACCGCGATCGCGATTGGCGGCAGTTCCACTGCGCCGCTTTCTTCTTCGGTTGTAGGTCCTTCCCTCCAAGAGGGACCGAGGGACCCGCCGCCGAATTGCCGCTGAAGAGCCCGACGTGCCGTCCCTTCCCCTTGGCCGCCCCAAGCACCTGCTTGCTGGGCTGGTGCCTGGAGCTGTCCCTGACTAGTGTCCCAATGGGTCCTGCCACACGTGAACCCCAGTATGTTTTTTGTTTTCAGTGGGGTTGCATAGAGGTTGAGGACAATAGAATTTGGCCCTCTGTTTAGTGCCATTGCAAACCCTAATGAGGCAGTTGCTGCAGGGAGGAAGTGAAGGTTTATTATGATGAGAAGAATAACCTTCTTGTGAAAATTAATTTCCCAGCATGCATGTTAGAAAACATTCTTCCATAGGCCTCACTGCAACATTACACTACATAAGAATGGACATACTGGGTCAGATGAATGGTCCATCTAGCCCAGTATCCTGCCTCTGACAGTGGCTGCTGTCTATTACTTTCATTGGGTGATCCTAGCTCTTGTGTTATGTGAAGGGGTAAATAACTCTTCTCTATTCACTTTCTCCATACCAGCTGAACTCATGTCCCTATGAACATGACACTTAGTTAGACTTCCATTGCCACTGAACTCATTGAAGTTGAAGCTGCATGTAATTACTTTTTGCCCTAGTAAATTGTGCTCTCCTTAGTAGTGATGGCAATCCAAGGGTACATCTACATTGCACACAAAAAAACCCAAACCCTGTAACAGTAAGTCTCAGAGCCTGTGTCTGACTCGGGCTTGCAGGACATGTGCTACAGGGATAAAAATAGCAGGGTAGGCTTTCCTGCTCAGGCTGGGGTGGGTCTCAGAGCCCAGGATCCATCCCGAGCAGGAACGTCTACACCAGTGGTTCTCAAAGCCAGTCCGCCGCTGGTTCAGAGAAAGCCCCTGGTGGGCCGGGCCGGTTTGTTTACCTGCCGTGTCGGCAGGTTTGGCCGATCGCGGCTCCCACTGGCCGCAGTTCGCCGCTCCAGGCCAATGGGAGCTGCTGGAAGCAGCGGGCCGAGGGACTTACTGTCTGCCCTTCCCGCAGCCCCCATTGGCCTGCAGCAGCAAACCGCGGCCAGTGGGAGCCGTGATCGGCCGGACCTGCGGACACTGCAGGTAAACAAACCGGCCCGGCCCACCAGGGGCTTTCTCTGAACCATCGGCGGACCGGCTTTGAGAACCACTGGTCTACACTGCTAAATTTTAGCCCTGTAGCATGAGCCTGAGTCAGTTGACCCAGGCTCTGGGATTCGCTGCCACTGGATTTTTTTTTTTTTTTTTTTGCAGTGTAGACGTACCCCAAGAGCTTCTGTATTCAGCGCCGAAGTCAAGACATCATTCCCATGAACTATAAAACTGAAACCCTGGCCACAGTATTTATTGCAAGAGGACCCACATGCCCTTGACCAATTCTGACGTTGGTGCTTACTATACAATTTGCCTGTCCAATTTCCTTTTGGGTTTGTAATTGGATAAACTGTGCTTTGGTTCCTTCCTAATCCCTTCTATTTTCTGTTGCTGTGGCAGCATGTGTACCTTGGTATGTCTTCACTGCGGAATTAACCTGGGCTTTTACCCTGATGTTGTCTCATAGCCCAGCCATCCACAAACACAGACTTCTCACCTGAGTTTAGTGGTGCTTTCAAACTGGGATAGCTGGCCTGGCTTGGGGGTGGGTGGGTTTCAGCCCATGTTCAGCCAATGGGGCTGGTATCCCACCCACTTTGCGTTGAGGATGCAGGCTAAATCACTCAAGTGCTGATAGTCCTCCAGTGCCTTCCAACAGTTCCCCATGTGTGCCCAGAAGGGCAGACAAGTTCTCCCACAATTCACTGGGAAAGAATGATAGAGCAGCTCAGCTTACTGCATTCCTGGAATGTGCCCCCTAGCAGTCCTAGCAACACACCTGGGGTCAAGCAACACCAGAGAGG
Organism: Chrysemys picta bellii; assembly: GCF_011386835.1. Lineage (NCBI taxonomy): Eukaryota > Metazoa > Chordata > Testudines > Emydidae > Chrysemys > Chrysemys picta. Next base: position 10,176,310 of record NC_088800.1, on the reverse strand, counting down.
ATGCATTAACTCAAATAGGGCTTTGCAGTGTGGCTGCTCACACCTGGGTTTGGCTAACCTTAGGTGCTTATCACCCAGGCTAACCCTGCAATGAAGACATAACCTCTATGGTTACATTCCAGTGACCAGGGGAGGAAGACTCTCTAACCATACTGTGCTATAAACAGTCCCAATAGATATTGATGATAATCTTCATCTACTCAATATTGTTGGTAACCTCTGATAACAGTCACTTCAAAGGTAACTGAGAATCATCGAGCCTCTTCTGTACTGCCATACAGTCCATTTGTAACCCCTAAAACCACATTCATCCCAGCTAATGATGGGTGTCTAAAATGTCCTTGCAATGTTCACGATAACTTGGCCCAAATTTACTCTCCACTTCTGTCCCCAATTGAAAGCAATTAAGTATATGCTTAACTTTAAGCCTGTGTCTAAGTCCATCCCTATTCAGCAAGCAGAGTACTTAAACATGCTTAAGTCTCATTGAAGTCAATTTAAGCTGTCAAGCCGTTTTGTTGTTGTTGTTGTTGTTTGTGTAAACTATTATTGTCAACATATTCTTTAAATGCTTAGCTTTTTCAATGCATTACTTTATAAAACCATGTGTCGGGTGAATCAATTGTTGTAGCTTGGAGTTCATTGCCTCTGCAAGCTAAAGTTGAGCCGGCGTACTTGAGATTCCAAGAATCAAGTGGCTCAAAGGAGGTTTTCATTAGTTTAGTCAGGACCAACTCAATATCTCATAACACAGACCGTTTCATAATAAGGGATTTTGAGTACCTCGCCTAATAACTACAGGCTAAGAAGAAATCGTTTTGCTTTCCACTAACTCTTAAAAACAGCACTGATTGCCAGATAAACTTAAAAGGGAGTGATCAGTGAACTTGACTCTGACAAATGTAGAAGGTTCTTAAGCAGGTTTTGTGTGTAATTTCTACAGTCTGATTCTTATGCAGAAGAGCAAAAAAATGCATCTATTTAAGTTCACCTAGTGGAATTCTTTTAAGAAGTCAGGAGGAGGTTTTCTGGTACCTTTTTTTCTTTTTAAGGAGGGGAAAAAATACTCGCATGTTTGATCTTTATTTCTTTCAGAAGTTGTGTCCCGAGAGAGGTGTGGGGGGAGAGGGGCAGAGAGAGAAAGGAAAAGAATGAAATAACCTGGTTTTCTTTTCTTCAACAAAAGACCATCACTTACTTGGTTTGGGTACTGCAGCTTAAAGTATGGTTTCTCCCCCACTTAAAGACAATTGAAGATCTAATTCTTTTTGACTGACTGTTCGGGTCCTTTGGAGAATAGTTCGGTCCATCTGTTTTAGAATATTCTCCTTCCTAGAAATAATTTATTTAGAAAAAAAATGAATAGCTCATTTTCCAGATTTTTGGCCAAATTCTGGGGTATGGCTGGTCTTCAGAGTTCACAGGTTGTGAGGAGGAGGTGGTATATGCACAGTTCAATTAAAGCTCACATTTGCCTCAGGTCAGCTCTAGTTTACACCAGCTCCAAAGGGACATCCTGGCCATTCTTCCTATTCCATATCTATAAGGGAGTGGTATAAGTCTACACCAGGTCTATCACACTTACATTTGGGTTATCCTCCATGAGTCAGTCAAACCAGTTGTTTCAGATTGCGCCAGCAATGTCGTTCAAAGTAGACACACCTCACCTGTGCATCTGGCCTCTTGAGAGCTTTATGACTGTAAAGTCTGCAAGCTTGCTGTACATAAAACTATAGTTTGAGTGTTCATTATAACATATTTTTACAGTTCTTAAGCACTTTGAGATTCTCCATCCTACAAGATATTTGTATGAAATGGGTTTGTCTGCAGACTCAAGGTTCTTGCCCTATTTTGGAAGCTTCTGATCTTTGATCACATCTAGATTGTGCTTGTTTGGATAAATTTCCCCTAAAATGAAGCAGGTAGGTTCAGATTATATCCTGTATAGTCCCTATAGAAATTAGAAATTGTCCCAGCCTTCACATGATGAGGAGGGGACAGGTAGTACCGTACCCCTTTTGCCAGTGGGAAATATTAGACCGGAGTTAGCAGAATATGTGATCCAAATGTATCAAAAAGGGAGCAATTGCTCCCATATACAGAGCTGACAATGCTTTTCATTTTGTATTTGTAGCACTTCCAGGACAGTGCATCCAGGCTGGAATCAATTGTTTTGCAAAACCGGGCATAGACCCATGCAGGGTCCCATATTCAGTAAATATTACCAGGGGCAGACATAACCTGTTCTGTCATGGAGTGTCTGCAACCCAGCTTGGGAAGCATCTCCTTCTCCGCTCCTGATCCAAAAGGTACAGAGGGCCTTTTGGATCAACTCTGTGGGTCCAGGGTGGTGGTGGTGGTGAAGAGAACCATGGTGATGTGCAACTGCTGGCCCACTGAACTTCATGCCAGGTCACATAACAAAGCACACCCCTATGAATGATGTGGTCATATTTCAAAGGAAGCCTCTCATTGTCTTCTCTATCTTCCCTTCTCTCACTAGTAGGAATTACTGACATAATTACTGTTCTTTTTAACTTGCTAATTGTGTACACAGCTATTCCGTGTAACCATATTTTACAGTTCCACTCACCTGTGTCCCTTCCCCCATATCGCTTCCTCCTCCTTACCAGGCACCAGCAGCATAATGACTATTAACATCTTACATCTTTTTGGAGTGGATGGTTGGCTCACTCCTCCCTTTTTTTAGCAACTGGTAATTCTGTTCCCCTCTGAGTTATATTTAGGGGAGTGAGTGACCTGCCTGACCCCATCCTGTGCCAGCAATGAGGCTGCAACACTTCATCTGCTGGAGCTTTAGTTCTGGGGCTGAGAAGTGTGTGTGAGATGGGAAGCTCATGGGTATGATCCCCTGCACCAAGTGGCACCACAACTTCCTGCTGCAGGACCATAGCTTGGTCTTGCAGCCATTGAAATCAATGGGAGGTTTGCCATTGACTTCAGCAGAATCAAGATCAAGACTTGCACTGTGTTTTACACCAGTGTAACTCAGTTGCCTTCAGTGGATTTACACTGGTATCAGCAAGAGGAGGTTAAGGGAAATGAGCAAACAATTCCACGGAATTCGCTGGCAACTTTGCCAAAAATATCTACAGGTCTGTCTCATCTTACATGCGGGTTCCGTTCCGCGGTTAGCGCGTAAAGCGAAAACCGCGTATAGTCAAAATTACATTGAGTTCAATGCTGGGCGGAATCGCCCACACTACAGGTACAGTATTAAAATGGTTATTTTTCTCTTTTATGGTTTTTTTTTTTTGCCGACCGCGTAAAGCTGAAATCGTGCATGTTAAATGCGAGTAAGATGTGACAGACCTGTAATTTACTTGGGAAGCGTTTGCATAGTATAGTAATGGGCACTGTAGAAGGCCCATAGATAGATAGATAGGACAGAATACTTCTGCTTGCCAATCCAGATACGTTTTTTTATTATTTTAATTTATTTTCTTAGGTCTAGATTTTGTCACAAGGACACAGTAGAGAAGGAAATTTCCTTCCCTGTTTCCCCCCCCCCCCCCGCCCCGCTCATTCCCAGAAAGAAGAAATTTGCTGCCGGCCTATACCACTGTCCTGGTTCTTCTGCACTGGCTAAGGAGGAGGGGAATCTGGCAGTCAGGCTTTGCCCATATCACCACCTACCTCTTTTGGGGATGGAGTAAACAAGCACTTAGTCCTATATATGCTACTTCACCTGAACTCAAGATACAAATGTGCTGTGTAGGACAATTCATATTCCTATGTGTGGATATGTAGTCCAAGTTGCAAGCTAACCCTCATTATCATCTGTAACAACCAACCAATGTACAATAGGTAACAATGGGCTTAAATTGCAGTAAGAGAGGTTTAGGCCTAAGTGTCAGGCTGGATAAGGACAGGTTCAAATTGCCTATGGAGGTTGTAGAATCTGTGTCATTGGAGGGTTTTAGAACAGGTTAGACCAAGGGTCGGCAACCTTTGGCACGCCGCTCGCTAGGGTAAGCACCCCGGCAGGCCGTGCCAGTTTGTTTACCTGCCATGTATGCAGGTTCGGCCGATCGTGGCTCCCACTGGCCGTGGTTCGCTGTCCCAGGCCAATGGGGGCAGCGGGAAGCGGCGGCCAACACATACCTCGGCCCGCGCCGCTTTCTGCTCCCTCCATTGGCCTGGAGAGGCGAACCGCGGCCAGTGGGAGCCGTGATCGGCCGAACCTGCAGACGCGGCAGGTAAACAAACCAGCCCCGCCCGCCAGGGTGCTTACCCTGGTGAGCTGTGTGCCAAAGGTTGCCGACCCCTGGGTTAGACAAACACCTGTCAGGAATGGTTTAGTTATTACATAGTCCTGCCTTTAGTGCAGGAGATTGGATTAGATGACCTTCCAGTCATCACCACTTCTATGATTATGATTCTAATAATTATTAAAAACCTATGATGGCAGGGTGAGATTTTGATCCTTAAAACTGCTGGTAATTTGCAACCTGGAACTGTAAAATAATTACCCACAGCCCCATTTACTCTGTGTTCCTCATAGTTTGATTGGTGGGTCTTATCATGCCACTCTGAAGACATTTAGAACTTACCTGATTGGTTAGCGTGCTTCTGTGGGGGTTAAAGTGTAATGCCCATTGCTTACTCTGCAGGATAAATTAGAGTTAAAGGGGGATGAGAGGTGGGGTTGTGGGTTTTTTATTTTTTATTTTTAAATTTAAATAAGAATCGGAATCATCATAACATAATATAAAGGGACCAATATCAAACAACCATGGCTCATTCCTGAGCTTTGATTTTTATATCCATGCATGTTTAAAAAAAAAAAAAAGGAAAGAAAAAGAAAACCAAACATGTGTGCTGCCTTTTAATAAAGATCATATTAAAAATTCAGTAAATAGCAATATCTCTGATCTTTTAACAAAAGCGGCTGGTTTACAGGAAATTAAATGAAAAAAAAAAACTTGTTAATCCTTTTTGATTTCTGTATATGGTGGCTAGAAGCAGTATTCTTTAATTCACAGAATTCTCCTCTCTTCCACCCCCTTTTTTACATTTCTTCTTCCTCTTCTTCTTCTTTCTTTATTTTATTTTTTTAAATCTTCTCCGGCACAAATGTTGTCTGGGTAACCTCGGTGTAAATACAGCCTGTTCCTCTGGTACCTTTAAAAATAAATAATAAAAGAATAATAATAATAAAAAAAAAGCAGTTGTGTCATTGTCTCATCCCTGTGGCCTTGCTGTGAGGGATCCGTCTCGAACCAGGTGATAACCTGATAGACTTTATCTTGTCTTTTCTAGGCCTCCCTGAAGCCTGCCAACACTTCGACTGGCTGTTAGGCATTTTAAATATCCCCCATGAGCCCTAACCTTACCCCTTTTCTCTTCTTGTCAGCTGGAATGTCTCAGAGCTGTCAGAGGCTTGTTGCTTATTGATGTTTCCGTGTGTTTTATGTCTTGTCTGAGATATGACAGCCCCTGACACAGTGCTGATTTCAATCAGCCTGCTTCTGGAGAGGCCTAAGATTTTTTTACTCACACAGTCCCAGCCTCTAGCATACTTCAGAGGCCTCCATCTAATGAAAACGTTTCAGTAGGCTGAAATAAATGCCCAGTGCACCAAACAGCAGTTGATGAATTCACAAGATGGGGGGGGGGGAGGGAGAGAGAAAGAAGCAAAACAAAAAAACCCCTCTGCTTTTGTTATAAGAAAAGCAAGAAGACAGAGTGACCCCACGAGCCAAAGGTTCTGACACTGAATCAAATCCCTTTAGGCCTGAACTGGCAGGCTGGGCCTGGCTGTAGATTACTTCATCATATCTTAGAACTAGGCTTGTATGTACCTCAGGATACCCTACATGTAAAAAGCTGGATATGTTACCCCAGCTGCCCATTAAGTCAAGTCTCAATGTCTTGCAGAAAATGAAGGTCTGTCTCGGGGAGCATTAAAAGCAAGCTGAAGGGGAAAGAAACATGTAGTTACTAAAGCCAGAGATCTCAATTATTTGCATTTATCCTATCTTGAAAGAAAGAGGATAGTCAGTTTTACACTAGGTCAAGTATTTTTATTTACAGTTTACAGGGACACTAAAACAAATCTTTGAAACGTGGTATATTCGTTTAATAAGGGCTCGATCGTGTCTCTAAGGTACAAGCCTGCATTGAGGGCTGGGGAGAACTGCATTCCCTCAGTGGGAGATCCAGGAGACATTGTGCCTCAAGCATACACAATTCCACCAGGAGTCCCAGGGAGCACCCCCCCGCCTCCCTCAGGTTATACCAGCTCTGCTTATGGGTGGGTATGCACAGTGCTTAATTTGTGCCAGGACTGAGCCGACACCATTAGGCTTGGCAGTTCATAGCCCCGGCACCTCTGGGCTTGCTGCATCACTTACGAATATTAAAAATTTGCTTGATCCCCAGCACCTCTTTCTTTACAAATTAAGCACCTGGTATGCAGGGGGCAACAGCTATAGTGCTGCCCAATTGCCATTCAATTCGCAGAGGTGAACATTGCTGTATGTACCAGCCTCACATAGACTTTATGCACAGGCAGCACAAAGTTCTCTTATTGCAGGTGTTGAATTTGCTTTTCTCCTATATTCTTGTCTTCAGGAAGACTAATTTAAAAAAACCCTTTCCTTAACTATTGAACAAATTCAATGAAATCCATAAGCACAGTGACTCAGACGGTTTTGTTTGTAACAGAGAGAACTCTGGGTATAGTCTTATTCTGTCCTTCAGATGGGAGACTTTAATCCTCAGACTTATTTTCACAGATCTCAGTGCCCAGTTTTGAGTAACAAATTATATCCGTGCCTCCAAGCCAAACAAGGAGTGAAAAATTCTATTTAAAAGAAAGTGGAGGGAAGGAAATAATACTGTCCATCTACCTACAGTAGAATTCCATTTTTAAACTGCTTTGATATTTTTAACAATATTAATATAATAACAGCAGCATGTGCCTATTGGGTTAGTCTGTATTTTATAACTTAGTATCCAATTTTTCCCTTGTTTCCTGCAGGACTGTCACTATTAATTCCTGCTCCCATTTTTTCCGTCCGTGTGAGCATTGTCATTGGACTATTGTTTGTAAGTGATAAGCGGCCCCAAGTATTATTGTTATTTCACTGCTGCTTATCGAATGTCAACAAATTGACCAAAAGTATTAAAAATTTGGTGTCAGTTTAACCCTCTCTTAGCCAGATATTACCCCCACTCCCATCCCCGAGAATGTGGTTGCTGCTGTAGTCTCTAAGAATAGGAAAATAGGAAACCAGTTGAAAGGAGAACTGTCACAGGGAAATAAAATACCTCGGGGGGTAAAGAATGCTTTCACAATATGGCTTTAAGATTTTAATTTATATTGGTCTTGACTCATGACACAGCCTGAGCAAGCCAGGGCCTGGGAGTCAGGTCTCCCACTGACCCTTGTGTAGACAGGTTGAGAGAGAGATGTCAGCTGAAAACTCCCAGGAATCATAGGGCTGCCAAGCACTTTGAAAATGACTGCCAATTTGGCCTAGTCTCAGCTGAATGCATGCCCAAGAGGGAGGGGAATGGCAATAATAAAGCAGTTTAGTGGGGAAAGATATTGCTTTCAAGCTCCCAAACCTACCAGTCTATTTTATAACAATATCACACACGCGCACACACACACACACACACACACACACACACACTCACACACCATCTTTTGAAGAAAGGCATGACGGAGGATAATTCACATTGACGTCTCCTTTTACCCTCAAAGAATCCAACCTACCAAACAACCCAAACCCCTCCCCCCGCAAAAAACTTTGAAAACCCTTGAAACAAATCAACCTAAAACGAGTAAATGAATGAAATCTAAAAACCGAAACCAGAAACCCTATTCCAAGGAGAGCTTTTAGATTGAAAATGTCTCTGTGCAAGAGACTCAACAAAGTCCGCTAGGGACTTTACTATTGCTATCAGTTTTATGTGGAAGGAGCTCAGACACTACAGTGATGGGCAGCAGTGTAAAAACCATATAGAGAGACATGATACTTAGGATCTAAAGCTTCTTCTCCAAATCAGGCAGGTCTTTTTTAAAGCAATATTGTTGTTAAGTGGTCCAGTGTGCAGTGTTTGCATTGCTGTTAGCTACTGCAATGGAAACACTAGCTTCCATTTAATTATACTGTAATCAATTTTGCTTCCATTTTAGTATATTCCCCTATGACATGTCAAGGTTAAGACAGAAGCTTTGTTGTGAAGTGGATCAAAGGTGATAGGGCTCTTCAGATCACTCTGGCCTGACACTGTGTCTCTTACTCACATGATTAGTGCCATTGAAGTTAGCGAGATTACATGTGTGAGTAAAGGCTTGTGGGATCAAGGGCTAGAAAGGCAAAAAGACAGATACCAGTATTTGCTGGTATCATAGTGTATACTGCATATGTTTTTCCAGGAATAAGAACTACTTAATGCACTTAACTGTACTGTTTAAGAACACTTAGATACCAAAAAGAAAAAAAAAAGAGTAGTATTTGGCAGACACTTTCGTCTGCTGCAGCATCTGCCTACAATATGCTGCGTACCTGCATAGATACATTTGGGAAATGAAAGGTAACAAGAATTTATCAAAGGATTACCAAGCACGGATGCTATCATTCACAACTGTTACAGATATAAATTGTCTTAATCACATCATTTTCTCCTCAATTTAATTTTTGTCAGAATGTCTTTTGTTTGAACTGCCAAAATGTAATCTAATATGAAATCAGTTGCTTCTGCGATTTTTTTGTTTTGCTTTTGGTCTTCATGTAAAATACCTTCAGTGAAAATGCCATGATACCTTTGTTTATAGTCTGGTAGAAATTTAACATAACAACCCTCCTCCAAACAAACAGCAAAACCAAAACCCCACTTTACTTTTAGAATTTAATAGGGGTGAAGACAGTAGTTTCAGTAAAAGTGACTCTAACCAATGTATAGAATTTAGTAGGATTTTTGAACTATCCTAAATGGTCCTTGAGCAGGGATAGAATTCTGTAGGATTAAGGTGGTTAATGAAAATGCATAGGAATGATGATATTTTGTTTTAAATTCTATAGAACTTTTTCATAAGAGCAATCCACAACTCCATTCCAAAAAAACAAACCTACCTTCCTTCAAAGCCCCTCATTAAGATTTTCATCCTGACGTGTCTTGAGAACTAAGGTCTGGATCCATCAAAGCCATTAAGCACACGCTTACCTTTAAGAATGTAAGTAGACCCATTAAAGTTGTTTAAAGTTCAGTACTTAAGGGTATTGCTGGATTGCGGCCTCAGTGCTACCAAATTTATCTCCAGATTCAATAACATAACCATTTTTTTATTCTTCAGACTTCAAAAATAAATTCATTTTTAAAGTATATTCTGCCATTCATATACTGTACATCAGGGGTCGGCAACGTTGGCACGCAGCTCGCCAGGATAAGCACTCTGGTGGGCCGGGCCAGTTTTATTTACCTGCTGACGCGGCAGGTTCGGCCGATCGCGGCCCCCACTGGCCGCGATTCGCCGTCCCGGGCCAATGGAGGCGGCGAGAAGCCGCGGCCAGCACATCCCTTGCCCGCGCCGCTTCTCTCCGCCCCCATTGGCCCGGGACGGCGAACCGCGGCCAGTGGGGGCCGCGATCGGCCGAACCTGCCGCGTCAGCAGGTAAATAAAACTGGCCCGGCCCGCCAGGGTGCTTACCCTGGCGAGCCGCGTGCCGAACGTTGCCGACCCCTGATTTAGCCTCACCAACACAGCAGAGGGAAGAGCAAGGTGTGCCAGCTGTAGGTTGGCTCCTGGAACAGGGGGACCAGAGATTTAAGTCACAGTATGGTCCTGGGTCTGCTCTTTGGGCAGCGCAACTACATGCTGCCCCTTACTCTGGGCTTGTGACAAAGCCAACAATCCAGACCTTTAGTAAGAAACTATTCAAAAGAGACAACTGTGGTGGGGTGGAGTTAACTCCCAAATAATGCATACAAGACATGCAATTGAACCATTAGGCATTCATCTGTGACAGGAGAACTCTTTTCTATAGAGCCCTTTCCTCCTTCACTCCTCTTGAAAGGAGCCAGACTCTCAAATGGTTAGCTCTAGTTCTGGAAGAATCATTAGTTCTTCCCTTTAAGTTAGCCATCTGCCTTCAGAGACCATGTCAAAGCCTGCTAATCCCTTTTCAGTTATTAAAACTACCAGGAAGGCCCATCTTTTGTTCTAATAGCAACTTGCTCACAAACAGTATTTATTTTTTCATACCATTTTAAGATGAAATTTGTATTTTCAGGCTCAAAATGATGTGCTTATTTCAGTTCTAACAGGACCTTATTGTGCAAAACCAAGTAACAGAAGAAAAGCATTTGCTTATGGAATGTGCATCTAGACATATAACCAATATGCACTGGAAGTAATCAGAAAAGTATGAAACGCATGTGAGTATTTCTATATTTCATTGTGAATTCAAAACCGGTCTGGGTTTTGCAAAATTTGGTGAAATATTACTTTCACCGAAAATGGGCCCCTTTCCAACCAAAATGTTTCAGTTCTGTAAAGACATGAAATATCATGGCTCTCCATGTTTTTATAACCAAATACAGGTGTTGTGAAATTTTCTGAAAACATAAAGTTTCAATAGCAGGAAAAGAGATGTGTAGCTGAATGGATTCTAATGCAGGACTGGAGCCTTAAACATTAGGGACCACATTTTCAACCCTTTGTAGACAGTTTTGCTCAGCAATTCCATGTAGTGTTACACACACACACTTGTACTTATGCATCTAAGTATCAGATTGCACCCACAAATCAGACATTTTGACATATAAGACCTTGACCCTCTAAGCTGCTGAGAAATTTTTGGAAGAGCTGAATATTGCTCAGCATCTCACAAAAGAGTTTAGCTCCTTACAAGATTAAGCCCTAAATGTCTTAGCCCCCAGTATTACAATGAGTTCTGCATGGTTGATTCCTGTGCCCGTGCAGAGCCATTATTTTCAGTAGGGCTGGGTATGGGTGCAGGGATCTGCCCAGATTAGATCAGGACTTCAAAGTGGTCCTGCAATTATTCAAGGCCAGAATTTGAAAGTGCTGAAGCGGAGACTGGTGTTTGAAAAATCTGGCCCTAAAATACATCTTTAAAAATAAAATATTTTAAAATATTTTTTTCTTGCACTTGCCTACTGATTTTTTTCTTTGAGTCAATTCCACATAATCTCTGCAGAAACACCTAAAATAACACAGTGTAGGAAATTGCTTCTGGCTGTTATCACCCAATGGAAGAACAACGTGTAATTCTGAAAAGATTGAAAATTCTGGAAATAGCATTAGGGATACTGAGAACTGTTTCTGTTTAATTAAAAACCTCTGAAATGGCACAAATGTATCCATAAATTCTAGATAATATATGACATGCATAATGCATAGACATTTTACCACAGTTTTTATTCACAAAAGTGCTTATCTATGGAGACACTTGAGTGCTGAAAAAACCTAGGAGTCTGACATGACCTATCTGCTAAACTGGAGCTAGCGCAATGGAATTTAACATGGCAAAACTCCAGGTCTGGCTCAAGTTTTCTGCCCTTTAACACAGATCATAGTGTAATTTGGACTAATGTAATGTTATACAGTTTTGGCTACTCTGTGTCAGGAGCACATCAGTTCCTTTATATCTCTTTACTTTGAATGTAAAGTTGTAAAGTGTTTCTACACTCAGATTTGGGCCTTCATCCAAGAGACACTGGGGCCAAATATATCATGGGTGTAACTCCATGTATTTCAGCTGGCAACCCCCATGGATAAATTTGAACCAGACACTGCAAAATGCTGAGGCATTAGTCACTGAAATAGAATCTGCTACTAAAAAGCTAACAGACATTTTGCTGCCCTTAGCTCAAAGGGCCTATCGAGTGAAGTCAGAAGGACACTTCTTATCTCAGTTTTGTACGGTGATTCATATAGGTGGTTAATTAACAGGCTATTGTTATTTTTAACTGTTTTATTTTTATTTTTAATTGCATATATATATAAAATGTACCTTACACAGAGAAGTACTCTTTTGGAGCTTATGGTTTAAGCAGGATGAATTAAAGTTTGAAGGTAGGAACAGTTTACTCCAGGGGTTGGCAACGTTTGGCACGCGGCTTCGCGCCGCCCCCATTGGCCCGGGACGGCGAACCGCAGCTAGTGGGGGCCGCGATCAGCCGAACCTACTGCGTCAGCAGGTAAATAAAACTGGCCCGGCCCGCCAGGGTGCTTAACCTGGCGAGCCGCGTGCCAAACGTTGCCGACCCTAGGTTTACTCTTTTGTTATTGTTTATTATTTATTTCCTGTAGCATCCAAAATGTGCTAGGCACTTTCCAAACAGAGAAGAAGAAGTCTCTGTCCAGGAGACCTTGCAATCTAAAGGCAGGCATCCAGGAAGAGGAGAGGGGTGCAATGTGTCCATGGAGTGCTCAAGGTGTAACACAAAAGAAAGATGGTTTAACTGTAGCATTTTAGACAGATTGGTGAGGAGAGGGCCCAGGAAAGATATTACCAGAGCCAAAGTGAGAAATGATCAGGTAATGAACAAGAGTTATGATAAATGTAAGAGAGAAGAAAGAGTGGATTTTAGAGGTATTATAGCAGGTGAAGTGATAGGACTTCAAGAATTCCTGAGTACTTGTGTACCTGAGGGGATGGAATAGAACTGTACTCTCCTGGAATCCTTTAGAATCGTATGGAAGTGATACTTATAAGGCTGCTGAGAAGACTCCAAGCACTATTATATTGTTATCAGTAACAGGTATACCATGATTACAGCTCAGCAGTGGTAGCCTTATGATGTGCTTACCCAGTGGTCTTTGTGCACACCTATAGAGTCAACCCAAAAAAATAAAGAGTCAATAAGGGGACTTTCTCAGCTCCAGTTGTTACCTTGGGCAGTCCCCATTCCAGGTGATCATTTCTCCTCTCATCTCTCTCCTAGTTCTGATCTCTCAGTCAATTCTCTGCTCTTCTCATTCTAATTCAAGTTCTTGAATTTATTTCCCTGCTGTTACCTTTTTTCTCCAAGCTCTTTCTAGTAGTATCAATGTATAGTGCATACATTGCCGGAAGCCAGAGAGGTTCATAACCAAGAATCTGCAACCTGGAGTGATCACAAGCAGAGAAGAGTCGGTTTCTGTCTGATGGTGGGTCACAGGCTGGGAGGAGTTAGATGGACCTCCTGCCTGACTTTCTTTGCACAGGGCCATACAAAATATAGGGCTTGCTCTACTACTTTGAAAGATTACTTTGTAATTTACAATGTGTTTTTTCAAAACAAAATTTCATGTGAATTTTTACAGAAATACTCTTTAAAAATTTTATTCCTAATATTATTACAACATGAAAATGACATTAAACTTAGGATAACCTGTGGGGGTTTATAGACGTTTTCCTACCTGGAAAGTCTAGTAGTCTTATTTACGGTAGAGGACTCAGGTCTCTAAATGACTGAGGTCAAAAGTACTTGTAGTTTTGCCATCACCAACTTCTCAACAATGCTGACCAAGAAGGAAAGTTGGAGAAAGGAAAGTAGTTGGCAAGATCATCTCCTTTGTGATTTGGCTTCTTGAGATCAGGTTGGAGTGTATAGCCACAGTGACTAGATGGTAGGTGATTCTCCTTAACAGGATATTGATTATCCAGTCATCAGAGACAACAAGCACTTCTCATTGCTTGTTCAGATAGGAGGGGCAATGGTAGAGGAAGATATTCTATTCTATATAGGTTTTTATACCATGCTTATCACCATAGTACCTGATCACCTTCCAGTAGTGCAATAAGCAACATGACTAACGTCATCAGAGATAGAAAAACTTGCTTCAGACTTGGTTGGCTTTTCCTGATGAGTTACTCAGAGTGACTGAAGGCTGTCTTGCTTGCTGTCCAAACTGAAAAATTGCCGATGATATTGGGCCAAGACAGAGATCTCTTGGTCCCTCTCAGAGACACTGTATGAGGGTAAGAATCCAGACCACCTCTTGCATGTTTGTCACCTCAAAATCATGCCTTTGCATTTCATGCTAACATAGATCATCAGCGGCCTAAGGCAGTCTGTGAGGGTGATGCAGGTAAGACAGGACATTTAGTAGCCAAAAGTCTCAGTGTTTGTATACAGCCAATCTGCCAATGTATTGGTGGCACACCTGGGCAGCATCGTCTGCTAAAGTGTGGTGGAAACATATTGGATACATGAGTTTTTGGGAACTAACCACTGATTGGTCCACATACCAGACAGGAGGACATAAAGAGGTAATGATCAGAGCAAGAGAAAGGTGTATTATGTGTTTGATTGTAAAGGTGGGGCCAGTGACAACCTGTGAAAATGTGAAAGTGATCATGATAGAAATGAAATGCTGAACCAGTATAGTAGAGGTATTGCCTGCATTAGAACTAAAGTATGATGAGTTTAGGATATGGCTAGACCAGTGGCTCTCAAACTTTTTTTATTGGTGACCCCTTTCACACAGCAAGCCTCTGAGTGCGACCCCCCCCCCTTATAAATTAAAAACACCTTTTTATATATTTAACACCATTATAAATGCTGGAGGCAAAGCGGGATTTGGAGTGGAGGTTGACAGCTCGCGACCCCCCATGTAATAACCTCGTGACCCCCAGTTTGAGAACCCCTGGGCTAGACAGTCCCTCGTCCAGTTCTAAGAAATTGGCAGAGCTGTGGCGTGATCAATATACCAGTAAGATTCCTACTTTGGCCTTGCCTATGGATTTACATATGAGACAATTATATCCAAATTAATTTATCTTCGAGGTTGTGTCCCTTCTTCATCTGAGATTGAGTGTATACAGCATGGCTACACCACTTCCTTTACCCTGCCTGGGATTATGCTATGCTAAATAGCTCCCAAAGCAGATTGTATTAGCACTGTGCCTGCTAGGGTCTGTGACTGTCATGCATCTAAAGTAAACATCCTTTAAAAAATATTTGCTATGTTGATTACCCTCGCTATGTATCCTTGCCTGGGATGTACAGTAATTGTGTAGTGTCAGTGTCTGACTGCCCACCCTAAATGCCTGTTATTAATGATTCTTTATATTGTTGTCTGTGATAATCCTTTGCCTCTATAATTCTAGAGAGCAACCTTTTCAATATGATGAATGGAAACTTATTGAAAAGGAGTGCCTCCGTTATCAACATTTCACATTGGCAATGCAGTAAATGCTAACAAACTCGGCAGCATGTCGGGCTCTCTGTGGAAATGTCATGCTCCTAGCCTCTACATATTTGGACAGATCTGTCAATTCTTACCTATGGACTATGGATTGGCACCTTCTCAATTATAAAGTGCACTCTGCAGGTCATTCTCAGAAAAGTGACTGACTTATTCACTTAATTGAAAAAAAAAATTAGCAACCATAAACATTTGAGCTTAATAAAGGGTAATCTCTTCTTACATTGCCTGGTAGGGAGAATGCTGATCTTTCCAGCATAGTGTGGTTACAAGAAGAGTCACAGGGAGAGAAGCCTGCCATATCAATGTCTGCCTAGCAACTGAAAGGTGACACATGGAGCCTCCTTTTCAACCCATTTCCTCTTGATGAGAGGAAGGGATCCTCCTGCGAGTTATTACCTGAAATAATACCATATGGTAAAATGTAAACAACATCTGCATATTCATGTAATAATTTCATCTGTTTAATTAGTTCCAGCAAAGCAGTTTACCCTCTGAGGCCCTCGCTGTCAGCTCCGCGCTCATACATCCATGCCCTGCTGTCGAGCCTGACAGCCGTCTATTGTTCATTCACTGCTTCCACCGCACCACTTAATGTAAGTGAATCTTCTGAGGGGTGGAGAACCTGTCCCTATTCATCCAGATGTAGAGGGGAGAGGAGGGGGTAAATATCTGTCAGCGTGGCATAGGGATACTAAGGATAGACTTGACAGATCAGGTGGCTTTGTAGGTTTTTTTGGATGTGTTTTAAGAGCTGATCGCAACAAGGAAGGATAGTGGGATTGAGTCTATACAATTGTTAATTCTTTGCTCTCAGGCAAAAGCTAAACACTTCCAAATCAGGCTGAAAGGAAAACAGAGCCCCCGTTCCTATAGTCAGCTGTATCTCAGTGCCAAACTAATGACAGCATACCTACTCATGCAGCAAAACACAGGACCCCAGAGGGCTGTATGGATTGGCCCAACAGATTTTTAAAAATGCATGTCAACAAACACCGTGGAGGACAAACCACGAATGCAAAAGCATAAGTAGGTTTAACTGGAAGTGTCCCCAGAAGGTTTATTTAGAATCACCTGAATTTCCTGCACCATGCAAATAAATCATGTTATTGGTCACATGTAACAACATGGCACTCAACTCACCTTCAAAAGGAAACATTTACATTATGGGAATATAAACACTTCATGGCGATATTACATCCTAAGTAGGGGAAAGTACTGCAGTTTGACAAGGCAAAGTCAATATCATAATAAGGTAATAATAATAATACTTTGCACTTATATAGCCTTTTACAGACTTGTGCAAACACTAACTGATTAGTCCTCACAACACCCTGTAAAGTAGGTAAGTAAGAATTATTATCCTGTTGTAAAAATAAACTCTGTTATCTCATCATGCACCCATCACCATGGTATCTGCTCAAACAATCGGTCTGAAGGATTATATTCTTGCTATTGCCTCAAGATGCAGTCAGAAAGCATGCACAGTGATAGGCTATATGGGGAAAGCCCAGGAAAAGAGAAGGATCTTATATTATGTTCTGAAGAGGATAAGATCTATGTTCATTCTAATACCTTGCAGAAGGAATTTCCAGAGGTTGGAAACAGTGGACAAGAAAGGCCAATGCCCTGCTGCATTTGTGAATTTCCCTTTAGACAAAGTCAACTTCAATGTCCCTGAAGTGCCCAGCTGTCATGATAGATCATGGCTACGGCAAGGGTGGTAGTTTCTAAAATATTCTGGGTCCAGCCCAATAAAAGTGACCATATATTGCAGTGGCTGAACTGGGAGATGATTAACATGTGGCTCATTGGGCTAGAAAGGGGTGCAGCCTCCTGGGCATCTGAACATGATGAAAAGTATTGCTAGCTAATGAAGACACTTGGATGCCAAAGAGAAATGAAGAGTCCAGGATAGTCCAGAAACTACATGCTACTTTGACATTCAGAATATTACAGATTTCTGCAGTAGCGTTCAAAAATATAGGGGTGGAATTATTCTATTTGTGGTCTTAATACTGTAGAAATAATGTAGTCCCCATTTGACGGATGAGGAAACTGAGGGAGAAAGAAGACAGAACTGCACATAGGGATTAGGGAAATATAGCCTAGATGAATCTACTATAAGGTGCACAACTGGTCGGAAAACCATACTCAGAGAGTAGATAGCAGTGGTTCACAATCAAGCTGGAAAGGCGTAATGAGTGGGTCCCACAAGGATCTGTCCAGTTCTATTCAATATCTTCATAAATGAGTATGTTAATGTCCAACAGAATACACTTAAAGTGTGCAGAGGGTACTAAAGTGCGAGGGGTTGCAAGTGCTTTGGAGGACAGTATTAGAATTCAAAATGATCTTGACAAACTGAAATAAATAGGATGAAATTCAACAAGTGCAAAGTACTATACTTAGGAAGGAATACTCAATTGCACAAATACAAAATGGGGAAATGACTACTTAGGATGGAGTACTACAGAAAAGGATTTGGGGTTTATAGTGGATCACAAACTAAATATGAGTCAACAATGTATTACTGTGCAAAAAAAGCAAACATCATTCTGGGATGTATTAGCAGGAGTCTTGTAAACAAAAGACACGCGGAGTAATTCTTCCATTCTACTCAGCATTGACAAGGCTTCAACTAGCGTACTGTGTCCAGTTCTGGGCACCACACTTCAGGAAAGATGTGGACAAATTGGAGAAAATCCAGAGGACAGTAACAAAAATGATTAAAGGTCTAGAAAACATGACCTATGAGGAAAGATTGAAAAAATTGGGTTTGTTTAGTCTGGAGAAGAGAAGACTGAGGGGGGACATGATAACAGTCTTCAAGTATGTAAAAGTTTGTTATAAAAAGGAGGATGATAAATTGTTCTCCTTATCCACTGAGGACAGGACAAAAAGTAATGGGCTTAAATTTCAGCAAGAGAGATTTAGCTTAGACATTAGGAAAACGTCCTAACTGCGAGGGTAGTTAAACACGGCAACAAATTACCTTGTGACATTGTGGAATCTTAGTCATTGTAGGTTTTTCAAAACAGGTTAGACCAGGGATCGGCAACCTTTGGCATGCGGCTCGACAGGGTAAGCACCCTGGCGGGACGGGCCGGTTTGTTTATCTGCTGCGTCCACAGGTTCGGTCGATTGGGGCTCCCATTGGCTGTGGTTTGCCATCCCAGGCCAATGGGGGCTGCAGGAAATGGCGGCCAGCACATCCCTCGGCCTGCGCTGCTTCCCGCAGCCCCCATTGGCCTGGAGCAGCGAACCGCGGCCAGTGGGAGCCGCGATTGGCCGAACCTGCAGACACAATAGGTAAACAAACCAGCCCAGCCCGCCAGGGTGCTTACCCTGGCGAGCTGGGTGCTAAAGGTTGCCAATCCGTGGGTTAGACAAACATCTCTCAGGGATGGTCTAATAATATTTAGTCCTGCCTCAGTGCAGGGGACTGGACTACATGACCTAACAAGGTCCCTTCCAGTCCTACATTTCCAAAGTAAATCAATGGTAGCACGGGGATTAGAACTAAGAAATGTATGTCTTCCAGAACTGTGCTCATTTTCTCACTGTAGAACCTTTCCTATTTATTTAGTATGTCATTTCACATTTGTGATAGTCATATTTTCTCCCAGACTTTAACTAACTCTTAGTTTCCTCCTCAAGACTAGATATCATGCAGTCTCAATAATAAAGTGAAGTAACCTTGAGTTCAAACACCTTACAGTAGTTTACTATACCAAAGATAATGGGATATTGATATAAATGGTACCTTTTCATTTTACCTTAACCATATTTTAGAATAGCTTGCATGTACAAACAGTACCAAGAACATCTCTTTGGAAGCTCTTCAAAGCAAAGGGAATTCAGTCAAAAATAAATTATTTGATACAATATAAAATAATAAAATTCCAATAAGTAAAGGAAGCCATTTATAAAAGTGATATAGACTACAAGAAAAAACTAACTAGTGCTCATGATGGATTGACCAGCCTAATAATTTGCGGACCTTTATCCATGAAACAGGTACTGCATGCTTCCCCATTAATATGACACGAAACTTATCTGAAAGGACCACCTTTAGGGGTAAGGTGTGTCTAGACTCCATGTCCATTAGACTCTGCTGAAACAACCAAGAGGGATTCCAAAGGTGGTGTTGGCAGGTTGTTCTGTATCTTATGTTTGTTTTATTTTGGGGGTTGTGACATGGATATGCAAATGTAACATAGATCACCCAACAGCCATTGGACATAACTGAACAAAAGAATGGCCTTTTTGTCAAATACTTGGGCTAGGTCTACACTTGCGGGGAAGGGGTGGGGTGGTCGACCTAAGATACGCAACTTCAGCTATGTAGCTGAAGTAGGCGAATCTTAGGTCGATTTACCTGGCCATGAGGACGGCGGCAAGTCGACCCCTGCCACTCCCCTGTCAACTCCACTTCCACCTCTCGCCGCGGTGGGAGTTCTGGAGTTGACGGCAGAGCGATCGGGGATCGATTTTGTCGCGTGTACACTAGATGCGATAAATTGATCTCTGATAGATCGATCACTACCCGCCGATCCAGCGGGTAGTGTAGACGTGCCCTTGGGCTGGGACCTAAAAGATCTGGGTTTCATTCTTAGTTCTGTCATGGACTTCAGACATCCTGTATCGCCTTAGACAAGTCCCTGAATCCCTCTGTGCTTCAGTTTCCACACCATAATGATACTACTTTATCTCACAGGGTTGCTAAATTCATAAATAAACATCATAGACATGTCTACAAATAAAAGAACATTGCTCTGAATTTAGTTTGAAGCAGTGATCTAGAAGTGAAACATTCTGTATCCACCTATCAATGCAATGTCCCATGAAGCCAAACACTGTATTATTACTTGTTGTGTCAAAACAGTTCAGTTAGACAAAGACTTTAGTGAGTGCCCCTCTCAAAATGTTGTTCTGTTGATAGCAGTATTTTATGTACTGTATCCCCAAGCCAACAAAGTTGTGGCATAGATGGTTGTATATCCTTTTCAGTTTCAGAAGAGATGCTTTATATTAGTCGTCCTAGAAAGAAACTCTACAACTAATGGAAACATTTTTTTTTCTTTAAGTACAATAGAATTGTTCTTTCCAGTTTTTTCTCCATTAAATGGCTCATATGCAGCAATTTTATGCAACTCTCAAAGTGCTGTCTAAATTTGCCCTAAAAAAAAGTCAATTATACTTTTAAGTCTATAATTTTTATGGTCTTCTTGTGCTCAGATCCCAAATTGTTTCTAATAGACATTTCAGGGCACGAGGGTTAATGGTGTTCTACTGAGGTATAACTGCTGGCCAAAGCAGGGTTAATTATCAAAATAACTTTGCATATTGTTGTCTCAAAGCAAATGCTCTACCTCCCAAATCTTCCTTATCTGGCGGCTGTTTTAACAGGATTATTACAGAATTTTGACATATCCAAGATGCTTTTGTATTTTTATTTTTAATAATGAAGTTAGATTATCTGGGTATTATTCCCTGAAGACCGGCCTTAATGACCTTTCTTGTACATTTATTTTTGCAGATTATTGCGATAAGAAAGTCCTAGTGTCGCGACCCACTGGCGTCTGGATAATCCAATGGTATTTGTCACCACATTGTCCATGATCAATAACTAATTATCAAACTGGCATTTCTTTTCAAGAGCTCCTTGTTAAAAAAAATGGCTTTTGGCTGAGAGCTGAGGAAAAAGGTCGCCACTTTGACATGGTTGCAAGTCTTTCAAAATCCAGTGGGCCGTCCGATTGAATTACTGTCCCAAACTAATTGATATAAATTTGAACAGAAGAATGCTTGTTACTACAGAATGTCATAATGATATCCTTGGCAAGAGTATGTGAATGGGAAAAAAAGAAAAAGCCAGGCCCCAGTTACAAAGCATCCAGACAAGACTCAGCACAAGAAGATTATTAACAAAATGAACAGGAACAAAATTCTTACACCAGTTTCTTCTTCCCATTTGGGCCGATCAGACATGCACATTCAGGAAAGAGACACGTTAAACATTAACATCTCTTTTCTTCTTTTTAAAACCAATTTTTAGAAAAAAACTACTAAAAATAATTGTAATATGCAAAGGAATGAAAACTCACTGTTCCTCTGCAGAAGTCCCATTGACTCCAATGAGAACATGACACTAATGGGAGTGATTCCATTGCTGTTACAGTTCCTTCCAGCTCAGTCCTCAGAGTAGCAGAATCACAATGGTATAATTTGGTAGTTTTTTTTCCTTGAGAAATGACCAGCTCTGAACATATTTTAAAATTGTACCTCCCATCTATGATGAACCTGCCCTAAGAAAAGTGGGACTGTGCATAAATATGCCACACAATCAATTTATACTGGAAAAAACTTAAAATCTAGTAAGAAAACCTACAGGAACATGATAAGGAGAGGCAAGATGATGCTGTATCTTAAGCGTCCACAGGACTCAATTCAGCCCCCACTGAAGTAATTGGAAGTCTTCCCACTGACTTCAAATGGGATCAGGCCCACAATGCTATAGTGATCCATGCTGAAGAATTAACAGGGCCCTGCCTCAAAGAGATTAAATGCAGTAGGACAAATGAATACAATAGAGTTTGATGCACAAAGTAATTGAGAGGACTATGGTCATTATCACTTTGGCACACGGCCCATCAGGGAAATCCGCTGGTGGGCCGGGCTGGTTTGTTTACCTGCAGCGTCCGCAGGTTCGGCTGATTGCAGCTCGCACTGGCTGTGGTTCGCCGTTCCAGGCCAATGGAGGCTGTGGGAAGTGGCAGCCAGCACATCCTTGGCCCATGCCACTTCCTGCAGCCCCCATTGGCCCGGAACGGTGAACCGCGGCCAGTGGGAGCTGCGATCGGCTGACCCTACGGATGCTGCAGGTAAACAAACCATCCTGGCCCCCCAGCGGATTTTCCTGACTGGCCGTGTGTCAGAGGTTGACGATCCCTGCTTTATAGAATTAGGGGGTGCTTTAGAACATTGTTGGAATAGGAGATGAAGGGAGCTTGACATATAAACAATAGGAAGGTATTTCAGGCTTGTATTGTATAAGGGCAAAGCAATTGAGGGGTCTAAGCAGGAGAATAGTGAGAAGTTGGCTTCAGTAATCTAGAAATCTTTTTCCGAATTTTGCATAGTAAGGTAAGCATGCTTCTCTATTATCTGTTTTCTCTATTGAACATGATCGAGTAATTGGTGATGGGTGCATTGCCAAAGGTTGAGAAGCTTTGGGTTCTAATCTGAATTTAGCCTAAAAGTTCAGATGCTTATGCAAATTATCCTTGAATGAATCAACTGAGTTTAAAGAAAGCTCCTGGCAATCTCATGAGAACCAGTATTCTCAAAAGATTTACTCTATTTTTTGCTACCAGCTGGACTCAAGCCATCAAGGTCATCATATTGCTAACCAAGGAAAAATAGCAAAGGAAAAAACAGAAATCCCTGCCTTACTAGAAACAGTAAGTTTGTGTGCTTTTTATGTCATGATTTAAAAAATTCCACTCCCATCTGGAGTTTAATAATGAATTTCTTTCTTGATAACATGCTGTTTATCATTCCATAATGATGGAAAAGTAGGGAGGGGAACCAACAAAGTGTGGGAGAGTCTTTCATCTCTTCAGTAGGTTTGTACATTCAAATCGGTCTAGGTCACCAATGAACAAACGTTTTTACTATTTGACAATTTAGTAGTCTACATGAAATGAGTTTGGCCAAAACCCAACACCACCACTGTTTGGCATTCTCAGTAGAGCAGCCAGTGAACAAATGGATGACAGAGACTGAACTACATTTTCATCTTTGAAGGTAATCTTGTTCTGATCAGGATTGAGGCATATTAGCTTTTAGGTAACAAAGCAACTGGCACCTTAAAATATCATAAATTAGATAAATGGATGGATGACAGGTTGCTGCTCTTGATGTACTAGTTCAAGCCCTGATTCTCCATCACATCCATTCTGCATAGTGGAGATGGGCAGCCACAGAGGTTTAAAGTTTCAGAGCCACCTGACCCTGGCTACCCAGGGAAAGGCCTAACCTACACCATTACCAGTGGAGGATTGAGTGTAGTGTAGTTCCATCCCACCATACTCATTCTCCTCCTACCCAAGCCCCACCCCTGGAACACTCCAAACATGCCTTTACATGTGGGGGTAGGGCTGCCAGTTTTACACCAGTGGAGAGTCCTCCTGTAGGGAATCGTCTACTGGCCATCTGTGGCTGCTTTAAGGACATTTTGTGTTGCTTACTATCCTTAGCAAATTGGAGATTCCAGTCGTCCAGTCCCTTGGCCTATCAGTCAGGAATCTTACTTGCTCAATCTTGTCTTTAAAGCACTAGAAAAAAATGTTTAAATTAAAATTAGTTGTGAAGTAATGGGATTAGTCTCTAATACTGTAACAGACAGCCTCTCTCTACCTTCTGTGTACGCCATCTGCAAGAGAATCCATCGGTACTGCTGGTACCACACATACTTCAATTCATAATGCAAAATAGAAGAGCAAAAACACTGCACGTGTAATTTCAGTAACTAAATGGACTTACTTACTGGGAGGGTGAGTTGTGTCTAGTTCTGTGTGAGTATGGGGGAGTGAGAGGATATAATCAACCAAGTTCAGGCCCGGTTGAAGAACTGCTCCTGTCTAGCTATGATAACAGCTGGAAGAAGTAAGTAATCAATTCCTCAATAAATCACTCAATGGCATTTTTTGAGATTACAAGTTTGGTTAATAAAGGTAACTGTGTTGCCATAGATTTCTGTAATGCATTTGACTTAGTCCTGCATAGCATTATGATTTTTTTTAAAAAGCAAGAAAATCAATGTAATTCATACTAAATGGATTAAAAACTGGCTAACTGATAAATCTCAAAAAGTAATTGTAAATGGGAAATGAGGGTGTTTCTAGTTGTGTGCCACAGCAATCTGTTTTTGACCCAATGCTATTCAATATTTTTATCAATAATCTGGAAGAAAATATAAAATCATTGCTGGTAAAATTTGCATATGACACAAAAACCAGTGGAGTGGTACATAATGATGGGAACAGGTTACTTATTCAGATGACCTGGATCACTTGGGAAGGTGAGCTCATTTGAGCACCATACATTTTAATATAGTCAAATAAAAGGTCACATATCCAGAAGCAAAGACCATAGATCAGTGCTTCTCAAAGCCGGTCTGCCGCTTGTGCAGGGAAAGTGGCGGCTGGGCTGGTTTGTTTACCGGCCGCATCCGCAGGTTCGGCCAATCGCAGCTCCCACTGACCACGGTTTGCTGTTCCAAGCCAATGGGGGCTGTTGGAAGTGGCGCGGGCTGAGGAACGTGCTGGCCGCCCTTCCCGCAGCCCCCATTGGCCTGGAGCGGTGAACTGCAGCCAGTGGGAGCCACGATCAGCCGAACCTGTGGACGCGGCAGGTAAACAAACTGGACTTTCCCTGCACAAGCAGCGGCCCGACTTTGAGCAGTGCCATAGATCACATTTATAAGATGGGGGACTATATCCTGGAAAGTAGTGGCTATGAAAAGAATTTAGGGGTTATGGCAGATAACCAATTGCACATGACCACCCAGTGCAATGGTGTAGCTAAGAGGGTGAACACAATCCTTGGATATGTAACCAAAAGAGTATCAAGTGGGAAATATGTCCTCTGTAAATGGCATTGGTGAGACCATTAATGGAATACCGTGTCCAGTAAGATATCCATCCTTCAAAAATGATGCTGAAACATTGGAACAGGTTCAGAAAAGAGCTACAAGAATTATTTGAGCTCTAGAAAACATACCTTCTGGTCAGAGACTAAAGAAGCTCAATCTATCTAGTTTATCCAAGAGGAGGTTATGAGGTGATTTTATCATGGTTTACAAGTTCCAATATGGGAAGAGATTTCTGAGGGTAGAAGGGTATTTAAACTAGTTGCAAAAGTCATAATGAGATCCAAGGGTTGGAAGATGAAGCTATTTAAATTTATACTAGAAATGAGGCACACTTTTTTTTTAACAGTGAGGATAATTAATCTATGGCACAACTTAACTACGGACATTGTGGATTCTCCTTCACATGCCATTTTTAAATCAAAACTGGTATCTTTCTAAAAGATATGCTATAGCTCAAACAGAATAATGGCTTGATGCAGAAGTTATGGGGTGAGCTTCTATGGTCTGTGTTATACAGGAGGTCAGACTAGATGGTCATGATAGTCCTTCTAGACTTAAAATTTATGAATCTAGAGTTGGTTGAAAATTTTTGAAATTCAGAATTTTTTCACCGAAAAAATCAGAGCAGCAGTTGTATACATCAGGGGTCGGCAACCTTTGGCACGCGGCTCGCCAGGGTAAGCACCCTGGCAGGCCAGGCCAGTTTATTTACCTGCTGACGCGGCAGGTTCGGCCGATCGCGGCCCCCACTGGCCGCGGTTCACCGTCCCAGGCCAATAGGGGCAGCGGGAAGCCGCGGCCAGCACATCCCTCGCCTGCACTGCTTCCTGCCGCCCCTATTGGCCTGGGACGGCGAACCGCGGCCAGTGAGGGCCGCGATCGGCCAAACCTGCCGCGTCAGCAGGTAAATAAACTGGCCTGGCCTGCCAGGGTGCTTACCCTGGCGAGCCGCGTGCCAGAGGTTGCCAACCTCTGGTATACATCATCTTGGTTATGGTGGTGATGCTCTACCAAATATATTCTATATTTAAATTATAACAGTATGTAACAATCTTTCCTGTTATCTTAATTTGTATTCATGCACATGTAATTGATTCATTTTTATTTATAATTTTCCATTCATTTGCAATCCATTTGTATATTGTACATTATCATATTATCATATTATCCATCTGTATATTGTACATTATCAGGCAATAAACCAGTGTAATCTTTATTGTTTTCTGAGTTAAAACATTGGAATTAAAAAAATTAAAAATGTAAAATATCAAACAATCCAAAACTAGTACAAAAATCAAATTACAAGGACAGCTAGATAAATTTAAATATAATCATATACCCATATACTCCCAGTTATGACTTACATGAAACCTGTACATTTGCAATGAAAACTACGATAAGAGTTTATAACATTATTCATTCAAGAGAAGTGTAGATATAGACTAACCTGCTTTAAAAGAGAACGAAGAAAATCCTGTAGCCATTTCTGTACAGAGCACACATACATATGACTAGATAGGTTTTCCAGTTTTTCTAAAAGTTGTGGACCAGCTAGGAAAGCCCAGTGTGGTGAATTTCTTCCATTTATGTACATTATTGATCTGTGACTTGTTTTTCCATCTAAGCCAGAGTGACAAAAACTTCTCCAAAGTGAAACAGGTTGAAGCACTCTCAGCCTGGTTCCCATTAAACATCATAAGAATATTGCAATTTGACATTTATCTGGCAGCCTCAAATGTGAAAGACCTGTGTAGCTAGTACACTGAGAATGGAAAGGCCTCTTTGGCACCACTGGGGATGCTTTTACCAGGTTAGGGTCAGGTGCAATGACAGCAGAGTGGAAAGAGAAAGTCTCACTTCACTGCAGACTTGAACTATGTTTGACCTTCGGGTTTCTAATGACTTACTTGGAGATTGCAAGGATTGGTATTGCCCTTTATAGAATAATAATTCCTTGCCATTCAAAAAAAAAGTTTAATTAAAAATACCATATCTGATATAACTTGATGAAACAGATTCAGGGATCATCCTGTCGCAGTTTCTATAAAAAAGTAACTGTATCTGAAACAATGATTGGTCGTTGCTATTAGAATTTTAGACCAAAAAGAATCACGATTCCAAACTACTTGGTGCCCTTTCCCCATCAATCAAAAAGAGTCATATGAAATAATTATTAGGCTACATAATTATTTTACAAAATAGAAGCTGTTTTTACTGCACATTTACATTTCAGTACCAATCATTACTTCCCTGAATACTAATAGCAGTGTTAAGCATTAATAGCTTGTTTTAAGGTAAAGGGTCAATAGACTAAGACCTATGGAGGAACTCTTAGCATTTGCAATGTAAAAGAAACCTTTCACGGAAAAGTGTTAAATAATAAATGCATTCCTGGAGGAAATATTATATTGTAGTCCATTTGGAGAGAAAGATGACAAAATTTATAGGACATCATTCAACTGCCTCTTTTAAAAATATCCTTAAAATGCTACCACTTTGCACTTACATACAGCCTTTCTTCTCCAAAGCTTAGAGCACTTTACAAAGGTTGCTAAGTACTATTCACAGAGGAGAAACTGAGGTACAGAGATATTAGGTGACTTGTCGAAGGTCACGCTCACATTGAGTGTGTGGCAGAGTTGGCATATGAGCAGATCACACAGTCCTGTGGTCTAATTGCCAGACCATACTGCCTTCCATTATTTCTAGTTAAAAGGCTATCTTATAATGGTGCCATAAAGGTCTGAAATGTTTTAGGATTCAGATGAAATAGGAATTTACCCAAACCTTTGTCTGTGACTCAAACTGAACCTGAACTGAATCTTTTTTCGAGGTTTGAAAATGTTCAAGTTTCACTTTTTGCATTATTACTATTATTATTATTTTATTTTGGTGCTGCGTCTAATCTGTTGGCTCTGTCTGGGACCAGAAGGACAGAAATCCCATGAAGGAAGCAGTCCTTGCTTTATTTTCCAACCAGAGCTGTAAACAAGAAACGAAGAAACCTCCAAACGTCACTGAAGTCACTGCTCTAGTGGACGTTGGATCAGGCTCTATAAGAGGTTCTAACAGTTCAAGTTCAGAGAAGTATCTGGATTTGTGGTTGTATTTACCAACTATTCTGGAATTCTCTGAGGTTCACTGCATTCTTATGAAGAACAAGCAGGGGTAGATTAAGGACTTATCTTCACTACCAGAGTAAGTTGACCTAAGTTATGCCTATTATTAATGTAGCTGGAGTTGACGTAGCTTAGGTCGACTTACCCTGGTGTCTTCACTGCGTTGCGTCAAACGGAGATGCTCTCCGGTCGACTTCCCTTACTCTTCTCAGAGAGCTGAAGTACCGGGGTCGACCAGAGAGCGCTCTGCCATTGATTTAGCGGGTCTTCACTAGACCCGCTAAATCAACCCCTGCTGCATCTATTGCAGCAGCATTGATATCCCCGTAGTGAAGACCAGCATGAAGGCTAAATAACCTCCCAATCTATCAGCCTTCTAGGACCACAAAATCTTCATGGCCCCCTTGACGTATTCTTTCTACTAGCTCAGTAACTCAGATTGACTTCTATCCCCTTCCCACTCCTGAGTCCTTGACCCTTCTTCCTATGCGAGGGAGCGAGTTCATCCCAGCAGTAGCATCTCTGCAGTAATCATATGTGTACTACAGTAGTGCTTGTTACTCTGTTTTCAACTCACTGCTGCATCCAGGCTCTTTATGACCCTGATGGCCAGATACCTAGAGCCCAGAGATCCTACCTTAAACCACATGGGCAGACCAGTTGGGATAAAATAAGGACTGATTCAAAGCTTCATTCAGTTCTTGAACTGCACTAAGTAAATCTTTTCTGAGGTTTACATCATCATTTTTTTTCCTTTACAAGTTTCTATGCATTTTCTGATTTCTGCCCTAATCACACAGGCAAAAACAAGATGTTTCCAGACCAGCTGAAATCAATGAATAATCTTGCAACAGGATCCATTCTTTTTCCAGCCCAATAAATAGATAAACAAGCTTCAGATGAGTATCCAAACTATTCAGGGCTCTTTCAACTTGAAATTAGCTGTTGGGATTTAATTTTGCTTTCCCTGAACACCCAGAACTTCCATGTAATACAGAGTTGCCTGTCACTAATATTTAAAGGCCTGATTTTTAGCAGGTAGCTTCCACTTTTCACTGGCACATACCCAGGCTCTCTACTATCTGGGCATACAGGTGACAAATACTGTCAGGTATTAATGCACCACATGTGTGCATGCAGCTGTGTGTGCACCAAAAGTTGTACATGGAAGCAAAGGCCAGACAGAAGTTGCACTGAAACTTCAGGCTCACAGTATAACAAAGAAAGATTTTCAGTTGTCAGCCTCAGAAATGCCAGAGTTCAAACTGGTCCTATGAATAGTTTCTTGCACTCAGAAATACAGTTCTGACAGCCGTGGAGCAAAAATATTATCTGGAGGAAGCGTTACCTGTGGCAGAACTATACTATTATCTGATATCCCAAAATTTGTTAATTCATTCATCAATATTCCTGGAAAAGCATTAGTGAGATCAGAAAGTTAGTCCAGTGGCAAACCACAATTATTTGTATAACACTTATAAAGTACATATCTGACTGTTGAAGAGTTAAAGGAGAAAAATGAATCAAGTAAAAAATCAGGCCATCTGTATAATGCCTCCTCATTCCTATAATGATATCAGTTGCAACAAGTCCAATGGCTGACCTCATTACAAGGGTTTAATTGCATTGTTACACAGTTTCACTTCTTCTCTCTGGCCTCTTTCTCTTTATGACAGCTTTAGAAAGGAATTTCCGCTTGAGGTCAAAGGAAATTAATTACTGCTTTCTTAATCTGTGCTCATCTACATTTAGAAAACTTGGGGCTTTTCACTAACATATTTGTGTCTCATTTTTGTGTAGACCCAAAGTTATCTGACTTCTGTCTTTTGTGAAAGTGCATAAATAGCCTTTTTTTCACATCAGAGGCCAGATTTCTCATCTCATCTACACTGGTGTAAATATGGAGTAACTCTACTGAAATCAGTGGAATGACTGCAGGTATATCCACTGTGACTGAGATCAGAATCCATCCCTGTAAGTTGTAATACAGACTGAACAGATTCCAGGAAGATGCCAGGTGAAAAAGCATAATCTGTGAGGATGGTCAAGATACCAAGAATCTTTATCACAGTTGACAATTATTATATGCAGAAAACCGGACACAAAACTATGAGGCTTTGTGATAACAGTTATTGACTTTTAAAATTATTTTACAGTAGCCTAATTTCAAGATAAATACCACATAGCCCATGCCTCAAAGAGTTTGCAATCCAAATTGCACATGATTCAATGTATTAGTCCCAATATGCTGGGGTGGTGGACAGAAAATGGTCACTGGTTACTCAGCAAAGACATGCTCAACGCATGCTGATTTTTGTTGTAGCTAAAATATAAACAAATAAATAAATGTTGTCTTATAAACTGTGGCCCCAATCCAGCAATCAGATCCATGCAGGTGGTCCTTTGTACTCACACAAACCCCCATTGACTTCACCCACATGGATCTAGTTGTAGGATAGGAGCCTAAAATAGAATTATTTAGTTGATTCACTTTTTAAAGGAGACATTATAAAAATGAGTCTTACATATAGATTTGAGTGAGAGATAATTATGATTTGATTAACCAATTCTGGGAGGTATTCCATGTACAGGGGAAAATCTAACTTGTAACTTCTAGGTGAGGATTATTTATCCTTCCAACTTCCGATGCTGCAAAATCAATCTGGTATCTGGAAATCCCACTTTGTAGTTTCTTCCTCTTACACCATTGCCAGTTGTAATGATCCTACAGTCAGAAAAAGACCTGACAGTTTTGCTCTCCCCTGATTGTTGGTTTTTCAAAGATAACAAGAGTGAACTTGTTTCTGCAAGGAAAGTAAGCAGAGAGTAGAGAGAGTTGCATAGAGCTACATCATTCCCACCTGCTAGAAATGGTCAACATTTTTCAAACTTTTTTTTTAAATAAAAAAGCCCATTTTTTCATAAATGGTATTTTTTATGATTACTTGTAAAAAATGCCAAAATGTTTCATTTTTGTTACAAAATAATACTACATTTTAAATCACGATTGTCATCAAAGTGTTTATGGAAAATATGATTGATTACAAGTATTAGCAAAATGGTTACTGACTTTTGATTGCTGGTAACCTGGGTTTTTATTACAAAAATTTTTACTGTTTTGACAATGTTTTTCATAAAAATATTTTAAAAAATCATGAATTTTTTTTAAAAAAGGAAAAATCGGTCTATTTTGGACCCTTGGAAAAGTAAACAATATAGAGATTTTCCACAAAATAGAGATTTTCATTTGTTGACTGACTGACCACCTGCTGAAATTCCTGCTGCCAAAACTCTGTGAGTTCATACTAGTTGATTAGCTACCCTTAAGGGGAGTAGGATTTTCAGCCACCAAACGGAACTGGCAAAATGTAGATCAGGTTGCTGAAAATTTTGCCATTCTTTCCTCAAAATGCCTGTGGAAAGGCCTGTGCATTATCGAAGTCCCACATAAGCCCTTAAACACATGGCACCCTACAGTGGAGTGAATGTCACTCTTCCTTGCAGTTGTCCTGTGTTTGAAATGGGTTTAATAATACTCCCCTATGTCACTGTGATATTGTGATCCAATGTTTGCCAAACCTGAGCACTTCAAATGGTGAGTTCTATATAAATACAAACTGTTAGGCCATATCAGGAGCTCTCAATTGGTTTCAGAGCACTTTGTGAAGTCTACCATAAGACTAGTGGACACACTGTAAAGAGGTTCTGAATGAAAGTAACACAATACATGAGTGTCTTCTCTCAGAGGGTGTGGACTGAATCACTCAATAACAGCCTATGAGTTATTTCACTCTTTGGGACAAATAGTTTTGGGGCATCAATTTCCCACAATGGATGTCACATGGAGGTGCGAAAGAATTAAGTTGAAAGACCTAGTTAACACAGACCTAGTGCTGGTGACAGAGTTAAGTGCTAATGATATATAACAAAATGCTATTACATAAAATAGGATCTTTTTCACCCAGTTTTTCGATTTTGTCTGATAAGGCTGGCAGAACAAAATGAAAAACTATTCATCAATCAGAGGTCTGGCTAGGTCAGACACTTTGGTCAAGCAATGTGAGTAATTCCACCTACCTGCACTGTAATTTATTGCAAAATTAATGCTGTAACATGCAAAACCATTGTCAGATAAAAGTAATTCTTAACCCCAGGAAAAAGAAAGCAAAATTTACTTTTTTTTTTGCTAACCTGACAAGATTGAACATTTTTAATAAGTGGGGGGGTTAAAGATGATTCACTTCTAACGATTGAATAAAGAACCTTGAGCAGAGCTTGATAGACTTCCTCAATCATTGACTAAACCAAGATGTATTAAAAAAGGGAACAAAAGAGACCACAGGGTATTCATTTTTGTTAAAGTTCTCTTGCTTCATTACAACTGAATGAAATCAAGTCAGAATTTCTTAGTGGGAAGAACAAGCTTTTATCTACTGTACCTTCCACAAGAGTTTTCAGGATAGTATATTCTTTATTGGATTTTTTTAAAGAATGTATTCACAATCTTAATTATACTGTTCAGAGCCAGGAAAATAAATAGCACATTGTGATGTTAAAAAGATACCCAAGCAAATTCTAACATATTTGTTTAAATCAGGCTAGCTGTTTAAAAGGGCCATTAGTGCTTGATGTTTAATAGGCCTGGGGTGCCTCTGAAAGCTAAGTTGTTATACCGACTGCACAATAGCTGATGATTTCTAAGGCTGTTTGTGGGTTTTCATCAAATATTATC
The DNA here is from genome assembly GCF_011386835.1 of Chrysemys picta bellii. Taxonomy (NCBI): domain Eukaryota; kingdom Metazoa; phylum Chordata; order Testudines; family Emydidae; genus Chrysemys; species Chrysemys picta. The sequence continues at coordinate 10,143,602 of NC_088800.1, read as the reverse complement.
AGTAGCTATGAAAGGACTAGAATTTGAAAGATGTTTTTAAAATTAATATTACTTAGTGCTTTACTTGTTTAAAGCTTTGTGATTAATTCTCACAACACCTCTGTCCATAGGCAGGTAAGCATGATTATACCATTCTACAGCAGGGGAAACTGAGGCAGAGAAAGTGGCTTGCCTCACGCCATTCAGCAAGTCAGTGACAGAGCCTGGATTAGAATGCCAGATGTCTGCCCCTGTGCTCCATACATTCTATACACCACACTGCCTCTCCGCAACTGAAATATCAGCGAGCTTTATTCTACCATATAAACTGGAGGAGAGTCAAACTTGCTGCAACCATAGAAAAACTGGGGTAAGAAAAGGGGGCTGCCCTGTATCCTCTGCCTTTCTCATTGTATCCACCATGGGTTCCTGCAAGGTGTAGATGCAGGAAGAGAGATGCCCTCAGCATCGTCCTCTCTCTATCCCACCATTATTCCTCAGAACTATAAATGGGAAATCTAACCTGCCCCCTTTGCAGGCATATAGTGGAGCCATGGCATGCCTGGGGATGGGGTGCGGGATGGTCACATGATGAGGACAGCCAGCTTAAGCAGTGACTTTGCACACCTTGTGTACTGACTGGGGCTTCCTTCATGCCAGTTTACAGGTGGGGGCCTCTGAATCCTTGATCAAGTGGACCCAAAGACCAAATAAGAGGCATGGAGCAACTGTCAAGCTTCCATGTTACCTGGAGAATAGCTCCACTGCAGCACAACTGTCTAGGATTCAGGCTTCCTTCCCTTATGGAATCCATTGGCTCTCCCATGTGCAGGGACAGAGCTTTTCCCCTTTAGTGCATGACCTATCTGCCTCACCATAAAAAGGATTGGAGTCCTTCATGTAACACAAACCTTTGTGAGGCTTTTTGCTTCCGTGGTTTGTATATAGTTTTAAGAAACAGAGTGATGTCTTTAGTAATTTAATAAGAAATATTGCTATAATCACCAACTAGCATTCCAGTAAAAGAAATAATGGTAGATACAAATATGAATGTAAAACTAGGCAAGCTCTGAATTTATTTATAATAGCACATACATTTCTTAATGCAGAGTAGGTGAAGCAACTATAAATAGTTAGCAAAGAGATGTAGTTTATATCTAGAATAGTTTATTGTATAAAAATAATTACAAAATGGAGGGATTGCAAGTTCATTGGCCCTGCCAAATTCTCATATATATATTGTTTCTTCTGAGTCTTACATGAAAGGGTTGCCGACTGCAATATACAGTGTGGCCCACATGAACTTGTACAGCAGCAGCTACTGTGGTGTTATGATTCTATTAGCTAGAATTCACATCTTACCTGCTGGGAACTTCCAAGAAATGATATTGTAATGCGAGTGGTGCAGCTTTGCCTCTTTATGTTATGGCTTTCCTATAAATGCTAAGGGGTGATCTTCAACACTTGAACTGCACTTGTGTGGAGGTGTTTGCATTGTGCACCTGAACGCCACATGTTGTAGACACCTCCAGGTGGATTCCTAGGGGACAAGTCTTAGCTACATATGCATATCCACATGAGTTAAAAGGCTTGTGCAAATCTTAGTAGAGCTGCAGTTGTTTGTAGGTGCTATGTTCAGGTGTGATTTTTGTATGCCTGCAAAGTGGTACGCCAGTTGAAAATCTCCTCCAAAATTCTGAGGAGGATGTTCTAGGAAATATACAAAATAAACACTGCATTGCCCCCAACAGGTAAGTAAAGGTACAGGTGTCAGAATACCCATTCTACTTGTTATTCCAGTGGGTACTCCCTATGCCAAACTTTGGCATTGGACTCTCCAGAATTTCTTTAAAAAATATTCTTGTAGTTTGCATTTCACAGAGAGGTTTTTACTTTGGTAATGCCTATTTCATGTGTAGTAAAGATAATAATAATAATAATAAATAAAATAAAATAAAAAAGGCCTGGCTTTATCCACATATCCATGAAAGCCTAGCAACCAAGGTTATTATCTTTATTCGGAAGAAGAATATCTCTTTTAAGGTTCGGAAACATATATAAAAATTGGGTTCTGAAATGGTCATTTTCCCCCTCAGCTATGCCATTATAATGATCAGCCAAGCTTCTGCAAGGTAAATACTTTTGGAAAATAAGTGGAAATTTGCTGCAAATCAGTCCCTTTTGTGCATGGCCGCAGGAGCATGTTGAAATGTTTGGACACTAATACCCATTCATTTTCTTGGCTCCATAAATAAAAGCCGCCAGCTATGTGGCGGCCGTGAAATGGTATTCTTCAGGGCCCAGCAGGAAACCCCATCCTTATTACCACTGCAGGGGGCAGGACAGGCCCAAAATAGCAAGACAACTAAATCAAGACATTTTCAATGTCTAGCAAAATGACTGTGGTTTAGAGGGAAGCAAAAGGTTGGAAAAAATTGGACAGCTTTTATACTTAGCATAATACCTTTGTTAAAAGAGTTCAGATAAGAAAATAGGATCTTCTTTAAAAATGCATAAGCATATTTCTGAATATCATTTAAAATATGTAAGGATTTTATACAATCATAACGCTTATGCACCGATAGCGTGAAAGGGTGTCACATAGAAGGCATATTTTGCATATGGGGTGACCACATCATAGATTATAATACCTTTCAGAGGGGAAAGTGTGCCAATTTTATTGTTTCTTTGATTTTGAGGGAACCAGAAGGTCTCAAAAAGGGTCAAGGGGAGCTTCTGAATAAAATTAGGATGTTGTCTTAGCCTGCAAACCATTGAAAATTAAGAATATTTTTGTGAAGAAGAGACCCTTAGAGTAACTCACTGGATTGCTAGAAGGTTTTTTGTAATTATATATACCTAATAATTCAGGCAAACCTGACCCTAAATTTTGCCCTAACATGGCATTTCAAAGGGTAGTAGTCATGTTGAGGATACATGAGTGAATCACACTTTGCAGTTGATAATGAAACCATTGTAAATCCTATGTAAAGATATTGATATGTATAGTTGAACCTTATTATCTGAGGAAGATGAAAGTAAATTTGGATAAATGGGGTTTCAGGTAAGCTGGGCTACTTTTAAATGTAGCTATTACACTTCAGGGAACATGGCCTACTTTAAGATAATCAGGATTCAGATTAATGAGGTTTTAATACATTAATAATTCATCACAGCATTCCAATAATACATATCATTTCCATCCTATTGGAACACACCATAAAATGTACAGAGGGTCAGTTTTGATGTCTTTACTCAGTTATCACTCAAGCAGAGCTCCCATTGACTCTGATTACAATTTTTCATGAGAAAAGACTGAATCAAATCTTCAGGATTTGACCCATTAAAATTAGAGCAGGTTGGGAAAAAAATTCACAAGGATATAATTTTCAATGTTTGTTTATTTATATTTTGTGAAAATTATAAAAACTTCTAATTTTATGGGGGGAAAAGGTCAATTCTATGCAGGTAAGGAGAAAATAACTAGTTTTTCTGAGCATGTGTTTGTTAATTTTACTTTGTCTTGTGTTGTGGACGAGAAATTTATAAGATACAAAATGCAACCAAAAACTGAATTCAGATGGTTGCTACTTTGTATTGTAGGTCAGTACAATATGGAAATATTTAACAATAAACAACAAAAGTTTATCAGAATGCAAACTGCTGTCACTCTGCAAATGTGCACATGCACAGAAATATGGAAGAGACAGGGGCTATGCATAAAAGTATTTGCAAAGCTTTCAAAATATGAACTCATAAATAACTTTCTTTTCCTTAAGTCCAGCAGGGCTAGATTAACCTTTTGTGGGCCCGGCACCAAACATATTTGTGGGCCCCCGTGGAGGCAATGGAGCATGGCATGGGGAGGTCAGTCCCTGGAGAGAGGGGCCAGCCAAAGGTAAAGGGGCATGGCATGGCAGGGGCGGCCCTGCTCCACCCAATGTGAGGGCACTATTTACAAACTGGCAGTTGCCAGACGCAAAGTGGCCTGCCCAGCCCTGTGCTGCCAGCATGCCCCTTTCCCTCAGGGGCAGGCCCATGCCACACCACACAGCCTCCCCCCACCCAACACCCCCCAACTCCCTATGGCCAGAGCCCCCCCCCGGACCCACTATACCCAGCACCCCCCAGACCCACCCACAAATGCACAGCGCCCTGCACAACACCACCCCTGCCCACTGCCCTGCCACAACTGCCCAGCAGCCCCCACAGAACCCCCATACCCTAGTGCCCCAACACACACAGATCTTCCCTGCCCCTTCACAGCCCAGCACCCCCCCATCTCCCCACAGACCCATTCCCCCAAGCCCTGCCTCCCAACCGCACTCACCAGCCCTGCTGGGCTGAGCGGGCAGCACAGCCAGGGCTGGTCCCAGGGCCAAGAATCGCTCCGGCCTCTCGGGAGTGGTGCAATCAGCCAGGCCAAGACCTGTCCCGGCCGAGGTCCTTCAAGACGCACTTGCCTGAAGGGGCCCAGCCAAGCCCGCCACACTGTCCCCCCCGCTACACACACACACACCTGGCTGAGACTGGCCAGGCTTCTGCACCAGTCCCAGATGGCTCTGGGGAGACAGGTGGGGCCCCACAGGTGGTGGGAAGCAGAGACTGCCCAGAGCCGGAGGTGCACTGGGGTCTGGCCAGGGGGCTGAGAGGAGCCCTCGGCGGGCAGGCTGAGAGGAGCAAGTGGTGGGCGGGGAGAGCCAGCGGGATCTGGGGTGCAGTGTAAGCGGAGCAGGCTGGGTCCCCTTCTGAGCATGGGCCTGGCTCCATGGAGCCACTAGAGCCATTGTAAACCTGGCACTCTCTTGTCTTTCCTATAATGATCAAAGGAAATACTAAGGAGACAATCCTATATGGGCCAGCACAGGATGTGAAGGGGCTTTGAAGACCACATTAGGTACACAAAAGCCATCAAAGGTCCAGACTAGTCAGTCTCTATCCTGTAAAAATCTCTGCATTATGTGGTTTCTCATACTCTCGACACAGCACAAGTTTTGCAAATGGAGCTAGCCGTGTGCACAGAGTGGTGATGACCTTAAGCCTAATCCCCAAACCATATACGCAAGCATTGTTTCACTTCCCATTAACCCAGCTCACATCCTAAGGAGCTGGCAGTGACCAAAATGGGTTGTAAGTCTGTCTGATGCCCTTCTGTGTGTGGTTACCTCTCCTAACACCAACACATCTCCCCCCTAGTTTAGACCAGTGCAGGATCAGCCCCAACTACCAACGTACAAAAACATAATAAAGGAAACATTGCTGTTAGGACTACCATTATCATAATTAATGTTACTAAAGTAATTCAGACATTAAGTCTAATCTGTGGTACTGCTTGAAGCTACTCTATTTAGAAGTTACATTGCCAAATTCATTGAAACCAATGGAGATGCTCCCATGCACACATCTGAATTTGGCCCACCGCCTGAAGAAAAAAAACCTTGCAAATTCTTTTTTGAAAACTTGCATTTGCAATTTGACATCTTAAAAAATTAACCCTGAAGGTAGGATTTTAGCAAACCTATACTTGACACACAGTGGGAATAACAGCAACCTGAAACATTTATGTTCAGCCTTTTATGACTCAGACTTTAATGATCGCAATAAACATTAGCTTACCTAATAAAAACTCCAGTTTTTCAGGGCTGGCACACAGTATGTTAACTGCATCTGGTGTCAACTGGAGCTAATTAATATTTTTATAGGTGTCTTCTATCCACTGTAGTTTAAACAGAAATATTCTGGGGTGCTTACATCAAAGCCTGAGGCAATTGAGAGCTGTTGCTTGATTTCCAGTCTGAACTGATATCAAGTAGGCCAATTTTTATAGGATTGTAAAAGCTAAATGTAGCTATGGTTCATGCAGAGAAGCACTATCCCCTGTAGCTCTCACAATTCAGTGCTAATGTTCATGGCTTGTTTGCTGCGAGGTAACTAGAGAGATAGACAGAGGGACAGGCGGACAGATAAACTGGCAAATAGCTATGCTTATAGTTAGACAAAGCACACAGTGACCCAGACATACCATGCCTCCCCCTCCCCCCAAAGGCTTTAAAAATGTGCTCTATCAAGCATTTGCTTGTGGCGCAGATAAGATTTATCTAACAAGACTGGGTTAAAATTAAAAAGAGGGATGAAATAGCACAAGTGGTGCTAATATGTGTTTTGAAGCGTACCAATCGGCCTAGTGCAATGTCACAGCCCTAGGCTAAATTTGCAAGTGGTCGAGCATCTCCTTTTTAAAAGGTTAACCTACAAAGAGCACACAAGCTCCTCTCTATGAATATGGGCAAACACCCAGGGAGCTCCACAACAATAAGAAAATAATGACATCAACCTGACCATGCTTAAGTACATAACATGCTGAAGGTTCACGGATGTGTGGCCTGGAACAATAAAGGAAAAATAAAGAAGCCTGCTTGCTAGGCCCCAGCTGTTATTAGCCATGCTGTGAGATCAAGGGAAGGTATGATATGGGCTGCCATTTCAATTGGGACCAGGTTAATCTCTCAATTTGTGGAAAAGAAAAACTTAAAAAATAAATCGCAGCATACTTCACTACACCGTAATACATATAGGACAAATGGCAATATACTTATTTACATAATCTGTCTTTAACCCTTTCCTAATAGACACTTAATTTCCGAGGAGTCACATACTGCAGACTTCATTTCAGTGGGCAGGGAAATTAAATATCATCACATTTCTGTTAACCATTTCACATCTGTGCAGCTACTGGTATTGACTTAAAGCAGGGGTCGGCAACCTTTCAGAAGTCATGTGCCAAGTCTTCATTTATTCACTCTAATTTAAGGTTTTGTGTGCCAGTCATACATTTTAACATTTTTAGAAGGTCTCTTTCTATACGTCTATAATATATAAAACTTAAACTATTGTTGTATGTAAAGTAAATAAGGTTTTTAAAATGTTTAAGAAGCTTCATTTAAAATTAAATAAAACGCAGAGCTTCCCCGGACCAGTGGCCAGGACCCAGGCTGTGTGAGTGCCACTGAAAATCAGCTCACGTGCCACCTTTGGTACATGTGCCATAGGTTGCCTACCCCTGGATTAAAGAAAACGTAGGCTCAGTTTAACCAGGAAGGCAATGTTGGCTAGTAGTGACAGCACAGGACAAGAGTCATTTTAGCTCTGCCACTCATTTCCTGGGTAGCATCAGGCAAGTCTCTTAATCACTTTGCCATTTTTTACTGTGTGTAAAATGGGCAAATAATATCAACTGATCTCACAGAGAGATTGTGAACCTCAGTGAGTGTTTATAAAGTGCATTGAGAGCCTCTATACATCAGAGGCAATATACTGGTGAAAATAGTATTGTTATAACATCCTCTCTTTGGGATGGTATCCTATCTAAACAATGTGATGACTTGACCTAATACACTGCTACCTCGATATAATGCGCCCCGATATAGCACGAATTCAGATATAACACGGTAAAGCAGTGCTCCGGAGAGGCAGGGCTGCGTACTCTGATGGATCAAAGCAAGTTCAATATAACGCGGTTTCACCTATAACACGGTAAGATTTTTTGGCTCCCGAGAACAGCGTTATATCGAGGTAGAGGTGTATGTATTTTCCATCTGTAACTGCTAACAGCCTATATTGATAAGAGTGTAGACTAGAGGTGAAATCCTGGCTTCATTGAAGTCAGCGACAAAACTTCTTTTGACTTCAGTAGAATTAGGATTTCACCCCAGGTATATAGTGGAAAGCTTTTGTCCCATAGGTTTTTAAAAAATGGGATAATACATCTATAGGGATATAATGCATTAGAGGTTATTTTTTCAGATAGCATGGTGATTGACAGATAAAGTCAATAGTTTTCCCTATAAGCCAAAAAGTCCAGCAACAAAAGAAGCCAAAAATGAGTTTTGCAGCTTGACCCAAATGAGTGCAAATAAAACCTGTATGCCACACCACATCCTCATGTATTCTGAATGTGCCCCATATCTGATAGAAAGACTATCACAGAAATATTTTAGAGAATTATTTGTACACTTTTTAAAATGTCAGAATTGCCAATATTTTAAACACATCTGCAGGTTATTACATGAGTCATACCACCGTACTACCACATAGGTCATTATTATTATCTGTTACTTTGAATTTTTATTTATTCATTTGCATTAGGTGTGCCACATCTTCTGGTTAGGTGAGTGTCACATGATCCTACAGATTTTCTCTTCCCCTTTTCACTGTAGAAGACTCTAACTTGTGGCCAGGTCCAGATTAAAGTATTCTGGGGACCTGTGCACTATGAAAATTAGCTCCCCTAACTTCCTTAAACTAGACAGGCCAGGTGATGTACAAAACAATGACTGCCCTAGGCAAAACTTCGCTGCCCAGCTTCTCCTCACTCAGGAGATGTGTCCCCTCGCCTGGGAAGGCATGACACGTTTTCTGGGGTGGTGCGGAGAGCCTTCTGATGGTTTGGCGATTATGGTAGAAGTGAGCAGGGGAGAGGCAAGCACCAGGTCACACTGCCACTCAGGATTGGCACAACCTCCCCTCTTTCATGACAGGGGCAGCCAGGCCAAATTTAAGTGAGTGGCATTGTGACCTGGTGCACAGAATTGCAGCACCACTCAGCTTTTGTTTTGTTTTTCAGTGGTTGGGGGCCCTGTGCAAGGGCACCGAGTGCACATTGGTTTATCCAGGTCTGTTTGTGGCTTTACATTTTCCTCCATCATGCTGAAGCTTTTGGGAAAGTTTCAACAGAACCGGATAAGCAGTTTTTGAGAATGAGCCTAGGCAAAAATAAGTTGTTTCATCCATGTTCAAAAATTATCACAGTCGTTTTGTTGAGAAGCTGTAGGACCTTTATGCTTTGGAACAGGGAAGGGAATTTCAGCAAAGGAGTTACCCCATCCAGCCAGTGCACTGAATTTGGCAGATTCTTATGAAAAAAAAGTAGTATGTGATCATGTAATTAAAGGCTGTATCATACTGCATACACACATAGCATCCAAATTAAGGTTGCAATGGCCACTTTAATTCTGGGGTTTTTGACTTTGCAACCTAAATATTCTTTTAGTGTATTTCTCTATGTCAGTGTTTCCCAAACTTGGGACGCCGCTTGCGTAGGGAAAGTGCTTGGCGGGCGAGGCCAGTACGTTCCTTGGCCTGCGCCGCTTCCAGCAGCCCATTGGCCTGGAGCAGCGAACCGGGGCCAGTGGGAGCCGTGATTGGCCGGACCCTGTGGATGCAGCAGGTAAACAAACCGGCCCGGCCCACCAGAGGCTTTCTCTACGCAAGCGGCGTCCCAAGTTTGGGAAACACTGATCTATGTAATATGTTGTTTATAAGCATACCTATGTGTGTGCATACATCATATAAATACACACATATACACACACACTTTTCTATTAGAAATGTTCTCTGTCTTCCCTTTTTTCTACTCCTTTTCCCCCATCCCCACAGGGAATAAGAAATATGAACCCTATAGTATTCAAGTTATAGCCAAATGCTAGACTCCAAAATGAGTTCTCCCACTCTGCTTTCCAACACTGTCACACAGTCTAACACTTTTCATAATCATTCAGTTCCCTATAAAGACAAGTGAGGCACTCTGATTTCAGTGACCACATATCCCACTGCGATATCCGAGTTGATACTTGTTCATGTTCAAGGGCTTTTTGTTTTGTTTTGTTTTTGTATTGTCCTTATGCCTTTAGGGCCTGATCCAAAGCCCACTGAAGTCAGTGAAAAGATTCCTATTGACGTCAATGGGCTTTGGATGAAATCCTTACCCCCGTCTTGCAAACACTTACAAGCATGCTTAGCTTTTTAAGCATGTGAGTTGTCCTACTGACTTAAAATTAAGCATATGTGTAACAGTTTCCAAGATCAGAGCCTTAGTCAATAAACTTCTTGGGCAGAGATTATGTTCTAGTTTGGAATATTGGCCAGTTGTAAAGTGCCACACACAATTCTATGACACTATACAAATCCTACACTGTATAATATCCTAAATAGGTATTATGTAATAAGAGCTGTAGGGACACTTATAAATAAGAAATAAAAATAAATAATAAATATTAATAATCCTCAGGAAGCCACTAAAAACTTTCAAAATGCCTACATATTTATGTAATCATCTTCCATAATTCAATCCTTGAATTTGTGTATGGCAGAAAATACTCCAGGAGAAATTTATATCCTAATCTGAAACAAATAATGGACCTGATCTTTTAGCTCTCATCAGCAGAGCACTTGCTTAGGATGACTGAGGTTCTAATCCCAGCTCTAGCTCTGAAAATTAAGTTATTAATTGGCACAAATGCATGGATATTTAATGGGCTGTGCAGCGTGTGGTCTCTGCCGGTGCATGTATGCATGGCAAATGTCATCACCTGCCAGGGCTTAGTTTTACATTGTTATTCTAAACAATATGTTTAATTAGATTGTTTCTTTTTGGCTATTTCTCTTCTTCTGAGACATTGCTATACGTATATTATATAAATAAAATTCATTTGTGTATTGCTGAGAGGCTTCATGGAGGTGGAGAGGCTCCTGTACGGTACTGCTACAGGGATTTGTGCTTGCAGAGTAGAGTATTTGGCACCTTTCCAGTAAAATATAAATTAAAATAAACCCTGGCCTTCTTTACAAGGTGGGATTGGGCAGCATATATCTGGAACATTAACTGAGGCTAACTGCCCTGTATTGATGTTCTTCATGGAAATTCTCTAGCACATTAATTTTGCTTGAGACCGGGGACTATATTGGAAGCTTTTTAAAAAAAAATCTTTTCACTTACAGTCATAGACAATTTTTTTTCACTTTGGATGTGTGTTTTTCTGCTTAGCATCAGATGTCTTTTGTGTTTAAATAGTGACACACAAATGGATCAAAAGCAGATGTTTGGTTCAATTTGCTTGATTATATCAGACTTGTTGCTTAAAGCCAAGATCCTGACCTCCCAAGGCCAAGGTAGCCAAATGGTGGTGGGCATTAAGGGTGGGATCCACAAAGGTACTTAAGAACCTAAGTCTCAGGTTAGGCACCTAAATCCCAGTTATGTCTCCACTACAATCCATAAAACGCCTGCTGAATCCTGTAAGTTCCTAAACTCACTCGACACCTACATTTTCAGGGTAAGAGTTCCATCCATGCCTATGAGCTGTGCACTGCTGCCTCCCTCTAGGCATCCAGATGCCTATTTCCCGCCTAAGCTTCAGAACAAATCACGAAGCAGGCAAGACAGGTGTTCAGCTGTATATGTCCCATATAGGGCCCGGTCTGGAAAGTGACCTCTGAGCACGCCTACCAGATCGGGTCTCATTCAAAATCTGTCAGAATCCTAAGAAGGTGGTAGTAGTGCCCACCTTATAACTTTTAGTTCCCATGGTTCAGGTGCTCAGCTGGAATTTGGGACGCTTTCTGCTAGAAAGGGAGAAAGATTTGAACAGGGGATTCTAATTTCTTAGGAGAGTGCTTTGACCACTAAGCTATGGGATATTCTGATGTGGGGCTTCCTCAATCCTTCCTGATGAAGCTTTTCCACTGTGGTTAACTAATGAAAGAGTGATTGGAGCAGAATTGGACCTGGGGTCTCCCCCGTCTCCAGGAGGTTCCCTAAGCACTGGACTACAGAGTCATTTACTCTCTCTTGCATTAACTTTTCTGGGAGCAGGTTCTAGCCCTGCATTAGGAATTTATCTACAGATGATTGTTAGGAACTCGCTCTTTTGTTCCATTGGCAAATAGCTGCTAACACACACTAAATCATATCTTGTTTCATTACATAAAATTCAACTGCAGTGGAGCCAGGTGTCAAATAATGATGCAGGCACATCAAAAGGTTTGACGGTTCATTTCAGAGAATCATCCAAAAGTTCAGTTACTTATCTGGAACCCACCCAAACCACCTTGGTCTGGAAACTGAATTCAAAATCTCATAGAAAACACAGCTTTGTTGTGAGCTTCCTTGTACTATTTTTGAAGGAACCCTAAGGTGTACAGTTTGGGGGGCCTATAAAGGAACACATTACTTACTATTTATTTAGGCTGGGTTTTCAAAGGTGCATAAGGAAGTTAAGCATCCACTTCCCGTTAGCTTTTGATTCCTAATTTCCTTGTGTTTCCTATTTTCAGTGAGATCAGAGGTACTGCAAGAAAAAAATAACTTTCTCGTATTTTTCTTTTTTAAAAAAATCCTGGCTCAAATCAAACTGAGAGCCACACAGCATTTCTTATTAAAGTACTTACTTCAACTGTTCTTAACTTCAATCAGTCTATTTTTATTCTTGCAAACTCTTTATATATGCAAATTTAACAGCTGTTGAAATCAGATAGGACAATGAACTAACAAATATATCATATGGATCAATCTTGCCTTGGCAGGCAAAATGCACTACTGTCGATGACATAGCAGAATTTTCCATCTTTAATTTCCATGATTCTAGCTAGAGCTGGTTGAATATTTTCTAACAGAATAGTTGTCCATTGGAAAATGTTGATTTCACAAAATCAGTTTTTTTATGGTTTCCATTGTCTAAGTTTTTGAGGGAAACAATCACAATTTTGTTAAATATAATATATTTGAAATGATAAAGCTGAAATGAAGTTTTAGATAAGGCCAAAATTAAATATTTACAGAATATTTCATGTCGTGAAAGATTCCAAGATTTTGATTTTTTTTTTTTTGGCTAAATTTAGTATTAAACCAAATTTTGAAATCTCAAAATTCCAAAAGTCTGAATTTTGACCAGCTCTGATTCTAGCCGTGACTTTTATATTAGGTTTTTGGTTTGGACTGAGAGTCAGACTAAAGTTCATTCCAGTTTTCCTGCTTTCTTATAAATAGTAAGTTTTGGTTTTAATTCCCGTATTACTATTCCTTTAAAAATGGCCGATCTTTTTTGTTTGTTTTGTTTAGGATAAAATTTGTCAGGGTTGTCTGTCATTTTAAAAATAATAATAATAATAATATAATTTATATTATGCAGGTTCTTCATCTGAAAATCTCAAATTCCTCTTGTGTTAACCATGTGAGGAAGAGTAGTGGGATGTTTATTCCTGTTTTACAGATGAAGAAACTAAGGAGGAGAGTAAGACCAAATTTTTCAACGGTGGCCAGTGATTAGGGCTTCCTCTATTTTGGGACCATATGGACCTTCTTTTGGATGGCGCCGAGTGCCTGCAGCTCCTGTTAAAATCAGTTGAAGTTGTGAGCTCTCAGAACTTCTTAAAATGAACGTGTCTCAAGATGGTCACCCAAAATCATTTCACTGGACTGTCTTTTCTCCCTTAAAAGAAAATGCTGTGCTTATAGCCTGACAGCATTACTCACTGAGAGTAAAATCCCAACCCTGTTTTCAGTGGGGCAAAGGTTTCACCTTGAAATATTCTATTTATTTACCGAGTGTAGTGTCAGTGAAAGTTTCCCTGTACTACCAAACTACAATAACATGTTTCAAATCAACTAAGAAAGGGGAGTGGGTGGGTAGTTTAATCTACACTGTCCATTTTCTCCTTGGACTTAATGTACAATATCCCGAATAAAGTACAGTTGGTGCTGCTATTTGTAATGTGGACAGACGCCATTCCACTAGGATTTGGTCTGAGACCACCAACTAATTTTGCATAGGCCACCAAACAGCTAGATGAGATCTGCTTTATGGGGGTGATCTCTTTGACAATAAACAGGAGTCCCAATTCTGTGCTTGGCTGCAACTCAAAAAAAATTGCTGTGGAATCCTGCACACTTACGTGTATGAATACAAGCAACTGCACATTCTCATAGAGCAAGCTTGCAATCACAGTTATTAACATTTTAAAATGAATAAATGCAAATAAAATGTCTGAGTAATACATGTTACGTTAAGATCAGCTATATGAAAAGCAGAAGGATTAAAAGTTAATTTCAAGCTTTTTAATTTCAGGGACATATAAACGGCATTATGGGTAGAGTCAACTCCTCTTTTATCAGTCCTTTGATGCTGCTTTCTCACCGATTCAGAGTTGTTCACATGCTACCTACATAATAAAATCCCAAGTTAATTTACTAAGATTTTACACCAGTGCAAATGAAAGAAAGGAAAGTGCTAAACAAGGCAATTAGCACTCTGTTTAGTGCACTCCCAAAATAAATGTAGGCAATTTACAATTTGGCAAATGGCACTCTATCCAGATCCAACTCATTTGTGCCTAAGGGGTTGGTACAGTTCATGCGAGGGGAGGAGGGGACATACAGTGGAGATGGGGGAGAGTTATATATAATATTATTGAGGTCCAACCCATTTTGTACTACAGCAACAGATGCGACTCCTGAGGTTATTAGGATTTCCTGTAGAAAAATGTCAAACTATTATGCTTTCAAATAAATGGTCCTGATATAATACCTTAGCTCCTGAGTATTAGTAGCTAGTGATAATACCCTTTCCAAGATGGGGAGACTCCGAAATTGGTAATCACTGATAACCTCCTTTGTGGCTGTCTTGCTACAGTACATTCTGTGTGTTTACACATTTATTATCGCTGGAGCCGTTCAGATCAGATCCATGAACCTGGAAATGCCCTGAGTGAAATGATAAGATAAAGCACTCTGCAACTACAACTGACTCTCTTTTTAATTGACAGGAAGACTGTACTATGACTTCCCTGGTTATCCTTGTAAGCTCCTTATGAATGCAAAAATAATAGCTGTTGTTAATGCAGATTCACAGCCAGCATTAGTTTTTAAGATGTAAGAATGAAGGAGGTTAAACATGCGTTTATGTTCGTTTTAAACAAAAGCTTTACAAAACAGTTAAGGCAAGTAATGATGGCCAAATTCAGAGGGGTTATGTGCCGACTACCTGTTATGCTTTGGGGTTTAAATACACATTTTTAGTGATTTGATTAGCCTGATCTCTTTATATCACATTGTCTTTCTAAATTGTCACTGCCTGTTGCAAACTAGGACAGAAATTAACATCCTAACAAAATATGTGATATACTAAAAATTGGTATTGAATTTTTGTTTGTGCAGTCTGTAGAGCTCCTTTATATGATAGAATATAAGGTAAAAGTATTCTTTTGTGCCCTCTAGCTGCTGGTTGCCCAAATGGAAAAAAATAAAACCAACAAAATAGATCCAACTCTGTGATTATTAAATTCTCCTCATCTTTAGGGTTAAATACCCTGCCTAATAAAGATCACTCATGAGGATAAAGTTTCTTTCTTAGCAGTGTCACATCCATTTAAGTAAAAATGTTTTGTTTATTTCAGAGAATCAAACTGTTATCTTTACACAACACATATGCACCAATTCTTTGCATTTGTGTTTATACCTAATGGTATAAAAAATGCATTCCCTGCTTAGGCAAACCAGCCGCTGAGTAGGGAGGTCAGGATTGGGCCCTACTATGTTATAGAAATGTCTGTCTGTCTGTTAACTGAATGAGAGAAAAGAACCCTTTAAGTAAAGAGGTTGCTGTATATCAATATAAAAAACAATAATTATTTCATACCAGAGAATTAAATACGTTATTTCAACATATAACAGATTTGTGGAATATATCTATAAAGCCTAGGGTGACCAGATGTCCCGATTTTATAGGGACAGTCCTGATTTTTGGGACTTTTTCTTATATAGGCTCCTATTACCCCCCATCCCCGTCCTGATTTTTCACATTTGCTGTCTGGTCACCCTAATAAAGCCTAATTCTGAAAAGATGCTAAGCAACCTATGCCTTTTTGGCTTCAGTATTTCTTGAGAATCGGGTCCTTAACATGTACTTGCATTTTCTAAAGAGGCTGATTTTGTGTCAGTGCCACATTTGTAGCTGGGCTATCCTGAAGGTATGTATAACTTTTTGCTCATAAGTGCTTAGCTCTCTTTGCACAGACATTCTACTGATACGTATGCTGACACAAGTAATTAAGTTGCTGTAACGCTTGCAGATTAAAAATCAGGATGGTATTTTCTTACCTGTTTTAAAAACATCCTCATCACCTAAAACCTTGAGTAAACACTTACAGATTTAGAAATGCAGTCTGAGCTAAAACATCAGCTGGGCCTCTCCATGGACTCCATTTGTGTGCGTGCAGACTTTGGAGGTGCATTCATCTGTGAGAATGCTCGAACTGTGCACATGCCATAGATGGAACTGTCCTCTTGCCTCAAGACGGTGCCTATGTTTTGGGGGCAGTGGGTAACTTTGCAGCTCATGCCATAACTGTTCTGTGGACTAAACAGGTTTATCAGCCTCCAGGGTGCCTCTGGCACTTATTTCCACTAGCCCTATATTCATTTACCCTTGTCCGACTTGTGACTGATTTGGATGGACTTCTCCAATGTCGGGTCAGGCTCACCACATGGTATAAATTGAATTAAGCTGCATTGGTCTGTGTACAATATAGTAACATTAAAAACACATTTTAATCAAATTTGTTATTTCCACAGTAAAAGAAAATCATATTTCTTGGCATCAAACATTAGACTGTCATGCAATCTCACTGAAGTCAAAGAGATTTCAAAGGCATACCTGGGTGCTGTCTCTGTCCTCTTATATATAAACGTGTGTGAATCTTTTGTGTCCCTGATTAAGATTAAATAAAACTAGGAAAGGACTATGCAAGATAAAGAGGAGGAATATAACATTTCAAGAAATTGTCTTGTGCTGATTGGGATTTTCCCAATATCTTCAGTTCTTTGTTTTGATTACCTCGTTTTTCCCTTTATGGGAACAGAAAGTATGCTCCAAGACAGCCTTGTATTACAGCTTCTTTACCTTTGTCTGCCTAGCTCAGCTGGTATTTAATTGGTCAGCAATAGAGAAGTCTCCTTTGAGGTAATGAATATTGACTGTTTATGTTGAAATGTCACTGTGAAAAGAAAACCCAGCACCAAAAAGGCAGAACTCAGTGTGAGAGTTTCAGACACAAAGGAGACACCAGCAAAGCATAGGCATTGAAAAGCAAAGCAGCTGAAATTCAAAGAAAAGATGAAACAGAAATGGTCTACATGTGTGGGAATTTTAAGCTGGCAGTTGTCAGGTGAAAAAGTCATTATTCTACCTGTTAGAAGCAAACGTAGTTGCTTGTTTTTGCTAAAACGACACAGAGGCTGGGACTCCTATAAATGTTTTAATTGAGAATTCATTCTAACTTATTTGCAAATACTTTACTTTTCCTTTCAAGGTAGCCAGACTAAAATTAATCAGCCAGTTATTATCCCTGTGAAACACAGGAAACAGGATTTGCGACATTGCATAAAATGAGTAGACGGTCAAATCTGGTAGTGGACTAGTTCCAAGGCACCCCTTCAGCTTGGAATGCAACTGGCCCTGTGTATAATGCTGTATATCTGAACCATGTCAATAAAATGGATATCTTGAACTGTGAGATTTGATACTGTACAAAATACATCTCTGGCATAACCCACTGATTTTCTACATGAATCTGGCTTATCATTTATAACCGCAGATATCACCGAGTATAAAATTATCCATCCCCTTTTTAGATCCATCTCCTGTACAGAGTTTATTTGTGACCTCCTGTGTTAATGAATTAGGCAAAGCATCTTAGGTAAAGCAAATGTAAACAAAAAAAAAGGGGGAAAAAAGGAGTTATAAGGAGTCAATGTATAGTTTGTATCATATGGACACAAAATATTAGTTGCATTTCCGCTTTTTCCATAAAAGAGTTTTCAAAAGTTTGAATAAAGATAGGTTTATTTTAACTATTTATAAAACACATTTATTGCTTGTGCAAACAGCCCAGATTTTCAAGCTGACATGCACAGAAGTTTGCATGTATATTTGCAAGCATTCCTTTGAAAATCTGAGCCTGTATCTCCCAATCTCTGCTTCCCCCCTACCCCCCACTTAAAATATTCATGCGGTGTTTTGAAAATGTTCCCTGAATCAATCAGGCATTGGAATCTGGTAGGGCTTTTTTATTTATTTTCTCTTGGTGAATCATTGAACTGGTTTTGCATTAGTTTAAATCTGGGCCCATTCACAAAATGTGTGCATCTCAGGCATCCCTGCAATCCTACAAATAGTGTACTGCTTTTAATAGAAGAGTATCACTAGGAACTGGATTGTAAACAAAGTATTTCTGAATGATTTAAACATGAAGGAAACATCTGCAAAGCCACACGTTAAATGTTGTTGATCGGTGCCATTTCTTTTCAGTTTGTGATGCCTTCACAAATTAATATTTACCACACTAGATTAGGCTTCTTAAAAGGATAGCATCCTTTTTGCACTATGTCTGGGTGGGGCTTTCAAGTTGCATGTAAATCTGAATATCTCAGTATCTAAATTTATGCTTTTCATGAGCTTTGAATAGCTATAGGGAGCCTTCGGTGGGTCTGAAATATAGTGACCTCTGGTCTCTTCATGATATTTCAACCATCTAGAAAGTGAAATATCAAAACTTAAGACCAGATTGCTTCCCATTTGCAGCGAAGACCAGATCCCAGATTATTTTAGCCTCATAAGTAGCTCTCTCTTGCATTAAACAAGCCTTTGAATAATCTAAATGCAAACTGACACATGACTATTGACAAGACTAAATAATTTTTACAGACAGTAGTTAAGCACAAAACCCAGATATTTTTGGATTCATTTTCCAGCCTCAATGAACAGGCGGTTTGTACTTACGTTCACTTTACTGCACTAAAGGAGCAGATTATATTCTTAAACTTGTCATAATTATGGTCCCCAAACTACTGAATTCTGAAGTAAAGCCTCATTGCATATCTTGCTGGGTCTTTCCAAAATACCTAGATTTAGACATATATTCCTTTGTTTTGACTGGGCATCTCTCAATTAGATTCTTTATACAAATAGATGATAAAAATCTTCAGTCACAATTCTGTGTTATGCTTGAACTCTAACCTGTGACATTCACTTAACTTGATCTAACAAGCTTTGTGCTCCCTGTCCAGATGAAGAGTGATACTTCTTCATTAGCAAGATCAGTTTCACCTTTAAAAACCCTTTGCTTCCCATTTGCATTAAGCCAGATTGAGACATCTTGGGTCATAATGACATTTCGGCAGTACTCGGAGGCAAAAGAGGAAGTCATTACATCTGCAGTTCACCTGCAAAAGAAGATGTCATTAAAAGAGGAAGCAAAATGAACCCCTGTCAACTTGTTAGGGCCCAAAAGGTAATTCTGCCATCAAATATAGAGTGGGGTAGGATACAGAATCCTATTATTACTGACACCAAATAACTTGCTGGTGTAAAAGGTTCTCTTCTCTAGAAAAGTTCAGGTGTTGCTCAATTCATTAATGTGTCAGTTTGAGGAGACATGATGTCATGCCTGTTGTCTGAAGGGATGAAAACTGGAGTCTCCTTTCTCCTGTCAACACGGTATCATCTTAATTTCTTTTACTGTGCACCTTCTTGCCATCTGTAGAAGAGAGCAGGAGGTGGAGGGTGAAGTGTCATGGGAGATGTCTTTTTTTTTTTAAAAAAAGAGCTACTAATATTTGACATTTATCATTTTAACCTGCCTTTTTCTCGAACACTAATTTTATTACATCAACACCTCTTGTGAACAGTTGGCTTCATCCTTCCAATGCCTCCCTCACATGAGTAAAGCCCTTATGAGAGAGTGAGGATTTGCAGAACCAGGTCCAAATAGTCCCAAATTCAGAAAATAAACCCCAACACAGATTTCTCCCCCCCCCCACACGTTTAATGTAAATTAGCTTAGAAAAACACATCCCACTCTAACATAATTACCAGGCTGTTTAAAAGGAACAATACATATACAAGTAGAATACAAGGTTATATAGAAATACACATGGAGCCAAATCGAGAGTCAACGGAGCTACATGTTTACACCAGATAAGTGTATGAGACATGGTCATCATTTTATACATAGTATTTTTTTAAATGA
This sequence comes from Chrysemys picta bellii, assembly GCF_011386835.1. Classification (NCBI taxonomy): domain Eukaryota; kingdom Metazoa; phylum Chordata; order Testudines; family Emydidae; genus Chrysemys; species Chrysemys picta. The sequence continues at coordinate 10,123,763 of NC_088800.1, read as the reverse complement.
AACACACACTGTCTATCTTCTTATAACCCCCCAACACTGTAGTAACCCAAGTGCAATATTTGTTTATCTCATATAAGAAAATCACTTCTCAGTTGTGTTCCATTTCTTCCTTTAGCTTTTCTTGCTTCATTTTACACCTACAGTACAGTTGAAAGAACGTAATATGGACTCTGTTAATGAGGATGATCTAACTCAAAGAAGCATTTTCTAGGTTGAAATATTTCCTCTTGCCCACTCAATGCAATCTAGATTTTTTTGGTCCGAACATCCTAATAATAGGAAATATTTTCTTTTGATACCAAGGTGTCGCTGATTGCTTCTGTGCTTCACATTTCAATATGGATATTGTAACACCACATCTGACGGTCATCTTAATGGAATTTTGAACTGTTAATATTACAGATTTGAACTGCCTGTCCTTGAATGGATGATTTGAGCATTCCACAAATTCCAGAACTACCTTGTTTACTGCCCTGGAGTTGACTGATATCTGATAATGAAGAAAGCACCTGGAAAAATGATAAAAAACGTAGTAATTGGTTTAACTTAGGTCAGCCATTTCATATTTTATAAATGAAGGCACTTTTATGGTACTGCATCTAGAAACAATCCGCTAACTAAATAACAATGAGTGATAATCGTCAGGCTGCACATACAGCTTGCATAATGATCACCAGAAAAAAACAAGCTACATACTAAGTTCAGAGCAACTTAGGAAATCGGGTTCCAAGTTTCCATCTTTTCCTAAGCACTATAAAGTGATGGTCAGATTGCTTTAAACAAGCGTGTCAGCAATTCTGGATCCCATTGCTGTATATCAAAGAGACTCACCTGTGGTCACTTTAAAGAGCTGCTGGTAGAATTTACAGTAGTAAATTCTGATTTACAATTCTTTCTGGGGCATCTGAAGCGTCTACTCCCTCCCCATACTCCCCTTCATACTCTCAGACTATTTCAGTCTGGGAGATGTCCAGAATGTGCATATTTCTCTTGCAACATGAATATTTTTGCAATTCATTAAACCTTTGTTTCTTGTCTTTCCCTAACCCTCTCAGAAAGTGATCTAAACAACTCTCAGAGGAAGACTAGTCAGTCATGAAAGAGACAGCCTCAGCTCCAATGCCTGAAAACATATTTATAAAAAAGAAATACAAGCATTGAAAAGTTTAATCAGACTCTGTTTCATGCATGCCAAAGCAACTTGAGTCCCGATGCTCCAAATACTTACACACGCTTAATTTTACACACCTGAGAAATCCCATTAAAGTCTTTGAGGCTACTCACATGCCTAACGTTAAGCACATGCATAAATCTTCCAATATTAATAGTCATGCATAAGTGCAATCATATGAGAAGGAAATTTAAAAAATGGAAGGTAAAACCCAAAACATGAACAAAATCTGTGTGCTGTTCTCCAAGGTAAATCATAGAAATGGCACCCCCATAATACATAGTTTCCCACTCTGTAAGACATGATAAAATCAAGTTTCCACTATTTGGTGAACAAATATTGTCTTTCTGGATTAGTAGGGAATTGTTTGGTTGTATGAAAATAAGCCCATGCAATTTCTTCTGTTCAGACTAGGAAGTAGTAGTTTAGGGCAATGCCCTAATGTCTTGGCCACCCAGGAAAGGAGCATTGCTTTGCTCCCTAATACAACAGGAGTGTACGGCATGTGACCTGAGTATTCTGTGTGGATGGAATTCACCCTCTGGGCAGAGGGCTAGTATGAGGCCTGTGCACAAGTCCCAGTTAAATCCTATTTTGAGGGCTTCAGTAGGGCACATGCCTACATACGTTAAAGTCTGAATGTAAAACAATTTGTATCAAATAATCTTTAAAAAATAACTGAATAAAGCTGATTCTTAGTTTACACAAAATGTAGGCCCTGATCCTGCAAAGGGTATAGAGCTCATTGCAGGATCAAGGTCTTAATGCACCTGATTTTGGAAGCTTTTGGAATTAATGGGAGTTCCACATGCAGAGGGCTCAGAGGATGAGTCCTACTGATTTTTTTCCCCCCGATCAGATTTTTTTAAAGCATGTATTCCCTTTCTAATTAGCAGGCAGCACATCCAGCGCAATAAGTATGCAAATTGTTATGTTTTACAACTATATTCTCTTTATTTTTAAAGCAGAAAATATTTTTAGAGGCTCAGCTAAATAAAACCCAGAAGAAGTCATCTTAAAGACAGAAGCCTGTGCCCATTAAAAAAAAAAGAGGACCCCCATTTGAAAACTGCCTGTGTGTCACCAAAATACATCTTGAGGGTCTAAAAATATTTTGACACATTTTACTTTTCAAGCCTTTCGAAGGAATTTTTTTGTACATATTCTCATTGTGTCTTCAGTTCCGGAATTATTCTCAATTAAAAAAAATTGTTTGTTACAAGTGATGATTTCAACCCAAAAATATCCTATTGTGCTGGCTATCAAACGAACAGGTGCACACAGCATCATGCACGGTATGCAAGGCGATTGAGCAAACAGTTTGTATAAAGATTTAAGCCCATTCAAACAACATGAGTTCAAGTGATATGAACTGAAGCCAAGTGTTCTGGATTGAGGGTCCACTTCTGCAGGGTACTGAGTGGTGCCCAGAACCTTTTGATGTCAGTTGGTGACTCTGTACCCTGTAGGTACAGCATCTGGCAGGATTAGCCCTGCAATTTGGAATCCCTATGAAATCTGTATTCATGCAAAAGCTACTTTTCTCCTGAAACATGCTCTTCCCTACCAGCTCCTTTTCCTATGATTTCAGTACGTGGTAGGACACTGCTCTAGTCCCAAGCTCTTTCCCTCACAGCACTTTTTTTCCAGGCTTAGACCTCAGAAATGTGGGGATAGGAGGAACAATAGGGAATTGTGAAACCTTCCTCACTGTCAGATTCAGAGAACCCCAAATGTTCTCCCATTCACACTACTGAGTATATGTTGTGTGGCTGTCTTCCCTGAGTATTTCATTAATGCTGACCTGGGGCTACTGATTCAGTAATGCCCAGGTGCCCTAACCATGCATGTAACTGCCTGCCTTTATCTCCTTTTACTCCTCTGTGACCTCTTCATTCAGCTCAAGTGAGTCATCCAGATGGCTGCTTTGTGTCTTCTCATGCTTTTCTTCTCCAGTGCCTGGAACTCACTTAGTCCTCGATCCTGCAATGGGCCCCATTGCACACTCAGGACCTTAGATGGTAAATGCTTTGGCACAGGACACTGTCATTGTTTTGTCTTCTGTAAAGCTCCTGGCACCCGAGCAGGTGCTATAAAGTAGTAAATAATAACAGTTACTCCTTCCCTTACCCTGTGTGCTATGTTTCATCCCTTTCCTCTATTAAGATCCTTCTTAAAAGGCTGGACACATGCACTCGCCTCCCAAGTGTCTTTGTAATCCTTGCCTTCACCCTATCCCTTCACTGCCCCTCCCTGTGTTATTGTCTGATGTAGTTCTGGTCTTAACATAGATGGCAAGTTCTTCTTGGCAGGGCATCTGCTTTATCTACTCTGTGAGGTGCCATGCACACCTATTGCACTATATAAATAATAATACTTAATTCTGGCAACATCAAGCCGCAGAATGGAGTAAGAAGTCACATGTAGAACTGGGTGGAGCCCCTGCTTGCATCCTGAAGATGGTAAATGGGGGATTGGGCAGGCAGCCTGTTCTCTGGAAGATATTGTGGGGGCTGAAGGCAGTGTGTTCAATTTGCCAACTCTTCAAAGAGGAAGATGGAGGGACCAAATGGCTCAGTGGTCCTTGAACATCTAGATTAATAAAGAATTAAAAGAGGGTCATATAATTAATGTCAATTGACATGGGTTTATGGAAAATAGATCTTGTCAAACTAACGTGGTATCTTTTTTTATGAGATTTTAAGTTTGGTTGATGTAATAGACTTCTGTAAGGCATGATGACTTGGTATTGCATAACATTTTGATTAGAAAACTAGAACACTATAAAATTAATGTAGCACACATTAAACAGATTAAAAACTGGCTAAAGGGTAGGTCTCAAAATGTAATTGCAAATGGGAAATCAAACTGAAGCAGTTGTGTTTCCAGTGAGGTCCCGCAAGGATTGGTTCTTGGTCCTAAGCTATTTAACACTTTTGTCAATGACCTGGAAGAAAACATAAAATCATCACTGATAAAGTCCGCAGATGACACAAAAAATGGGGGCGTGGTAAATAATGATGAAGACAGGGTAACTGATTCAGAGCTATCTGTATCACTTGGTAAACTGGACACAAGCAAACAATATGCATATTAATAAGACTAAGTATAACTGTATACATCTAGAAACAAAGTGTGTAGGAGGGGGACTCTATTTTGGGAAGCAGTGACTTTTAAAAAGATTTGGGGGAGTCATTGTGGACAATCAGCTGAGGCCAAAATAGCTAATGCAATCCTGAAGTACATAAACAGAAGAATCTCAAGTAGGAGTATAGAGGTTATTTTACTATGTACTTGGCACTGGTGCGACCGCTGCTGGAACACTATGTCCAGTTCTGGTGCCCTCAATTCAAGAGGATGTTGATAAATTGGAGGGGGTTCAAAGAAAAAGCCACAAGAATGAATTAACGATTAGAAAACATGTCTTATAGTGATAGACTCAAGGAGCTCAGTCTAACAAAGAGAAGGTTAAGAGGTGATTTGATTACAATCTATAATTATCTATTTGGGGAATAAATATTTAATAATGGGCTTTTCAGTCTATCAGAGAAAGATATAACATGATCCAATGCCTGGAAGTGGAAGTTAGACAAATTCAAACTGGAAATAAGGTGTCATTTTTTGACAGTGAGGGTAATTATCCACTGGAACAATTTACCAAGGACTGTGGTGGAGTCTCCATTGCTGACATTTTTTAAATCAAGACAGGATGTTTTTTTCTAAAAGATCTGCTCTAGGAATTATTTTGGGGAAGTTGTATATCCTGTGTTATACAGGAGGTCAGACTAGATGATGACAATGGTCCCTTCTGGGGTGTTGGAATCATCTATAAATGAAGATGGAATCAGATGAACATCTGCTGAAGTTATTATAGGCATGAGTTACAGGAAGCCAAGCTCGTCTCCCTCCAAAGATGGAAAAGATGAGGACAGCCCAGATCTGGGAGATGAGGACTGCACAGAGAGGAATTTTGGCTTATGGTGAAATGTAGCAGCTTCACAAGGTTAAGACCCCAAATTATTCAAAAATCTGTAGATCTGGTTAATTTTTTACCTTTTTTTTCCCCAAGACTTTTCAAATCCTAAAAGCTCAAGATGAATTTCAGGAGTACAAATCCACCCAGCTTGACATAGGGAAAAATGGTTTGCAAACCATGACTCCTAGCTCCATACTATTACTGTCCCTATGTCGCTGAACCTGCATGAGAACAGCCATTAAAAACATCGTAGAACCCGTGATTACATGTTCTTATGTGCCAAAATACTTAACCACCAAAATATGGCCATTGACTTGAACAAGGACAAAGCATATCTGCTACATTGATCCAGTCCTGGTAACCAGACAACAGATGATGGCTTGATAGAACGTTGTCTGTTAAATCTACATAATAGTAAAACTTTGAACACACATATATGCATACAATAATTTAGGGTGTGGGGGAGGGTTGGTCTCAGTTTTATACACTCATACACTTATAATATGTAGGTATATCAATATATGCACTAATACATAGACATTTACACATGCACATGTATATTATATGTGAAGGGATCTATCTATCTATCTAATCTAGTTTTATATATATGAAACCTCTTTCCAAAGAGGTACAAGTAAAGAAAGGTTTTCCTTGAAGCATAATATTAACAGTTGCAAGCTTTACTATATCAATTTAATATCACAGGCGTTTTGTGAATAATTCTCCATGGGCAGGTTCCTTCTGAGTCCTTGGTTTTACTTCCAATATTAACAGTATTAATAGGGTTAAAGGTGCTGGCGTGGTGAATTTATGGTCGACATCTCACAGTCCGTTAAAGCAGGATCACTAATGGGTGACCTTGAGGTTTGACTGTTCCAGACTCAGGAAGATCAAGTCTCAGCCCCCTCCTTCAAGTGCTCTGACCCTTCCATTCTCACTATCCATGGCCTAACCTTTAACTCACTGATCTTTGACCAAATTATTAAGCAAACACCTGCTTAGGTCTCTGACCAAGGACTGTAGACCTGGAGAGCTACCATAATTTCATGTGAATTAGCTGTAATAACAACAATAGCAGCCTAAGGAGAAAATCAGAGGGTAGGTTTACAGTAAATAATCATGCTGCTATTGAGAATATACAGAATGGACCCCTCAAAAGCCCTTACCTACAGTAAATCAATGTTAATCTAGTTGACTGTGATAATAATGGCTCGTCAGCAGATATGGTTTCTTTTATTTGACTTGACTAGGACAATGACTAGGTAACATTTATTTCCTGTTACTAAAACAGAGACAAAGAATAAAATTAATCCTTTGATGCCAGGGATTTCCTGTTGATAATCATGTGCAAACTGCATTAGTGCTTAACACAGTTGCCAAGAGAACTAGGATGAAAAAGGCAGAAAAAATATCTGGTGATGGCAAATACTGAAGCCTGTGTAATGTTATCTGAATGACACATGAAAAGAATGATCTGAATTTCCCCAGATTTCCTTGTGTTGCCTGTTCCTCTCTGAGCTTTTGTAATGTGATGTTGTAAATCTGCATCATTTGAGATTAACTCAAACCTGAGTAGCACTAATGTATTGATTCTTCTTAAGTAAATTGGTTACAAATTATTTAAATCCTTAATCACAAAATGTAGGGGAGTATTAATGATTGGACAAATACTAGCCAAGTCATATAAAACAAGAACTTGAACAGCATACATTTACCAAACTAAAATGTATGGGCCAGATTTTCAAATTAGGTGTACACAATCATGAGCATATATTTGCACTTACCCAACTCGATATGCTCATCTAACTGGCCATATATGCATGAAGACACCCCATTTGCACACTCCCATTGGACATTTACCTGTGCAAATTAGACATACACAAGAGTAAGTATACAGTTGTGTGCTGCAAAGCCTTTTGTTTTAAGCCTCAAAAGTGCAGAAAATTTTGAGAGTGATTAATGGTTATATAAGGGGAAGTATTTTAATTGTTAGTACCTCTGGTTTGCTAGTGGGGGTGGGGGTGGGATGACATGGCTGAAATTTAGTTATAATGAGGGGAATTGCATTTTTAAGTTTGTCAAAGGTGCCCAGAGTGAATGGATAGGCACTTTAATGGATACATCTAAATAAATAAACCAATTTTGTGTCACTAACTTTGAAAATCTTGCCAATTCTCACCCTGATGCAAAGCCCATTGAAGCGATTGGGAGTCTTTCTATTGACTTCTGTGGGCTTTGGCTCATGCCCTATTATATTGTCTCCTCGTATTGGGAATTACTAAAGAAAATCCTCATCTGATAAATGAGAAAGCGCCCATAATATGATATCTGAAATAACGTTCAAGGATTACATTATCATGGCGGTAAATAATATTCAAAATTAACTGATAGTTGTATTTCAGTCAGCTTTCTTTATGGATTATTGGCAGCGCTTCCTCTCTGTATTTTCCTGTGCTACCTGCTTTTGTAGTCTAAGGTATTGGCTGTCATTCCATAAAAATTGATATAGAATGAATCATTCATTACTAGAATAAGGGTTACCTAACAATATTCTGAATGAAATTAAAGGCAATTTAAGACAAAAGAAGTTCCCCTTCACTGACTGTTACGTGTCCAGTATTAAATGTTTGATCAATATACTATGTTTCCTGTGTGGAATGTTATTCTGACTGACCGTCCAAGCTTAAAGTGGTTTACATAGATTAGTTTGAGCATGGGAAAGAGCAAATCTATTGGTCAAGATTCAGTTGCAGGAATCACCTCTGCTGAATTTAAAGCACAAAGAGAAAGTATACATGCATGCTAGTCTATTACACCTGATTAAACATAAGAGTCCAGAATGGCCCACAAATATTTTCCAAAGTGACTAAAGAAAAGCTAATTTAGAGGTAAGTAGGAGACCCTGGCTCAGGGGTCTGACTAACAGGTCCTGTGCCAGTTAGGATCGAATTTACTGTAAAAATGAAGCGGAGTGAAAGTCGGAGCCGTTCACAGCAAGGTACTGGGTCTAAAGGAGGTACTGGTTGGAAGAAGAGCATAAGGTAGAAGTTAATCATTTGTAATGAATCACAAGACAAGGACTGTAAACAGAAAATGGATTTAAAACAGGTTTATCTGAGTATTCATTCTTGCAGTACACATCCATTAACTAGGGAAATTCAAGAGCCGATTATTGTAATGTTTAGCTCAACACTTAGGCATTTTGCCTACAACTTCACCTGCCTGCCAGTACACTCACTCACTCACTCATGCCCGTCACCCCAATCGGGGTATGGGCCGCCAACCACAGATCTCCAGAGTCCTCTATCCTGGGCCATTTGCTCTACCTGTCAGTACACTCGGTCAGATTTTGCCCTTATTTACACACATGCTACTTCCACTGAAATCATTTTCTGCCCTCAGTTACAACACCAGCCCCACAGAAGATGAATTGTTCTGCTCCTTGAAAGAATACAGATGATCAAGAAATGGCTTGCGGGCCTGATCCAAAGCACATTGAAATCAGCGGGCGTCTTTCATGTGGCCTTTGGATCAGGCCACATATAATTGTGCAATATACAAAATACACTGGGCACACATCAATTTGTGCTATGACATAGCTGCCTCACTATTTTATTCACATAAAACTTGTTTACTGCATACTTTTGTTTTGCACTTATTGGCAGAAAACGGTGTCAACAATACTTGACAGATTTACCTGTCAGATTCAGCCAGTAGTCGTGCCAGTGATACTACTAGACAGGTGTAGAGGATGGCAAAATTGGCCCATAAAGCTGTCAGGTGTTTTTAATACACTTTGTATTCCATTGATTGTACAAAAATAGACTTGAATGGCAAGTTTTATATACAAGGTAAAGAAGTCAAGTCATATGACTGATTAGTCGATATGATTTTTAATATGTTTGATTTGTGGATGTGTTTTGCAGTCATATACTCCCATCTTTTTTTTTTGGTTGCTTATATTTTGTAATGAACAAAATAGCTTAATATATACATTAGCAAGCGAACTGATCATTCAAAAATTTACTTTCAGATGAGAAAGAAAAATGAAAAGCTTTTCTTTTGGTTGCAGCACTACTCCTAATAGATAAAAGGCTGCAGTCTTTAAATTTTGAAATGATACTAGGAAACAAGTCATTACAAAGTGAGTTTAGCTGTAAAAAGCCCTGTGTTTTCTTATTAATTGTTGGAGGGAAAAATGATAGTAAAAATACTATTCTAGGTAGTTTCAAAAGAAAATTAGACACTACCGTCTATGAAAGACTGGAAAAAGAGCACCTCTGAATGAGGAATATACATCAGTCACAAGCATCAATAAATAAAGCTCTTTTTCATATGCAAATGGGAATTTCTAAAGTAAAGAAGGCATTGTTTTATAAATAGTGAGATAATATTCTTGAAAAAGGTTACTAGTGATTACATAAGTTATCTCTTCCATAAAGAAATTTAGAGCTCACAGTTGCTCTTTTCATTAAAAAGGCTTTTCATCTAGTCTCATAGAGACAGCCAAACTCTGCATTTTAATTAGAGATAATAAATAATTATATCACTTAGGAAACTGAAACGATTAAAGTCTTCTCGTGATGCCGTGCAGTATAGCTATATGTCTGTCACTGCATATAGATATGTAATCCGCTTGTGATTCACAGATCATGTTAAAAGAAATAATACATTTGCTAAGTAAATGTAAACAATATACAGGGCCTGATTCTTATTTAAACTAAGGCCCCTGAATGCCACTCAGGTCATTTAAAGGGTCTAAAATTGGGTGTTACAGACAGTTTACAGCTAGCACAATGAAAGAGGCTTTATTGTAAATGAGAATTGGGCCCATAATGGTGAACAGAAAGGACCAAAATGATTAAAACAAGAAAAACAGGGGACTGGCCAGCACTGATGGACCTGATCCAAACCCCACTGAGGTTAATGGAAAGTGGGCTTTGTATCAGGCTCTGCAGATGAAGGTTTTAATGCAGATAAGTTAGCACTGACAGCTGAAAAGAGAATTCAAAATGTGGCTCTCAGATGTATTTTGGCTTAAACCAGGAAGTGGAATTTCTTATTTTTTCTGATCACACAGAGGGGCATCTTCTTTACATGAAATTACTGCACCAGAGTCAAGGGCAGAAAAAAAAATGCACAGACAGACTTCCCTAACTTATACACCCCACAGGGACCAGCTGACGTTGAAAAAGCAGAGAAGTGAGCCATTAAAGTATGGTTTGGGATTGACACTGACCTAGGTCTGCCATTCTCCATTGTCCCGCCATCTGCACAGACGTGAACTTTGCCTCCAAAACTTGGCTTCTCAATTAACATGTCCAGCTGGGGGGAGAATTCCGTCATTTGCCTAATATCATCATTGCTGCCGCTCTGACATATTAATATTAAAAATATATGTGAACAGATCGAGGATTTGCTTAAGCACTTCTCTTTTTTATTCCACATAATAGGCAGGAGGTGAAAGTAGACACAATATAATTTGAAAAGCATAACCCTGATTAGGCAGTGATTGGTACACAGCTATAGCTTACATTTAAAAACCTTTTCATTATTAGCACTGCCTGTCAAATCCAATTCTTCTTCTTTTTTTATTATTTTTTCCCCTATTCTGCAGGGTAGATGCAAGATAATGTGATGGTTGGAAATTTCCGTAAACAGTAAATGGATTGAAATGCCTGTCTCTGTTTTGTTGCATTCTTCGTATGTGTGATTATTATATCATTTGTCTTACCAAGGAGTTTGCAGAATAGGTATTTTTACGAAGTTATTTCCTCCCAGTTTACATTCCTTTTTAATCGGTGAGTTTGTTGAAACTAGCCATAGACTTAAGTTGCATAATTTAGATCCAGATCAGGTATTATGGCTAGGGGTTGTCTGCATCTGAAGTATCAAAAAATAAATAAGATAATGGTATATAAAGGATCACACTCTGTACCATTGAGATCAATGATTTCAGTGGGGACAGGATTGGGCCCTCAAACCATGACCAGACTTTTAATGTTGGGGGGTTGTTGCCTCCACTCAAGGATTCTAGAAGTATGATGTGTTTGTAGAACACAGCAAAGGAGAGCACCCATCCTGACTGGGGCCGTTGGGTTCAACTATACTATACATCAGTGTTTCCCAAACTTGGGACGCCGCTTGTGTAGGGAAAGCCCCTGGCGGGCCGGGCTGGTTTGTTTACCTGCCATGTCCACAGGTCTGGCCGATCGTGGCTCCCACTGGCCGCGGTTCGCTGCTTCAGGCCAATGGGAGCTGCTGGAAGTGGCGCGGGCTGAGGGACGTACTGGCTACCGCTTCCAGCAGCTCCCATTGGCCTGGAGCAGCGAACCGCAGCCAATGGGAGCTGCGATCGGCTGGACCCGCAGACACGGCAGGTAAACAAACCGGCCCGGCCCGACAGGGGCTTTCCCTAAACAAGCAGCGTCCCAAGTTTGGGAAACACTGCTATACATGAATAATTAATAATACCAGTATATGTTTCTTTCCAGGCCCAGTTGAAGAAAGTGAGATCTAGCCAGGAGTTTCCACCACAACCCCAGCAATACGCTGTATGCAGCATTGCACTATTTAAGAAAATGCTTTGAACAAGGAAAGTCGTTGTGAGACTATTTGTAGTCTGCCTGGGGCTGAGTTCTGTAGTGTGATGTTTTAGGCCCTGACCATGCAATCCTGCAGTTGCTTAACTTTCTGCATGTGGGTAGTCCTACTGAACTCTCTATAGAACAACTCAAATGTGTAAAGCTAAGCATGTCCGTAAGTGACCATGTCTGCCTAACTCCCATAAACTCCTTTGAAAATCCAGACCTAAGGTATTTTTAAAAAGTGTGGTTTTCAAAAGCACCTAGGTGATTTCGGAGTGCAAGCCTTATTGACTTTTAAGAAGACGTATACTCCTAAATCACATAGGCTCATTTGAAATCTCATGCAAAATACAGTTAGTACCATAACACAAAGGTTTTCTCGTCTTTTCTCATGGTTCCTATAGTCATAGAATATTTCATCACATAGGAATTCTCAAAGCTACTGTAGTCAGGCCTTAGTGGCCCTAGACAATAGCTGCCTAGGAAGCTAACTTCATTGCTACTCTGTCTGAGTTTGCAGTATGACAACTAATAGGAGTCTTTCCATTGATTTCAATTGGCTTTGGATAATACCCTAAATCAGTATCTATGGTGAGGCATTGATGAGCTGTAAGACTTCTCTTAATAAACGGGCATGCAGGTGAAAGGTGTTTTCCTTTAAAATGTATTGTGTGTTTATTGTCACAAAAACAAAAACCAATAATAAAAAAATAGGGTTGTGCCATGTCCCCTTTTTGCATGATTTCATCTTAAATGACAGGAAACCTATGACCTTGGAAACTGCTTGGTACAATGGAAACTTTACCAACAGAAAATTCATCTACCTGGGATGACTGTGGCAACTTTGTAAGCTTTTCAGAGCTTTGTAAGCTTTATGCATGTGCTACACCTAGCACGAAGGGGGCCCAGTCTCAGTTGGGACCTCAAGATGCTACTGTAATACGAATAATAATTTGGCACATACATCTGTGTATGCCTAGGCATCATTTTGACTTACAGGTTCTGCATATAAATGTGGGTGAGATCTTGATTTCACAAGCATTATTGGAAATCAGATCGTTTGCTTTGATTTCCTGTGCAAGCTTTGGCTCAAATTTATGGATAATTACTTCAGTTAGATTATTTACATCCTCATGATGTTCTTAGATTAGACAAACTCAGACATGCTAGTTGGCCATCCAAAATAATCTGCCTCCAAACGGAGGGATGCCAGGTGGCTACTTTCTTTCCCAAATCAGTTGTTCAACTTTTGCATGGCAAGTCCTCATTCACAAAATTGGCATTACCTAGCATGAATGAACATGAACATGCTTATTTGCTCTTCCCATTTCGGAGAGCTTTTTTTATTACTGGAAATCTACATCTGGCCCTTATAACTAGTAGCAAGTGTTCTGTAGTATTTTCTAGGAAAGTCGTCTTAAAATGGATAAAGTGAAATTCCTTCTCGAAGTTCATCTCCAAGTACAGTCTTCCTACATAAGTGCAGTCATTTGACAGAAAAGTTAGCACTTATGTTTTGCTATATTTTGCCATATTTCTTCATTTTAACCTTTTTCTCTCCCTCAAACATAAATTCAGGTAAAATGTGACAGATTTTTAAATGATTTGCTAATCAGTTGGATATTATTGCTAACAAATATGGAATAGATTTTGTTTTCACATGGTTCAAATAAAGAAACCTGACCCTATATGCATCAATTATAATACAATGCCTACTAATTGTAATTATGTCTGTTTTCACTTGTTAGTTGAATTCTTCAGCTAACATCTTCATTTGTCTGTATATTTGTAAATTGAGAAGGCCGCAAGGAAATCTAGTTTTCTCCTTTTTATACTGTAGTTTAGTGTCATTCTTTAAAATTGAGCTAGTAATGTGAGAGTTTTACTCTTCCATTTTAGTTCAATATCACTTCTTGTTAAGAAATCGACTCATCAGAGAGGCAGTTTGGTCTACTGGGTAGGACACTACACTGGGAGTCAGGAGACAAGGTTTCCATTCATACCTCTGCCAGTGACTCATTGTGTGACCGTGGGCAAGCCACTTAATTTCTCTGTGCCTCTGTTTTCCTTTCCACTCCTTTTTCTGTCTTGTTTACTTAACCCGTAAGTAGGGTTGATTGAAAAATTGTCTTTTACATTTTTTCAACTAAAAATGCCTTTTTTGAACACTATGAAAAAAATCCATATAATTCAAAATTTTCCATTTCTTGATTATTTGATTCAAAACCCCAACAATTGTACAAGGGGAAAAAGCAGAGCTTAGACATATTAATATTAAATTTCCACACAGCTCTTCTAAGTTCCACTAGCTGTGTGTGGAAAGTACTTGACACAACAAAGGGTTATCTGTTGAAAGTGCTCACGTCTGAGAGGTTCTTGCTTTTCCTCCTCCTACAAACAAACCACAGTGGAAAAAAAGGCAAACACTATAACATAAAATATAGTTTTGTTTTCTGCAAGAATCCAAATATAGCACTTAAAAGGGGAGTGTAGATGAGCTGGTTGCCCCTTTAAGAGCATGCGGTGCCTGGGAGCAACAAGCCCTGGCCTATGGAGAAACCCAACAGGCAGCTGTTGATTGGCACTGATTCCCAGCTGGAAGATATAAGTGAGAAGCCGGGTATGTAAGAGGGTGGCAGGTGAGAGGAGCAGGCGCAGGCTGTGTATGCTAAGGGAAGGCTATGAACCTTGAGCTCCTGGGGGTGGTAGAGGCCCTTGCAGTATCAGCCCAGGTCAGGACGACCCTTTTGTTACTTTTCCATATGTCTTGCCTTTGTGTGGCAGAAGAATAAAAGCGCCTCTGCAGAAAGCTAAAACTGAGTTGGGCGTGGCTGACTGTTTCACCCCCAAACTAGTGGACAGGCCTACCAGACTACAGAGGGAAAAAAATATGGTACAAATGTTAGGTGTTGTTGAAATAGAATTTGGGTGACCGTTTGGGTCTGTCACAGCCATCATTCTGATGTCCAAAATACTTATTTTAAACTCTTAGGAAGGTGGGCAAGTTTCTGGTGGATGAATAAGGGTGTTGGAAAAGATGAGCATTTAAGCATGCTTTTTGATTACAAACAAAGATCTAGAGCAAGCAGATTACTGTTATTTATATTACATATTGCCAAAAGCCCTAACTTAGATCAGAGAGCCATTCTTCTGGATACTGTAGATACACATTGTAAGAGACAGTCCGGCTCGGAAGGGCTTACAATCTAATAGACAAAGATTTAGAGAGGAAAGAGAGGCAGAGAGCTGAACTGACTTGTCCAAGGAATAGAGTCTAGATCCAAATTCCCACTCCAGTGCCCTCTCTAATATACCACACCGATCTGATCTGCCCAGCATAATGATCATGAACTGAAATACACCTCTACCTCGATATAACACGACCCGATATAACACGAATTCGGATATAACGCGATAAAGCAGTGCTCCGGGGGGAGGGAGGGGGGAAGCTGTGCACTCCGGTGGATCAAAGCAAGTTCAATGTAACGTGGTTTCACCTATAACACGGTAAGATTTTTTGGCTCCCGAGGACAGCGTTATAGCGAGGTAGAGGTGTATTATGCAACTTATTGGAAAGGAAGTTAAGAACATACAAACATACCAATTGCAAAAGTAAATCAGACCAGTATGTCCATCTAGACCAGGGGTCGGCAACCTCTGGCACGCGGCTCGCCAGGGTAAGCACTCTGGCGGGCCGGGCCAGTTTATTTACCTGCTGACGCAGCAGGTTCAGCCGATCGTGGCCCCCACTGGCCGCAGTTCGCCATCCCAGGCCAATAGGGGCGGTGGGAAGCGACACGGGTGAGGGATGTGCTGGCCACAGCTTCCTGCCACCCCTATTGGCCCGGGACGGCGAACCGCGGCCAGTGGGGGCTGCCATCGGCCAAACCTGCTGCGTCAGCAGGTAAATAAAACTGGCCCGGCCCGCCAGGGTGCTTACCCTGGCGAGCCGCGTGCTGAACATTGCCGACCCCTGATCTAGACCACTCTCCTGTCTCTGACTGTGGTCAAAACCAGCAACTTCAGAGGAAGCAACCTTGCATTAGGAAGTTATAGAATAACCTGCACCCAGGAAAAATTTTCTTCTCACCCAAAGTTTGACGTTGGCTTATGCCTGAAGCTTGAGTATTTACATCCTTCCAGAGATTGTGATTATTTAATTTTAATATATTTACTACTTTAACTCTGGGTATTCTTCTTATCCATATAGAAGTCTAATACTATTTTCAATCCTGCTAAGCACTTCCTCAGTGATACCTTGTGGCAATGAGTTCCATGGGTTAATTATATTATTTCCCTCCTTTTTGGATAGGGAATTGAGGCACAGAGGGATGAAGTGACTTGCCCAAGGTCATATTTGAACCAAGGTCTCCTGAGTCCCCATTTAGTGGAGGTGTCTTCACCTCCAAGTCCAGTGCCTTAATAAACCCTATACCTTTATCTCAATGCATGGTTCCCCTTCCATTGCAAGGTTTGGAGCAGAGTCAAAAAGACAAAACCATGCAGAAAGCAAGCCTAATCCTTCTCTTTTTCACTCGAGGTTGACACCATCAGGCTAGAGACTGTGTATGAAACCAAGAGCAGATACTCCATGGGGGGGTATGCTCCCGGCAACACAGAGGACAGCACTAGGTATGTTAATGCTACCACTTGTCACTTTAAATTCTGCTCCGCACCTTTGCCCCCTTGCACAGGCTTAGCAGGTGGGAGCATGACTTCTCAGCAAGCCTAGGGAGAAAGGGGTCAAAGAGCAGGGCAGAAATCCTGAGATCTGTGGGGATACCCTGATTTCTACACAGGTTTATAGGCTGACGATGCCATGAGGCCATGCCCCATCCTTTCCCCCCCTCAGTGGAAAGCGGATTTGAACTTGTGGAGTTTTTGCCAAACTTGCCGACTTTGGAAAGCCAACCCTCCCCCCCGCCGCGTTGTTTTTCCTTAAGAGGCGAAAATGATCTGTTGGGTCCCCCCCCCCTTTTGTGAAGAATAAATCTGTTTTCAGAAATGCTTCAAATATTTTGCTTCGAGCAGTTCAGAGACTTCTGTCTTGTGCCCCAAAGGCACTCTCAGCTGAGCCGGTTTTAGGATTTTGAAGAAGTATCTTGGAAATGTTGATATACAGTATAACTCTGAGGCACCTGCTTATGCATATGCTAAAAATGGATGATATCTTTTATTCTTTTCCCAGGGGTGATTATAATTTTCATCTAGGTATGTACTTTAGTGTGGTGTGGTGGTTAGAAGCAGAGATTTGGATCCTGGCTTCTGTTCCTGACTGCTATTGACTGCCTGTGTGACGTCAGTCATGTCACTACGGCCCACATTTTCAAAAGCATTCATTAACATTGGACAGCTTAATTCCTGGGTACCCAATTTGAGCCGGCTGGTCTTTGATATTCAGAGGTGCTGAGCATCCGCAAATATGATACCAAAGTCAGTAGGAGTTGTGGGAGCTCTGGACTCTTGTAAGTCAGATAAAAGGTCTCTCAATTTGGGCACCCAAAAAAAAAAATGAAGCCAAAATTAATGGACATTTCTGAACATTTTAGCTTTAACCTTTCTATGCCTCAATTTACCCCTCAGTAAAAGGGGCACAATAATCATTACCTACATGGATGTGGTGAGCCTTAAAATAATTAATATTGATAAAGTACATACATCTTTGGATGAATGAGTCAGAGAAGTACAAAGTTGCCAGATTCCAATGCCTAGGAATTTCAGTGATAAACTTGCATCATTCCTGGCATCAGTTCAGCAAAGAATAATGTTAAGCGGGTAAGTCAGGAGCGCTACCAGCTTTTCTGCCGCCCTAGGCGGCGGAAGGTCCCGCCCCGAAATGACGCCCCCCACAGAAGCAGCGGAAGGTCCCGCTAATGGGCTGCGCTGGCCCTGTGGTAAGTAGTTCCATTGAGGTTCTTCACATTCTTAACGCTAAGCCCAGGCTTCAGGCTAAACTGAGGCCTCTATGAATTCTGCCTTTTCAATATCCATTATAAACTGAGCTACCTACTTTTTTCTTTAGATATTTATGCTAAAAGCTCTGAGATGTGGCAGAACAATGCCGTAGCCAAGCAACACAATAATAACAATAACACATGCATAGAAAACGAGACATTCCAAAAATGAATGAAACTTACAAACGGAAATGAGTTATACCAAAATCCTATCTGGAGCATCTCATCTGAAGTAGATCCCTGGATTTACACCAGTGTGATCTGACATGCATAACATATATCTTGCACGTATTGATGTGTATAAAATCAGGCATTTTTATTTTATTTACATCTTACACTATTATCCAATTTGTCTTAGCAACAATTAACACAATTTCATAGTCGGTACTTATTCAGATCACACTTGGGCAGTTTCAAAGGCCGCAGCTTCATTTCTTCTTCCTTAGCATGGGTAGTAATATTTTTTTAATGGAATGTTATGTGCCTAGAGCAAGGCGACTCACACTGAAACTGGACCAGAAACATTAACCAGCTCAAATGAGAAACACAAACTAAAAAGCCATCTGACCATTTTGGAAACATGCAGATAATGTGTATGTCACTTGAAATTCACATGCATTTGGGATCTGCAAAGAAAAGTAATATACAGCAATGATATCTTTGATCATCGAAAGAACTGAGAAACATAGGAACTGTGTCGAGTGTCGTTATCATCAACCCATTTTCTATTCCCAGTGCACAAATCATTTCATGCATTCTACAACCCAAGCCACGATGCTGGGCTTCAAAAGCAATTTCAGCAGCAAAATAAGGTGCTTTTCTTCAATTTTCAAGCCATTTGTACGAGGTTAGTGTTGTTTACCCACCTGGTACACTGATATTTACATACCCCTTTAAAGAAAATTGGTAGGTATGATTTATGGAGTACTGTAAGAGCACAATTTTCCATGTAGTGCACCTAATCTGAAAGGGCACATGCAAAGGTCACTCTGGCCATACAAATACCAAGTCTTCTCTTTGGAATAAGTTAGGATATTCATTTTTCTTGGAAAATGTCAGCAGTACCCTACTCCAGGGGTTAGTTTATGCAGATAAATGCGTAAGCCTTTAATCTTAAGGCAAAAATACTCTACACCAATGTAAGAGAAGTCCATCTATCACTGTTAAGACCTGTAATTTGTTTTTATTTAAATCCCAAGCCAGGGCAGCCTGGGCAACAAAATTGTTAACATGGTAGCTCACATCTGAGCCAAGATTAAAGCATATAAACATACATCTGCTTTCAACCTGGGTGAACAATACACCATGTCTTCTGAAAACCATAATCTGGAATTCAGACATCTTCAGTATCTGCTCTTGTTGTGCTGCTATACAGTCTCAATGTGCCTGACCCTAGCATGTTAAATTGTCCAATAAGTGCACTGTACCTTTCCAGCATTTTATCTTTCAACCAACAACAGTGACAAATGTTCTTATAGTAAACAATCCATAACTTAAAAAAGATTCATTTTCCATGTGTGGACAATAAGGACATAAACTGAAGAATTGTTTTAAGTATTTCCAAGGCCATTTTTCATAAGGAATATTGATTTTATTTTTATGTGGGAATGCTTCATGCTTTGTGGTTATTATAAATTGAAAAAAAAATCTTCATAAATACGGGAAGTTGTTATTGACAGCAAGCAACAGCTCCATCTTGATTGTTAATCATATCCAGGAGGGTAGATGTTTTTACAGATTGATTTAAAACAAGGCCTGAAAATCTTCTTGTAGCGGATTTTATAATGAGAGGCTCGGCTTTATCCCATGCTCTTCTTGCAGCAGGAAACAAAGTATACAATGTTAATTAGGGCTAGGAGATTTTAAAAAGGGAAATCTCACTTATTTAAAAAGATGGGAAACTAATACTTTTTTGTAGGGAGGGGGGTGGAAAGATGGTGTTAAGTAGTGTTGAACTTTGTCATCCATCCTAACCAATCTAAAGATCAGATTGTGCATTTCCATCTGGTTTTGGGTAAGGATGGTGCAGATGCTGGGGGTGCCGCCAAGTCTCCCCCTATTCCCCTCCTGCTCGCTCCCTGCTCCCCACTTATTTGCTCAGGGATGGCTGCTGGGTACTCGGCCCCTATTCCTCCTCATGCCACAGAGTTGGGCCGCAGCGTGACCCTAAAGAGGCCCATTTCAAAACAACCCAGGGACCCTTCCCACAGAGCCCTGGTCTAGAGCTGGACATTTTGTGATTTGCTATGTAGTACAATAGATGTACATGGCTCTTTGCAAACAGACTAATATCCTCAAGACCTAATTCAGTGCAATGGCTTGTTTGGTTAGATTTGGAGGAATAATCACCTCTGTGGTATGCCGTGGAGAATGCAACATAAGGACTTTCCTGGCCACAGAGATCTAGTGTATATTTCTTTCCTCTTCTGCGCTCAGAAATCAGGGATTTCTAAGAATAAAGCAAAATTATATAGGCAATATTAGATCCTCATCCTGCAGTGTGATACGTGTGAGCAGACCCCTGCATGCACAGCATCTGCCTGTGAGCATATCATTGCAGGACCAGAACCCTAGTCAACACTGGTGAAATACTGCCCCATTGAAACCAATGGGAGGTTTTCAATTTATTTCAATGGGGCCAGAATTTTACCTCCCCATGACATTTTCTTCTAAAAGACACTTAATTTTGATAAGATAGATCCATTGTATCAACCTGACATGCTGCAGTTGGTTTGTGTCCCTGAAAACAGAGTTTAAAGAGTTTCAGTAGACTTAAGTTACACAAAGATTTCTTCAGCCATGGAAACGGCCTTTTAAAAATGATACTTGTAATTGCAAAAGAGCAGCAGCTGAATTTTATTTCGAGATCTGTTGGCAGTATGTAGGATGTGAGGCTGACCTGTAATACTGTATCTTGACCGGGATTGGTGGTGTTTACTATGTGCATACACTGAATTAATTCACTTGTCAGGGTACGCACCCAGAAAGAGGGGGTTGGATCTGATATTCACATCTCCTGGCAAACACTTCAAGGGATAGGAGATAAAGCAGAACCATCCACTTTGATGCATACCTCCAATATCTTGCTGGGCTGCTAGAACTCAATCAGGGAGTGAGTCCCTGAAGCAGAGGCGGCCCTAGCCATTTTGCTAGCCAGGATTGAAAATGTTTTTGGTGCCCCTCCCTGCCTGTCATATACCAGATGTGGACAGGTTACAGCGCTTCCATTCCAGAGAGATACAAGAGAGATGTTCTCTTTAAGATGCCTTAATGCACCAGCAGGTATAGCTGTTGTATGTTACACACAGCACCACCTTGTAGCTAATAGTATAATACAATTTGTAATTCCATCCAAGCCAGCCAATCAGCAGAGCAAAAAACAAACAAAAAGTGCAGCACTTTGGTGGCCCTTGGAAGTGGGCAGCCAGGGCAACTGCCCTGCTCTGCTCTCCTTACAACAGGCCCCAGCCTGAAAGACGGGGAGAGATTGAAGCAGAGACTGCTGGGGCAGACTGACACCTGAACTGCATCAGAGGTGACAACACTGCTCCAGAGGTTGAGGGCCTGGGGGTTAAGATAGACCTGCCCAGGACTATAGATAAAAGATAGACCTTTTATTGAGTTCAACTCTTTTTTTTCCTCCTATTTTTCTTCCTGCTGTTGAAATTACTTCTTTTTCTGAGAGAGCTGTCTGGTCATCTGTTTTATCTACTGGTCACAAGCTCCCAAAGGGAAGTCTTGCAGGTGCTGAACCCAGCTGGGCCTGCTAAGTAATCATGGTTGGTACACAGGATGTTGTAGCCTGGGATCCAGTCTAAGAGTGGGAGAACTGCGGGATACCACCCTGAGAAAGGTACAGACACACGGCTAACACCTGAAGGAATGCATGCAGAGAGGGGTCAGAGGTGTAGCTCGCTCTATAGCTGTGACAGACAGTAATTAGGAATGAGTGAATTTGGTCTGGCTAAAATAAGAACCAGCCTGACTATTTGCCTTAAAGTCAAACCAAATGAAACACAAAACTTGGCCTGAAAATGAATCTAATCCAACCCCCAGTCAATGCCCAAAACTTGAATGAAGCAAAGAGCGGAAGTGGATGAAAAACACTGAGTTAAACCATTGTTTTATGTAAAATGTTCAAACATCCTAATGATCTTTCATAGGATTTGAAAGGTGACATTTCTCAGCGCTTTTTTTTTTTTTTAAAGAATCTGTTGAATTCTGTAGCTCATTAAAATGAATTCTGATGCAGGGAAATGAATTCCTTCCACAAGAGAATGTGATGCTGGGAAACAAACAGTTTAATTTTCTTCTTACTAATAGTTTCCAAAAGTGAAATAAAAATATACTCTTGTTAGAAAATCAAACTTTTACTACAGACCATGTCAGACACCTCCTTATACAACCTCTCCATATTGCCATTAAAATAAAAAGTAGCACAAACTGGATGAGATTCTAAGCAGGGTATTAGTTTGCCATTGAAGCATAACCAATGCCTCAACTAAAACATGCAAACAAGCAGTCGAACATGTTAACATAATTTTCTATCATTTCTTTTTGATGTGGGTTGGATGAAAAAATCTGGGATGCAAGCCATGATGTAGATTTTCAAAATTGATTAGCATTTTTGGACACTGGCAGCGATTTCTGTGGTGGAGTAATTTATTTTAAGCTAAAATTGATTAGTGTTTTTTTGAAAAACGTGTACCAAAATTGCTATGCAAATCAAAGCAAATGAGGCCATGAAATGATGGTAGGAAGGGGGAACATAGTAAAATATTAGATCAATCCAATGAAAGCCAGTAGATATTGCAGTATATGTAATATGGCTGTGAATGGTTATCCCTGTTTTTAGATTAGCTATTTGTAATTGTCAAACACTTGTTACAGTATGTAAAGTGGTTAGCATGTTTGTGGAAGAAAGGTTGTTTTGTTCATTGTCATAACATTAATCACATTTTAGCTCTGATATAGATGTAATATATAATTCCACAGAAATTCCATTGTAGCTTAATGTTAATGTCCACTTACTTTAATGTTTCAATGACTTTAAGAACTGTCATTGCAAATATTCAGTCAATCCCAGATGACTGCTAGTGTAAATGGATTGTATTTTTACAGTTCTTTGACTTCCTCTCTATTTCCAACAGACGAAAACAATCCTTACAGCAACTATGTTCCTTTGGTGTTATCAAACACAAACAGAAAGTTAAGGAGTGAGTCATACCAGGGCAACTCTCAAAAGAATGAGATCCTTCAAAGGTCAGCCTTTCTTGCTCGTCAATTGTTGACATTTAAGCTTTTATTTCAGTCACTGATCATGTTTTCTGAGATAGTAGGGAAGAATTGATGTGGTGGTATGCAATTATGGCCATAATGAGATGCAAAAATGCAAATAAGGTGGCATGTGCCAGTTCTTTGGAGTGCCTTTTGTCAGAATTGCAGGCACCATGAGACTTTGATAGATACCATGTTAGTACTCATAGTTAGAGCTCTGATATCTTTTTTTTAAAAAGCATCTATAATATGCTATCTCTGGATGCTAATTAGAAGTAACCTTTGAAGATGAAAAATCCAAAGGTCTTTTTTTTTTTTTTTTGGTGGTAAATTCTTAAAACCGCACCAAACTAATTGTGACAGTATCACTTCACTGCAGAAGCAGCCTGTATTTCTCTATATGCCACATTTATCTAGCCGTGCTGTTGTATCTGATTCAGTAGTATTTACTATACTGAGTCTCCTACTGATTTTTTTACACACTGCTGTTCGTTAATTATTTTAATTTTAATTGCATTTTTTAAAGTAAGAGCTTATAAAACACAATGAAAATGGGAGAATAATATTTCTGTATATTTCTTCACAAAATTAAAAATTGCCTAAGACAGGGGTCGGCAACTTCTGGCACGCGGCTCGCCAGGGTAAGCACCCTGGCGGGCCGGGCCAGTTTATTTACCTGCTGACTCGGCAGGTTCGGCCGATCGCGGCCCTCACTGGCCGCGGTTCGCTGTCCCAGGCCAGTACATCCCTCGCCTGCGCCGCTTCCTGCATCCCTATTGGCCTGGGACTGCGAGCCGCATGCCAGAGGTTGCTGACCCTGACCTTAGATCTCTGCAACTTGAGTCTCTAGCTTTATATCAGGAAAAGTGTAAGAAGTATGATTCCTCCACAATTGTGTAAAATATCTGATATACAACCCCTCCTGCCAATCTAAATATATATTACACATTAGGTGATATAGGGCTTGATCTTGCAAGATGCTAACCACTGTGACCCTGATTCAGCAAAGAACTTAAGTACATGCTTAAAATTAAGTACTTGAGTCATTCCATTGTCTTTAATTAAATGACTTGTGACTACAATTAAGCATTCACTTATTGCTGATTTGGGCCCACAATGTACGGCACATTGCAGGATCAAATCTGTAATTCCCAGGCCCAACTACGTCCCAATTTCTTTGTAGTAATTCCACTTCAAAAACTCAGTGCAGCTAATTATTGTGCTTTTTGGTAGTTCAAAGTCAGGATGATCTATAAATAATCATTAAAAAGTTGTGTCCGCAGAGATGTACATGTCACACATGTGGAACTCAAGCGTATGAAATGTTCAGACTTCTGTCTTGACCTCAGCCACCTGGCTTCACTGTTATAAATTCAAAACATGCTCATGTGTCAGACCCAGTGTGGGATCTGCAGGTAGATATGAAACAGAAAGATAAAACAAAAGGAGAAAGAGCTTATAAACAGTGGATCTGACTCCACGCTTCCTTACATCCAATTCTACACTGTTATTACTCCATTGAAATCAATAGTGAATGAGGCCCAGTAACTGTTTGCAAGAGAATTCTTCCCATGTTGTCTTAGTGTTTCTTAAACTTAGAAGAAGATTCCAAAGGCAAGAATAGCTGTTCAACTGCTAGTGAAAAAAGGGAGCACATTTGAGTTTAATTGTATGGAATAGCTACAACTGTCAATACTTTCCTCTCCTTTGCAGCATCTAATACAGGGGTTGGCAACATTGGGCATGCGGCTCGCCAGGGTAAGCACCCTGGTGGACCGGGCCAGTTTTATTTACCTGCTGGCGCGGCAGGTTCGGCCAATCGCGGCCCCCACTGGTCGCGGTTCGCCGTCCCGGGCCAATGGGGGCGGCGAGAAGCCACAGCCAGCACATCACTCACCCGCACTGCTTCTCGCCGCCCCCATTGGCCCGGGACGGCGAACCGCGATCGGCCGAACCTGCCGCGTCAGCAGGTAAATAAAACTGGCCTGGCCCGCCAGGGTGCTTACCCTGGCGAGCCGCGTGCCAAACATTGCCGACCCCTGATCTAATGTATTCAGATTTTAAATTTCTAACATGGAAACCTTAAAACAATTAGATTAATTTCTGTGTGCTTGTGGGGTGTCTTGCATACAATATGCATTAGCTTTGATGTTACTTCACTAGGGAGTTCATTGTCAATCCTTTCATATAGTATACTCCACAACTTCTTTATGTGGTTTTCTTTTATGATGCTCTCAGATATAAAGTTACTGTACTTTGGCTACCAACTTAATCAATCCTCATTATAATTATACTCATCACATTAACAACTTTGTATTACACTCAAAAATACTTAGCCATGGGGAATGGTGTTAATAAGTAGACGATATATATTTCAGGCAAAACTTCTGTCTTTTGTATTTCTTGCAGATTTAAATTTCAGATGGCTATCACTGCTTGTGAAATAAAGTAGATGATAGATTTTGAAGTCTCCCATCTCGTGCATGCGCTCGCTTGCTCGCACTCTCTCTTTTTTTAAGAGGAGGCTCAGTTAAATGATTTCCTAAAGTAAAGCTCCAGCAAGGCGGAATGGTATGCAACCTTTAGATGTGTATAAATCCAAAAAGAAGTTCTGAATCATACTGTTCTAGAAGCAGAAAGTTGGCTATAGCATATAAACTTATTATGTATTATTTGTAATAATGACCACAGGGATTGGCAGACCTTTGGCCCGCGGTCCACCATGGAAAGCCACTGGCGGGCTGGACCGGTTTGTTTACCTGCAGCGTCGGCAGGTTCGGCTGATTGCAGCTCCCACTGGCCGCAGTTTGCCGTCCCAGGCCAATGGGGGCTGCGGGAAGGGCGGCCAGCACATCCCTCGGCCCATGCTGCTTCCCGCAGGCCCCATTGGCCTGGGACAGCGAACCACTGCCAGTGGGAGCTGCGATCGGCCAAACAAGCAGACACTGCAGGTAAACAAACCGTCCCGGCCCACCAGCGGCTTTCCCTTGCAGGCTGCATGCCAAAGGTTGCCGATCCCTGATGTAGCCCTAAGAGTCCCAATCATAGACCAGGATCCCATTGTGCTAGGTGCTGTACAAACACAGAACTAAACAAGTTCCTGCCCCAAAGAGCTTACAACCTAAATATAAGGCAAGAGACAACAGATGGATACAGACAGAGCACTGGGGGAGTATAAGGAAGCGATGAGACAATAGTGGTCATCAAGAGAGGGTATGGTTGTAGCCTATTTTATACTTGTCCCTTACATGGGGAGTCAGCATGTGAGCCAAAAACAAAGTTGAAAGCCGCCACTTCTAGCTCCTTCTAGTCTCTGTTAGCACAGGGGTCGGCAACCTTTGGCATGCGGCTTATCAGGGTAAGCACCCTGGTGGGCCGGGCCGGTTTGTTTACCTGCTGCGTCCGCAGGTTCGGCCGATCGCGGCTCCCACTGGCCGCGGTTCACCGCTCCAGGCCAATGGGATGTGCTGGCTGCCACTTCCCGTCGCCCCCATTGGCCTGGGATGGCGAACCGTGGCCAGTGGGAGCCGCGATCGGCCGAACCTGTGGACATAGCAGGTAAACAAACTGGCCCGGCCCGCCAAGGTGCATACCCTGGCGAGCCGCGTGCCAAAGGTTGCCGACCCCTGCTGTAGCATGTCAATAAGCCCTGACCTATAGGGCAGAAAACTTTAAACAAAAGAGCTGGGATGAAATCCTGTTCTCACTGAAGTCAATGGCAAAACTCCCATTGACTCCAGGGGGACAGGGTTTTACCAACTATACAGCAAAAATAAATAAGTATCTCAACATCAGGCTGACAAGGCCTGATTAAGTCGCAAAAGGAGTGTTTGGGGTTTGGAAGTTACCCCAGCCAAATGCCGGGTTACTGATGTCACAGAACATAAAACTACAAGCCTGATTCAAGGCTAAGCATCTGTATGCATTTTCTGGCTGGAACTTCTTTATCCTTCCACATGCTCAGGTGCACAGGAGGTCCACCAGGTTCTTCCATTTATTTTGGTCTTGTGCTGGCTTCTCAGTGTCATGTTGGTGGATTTGGCTTCTTTCTCTATTCTGCATAAAGTTTCTCTAGGTTACTCCCTTTTTCTCTGTCCAGGTTGCATCCATATTATAACTTGCAGTGGCAGTTATATGGGTGGCATCCTTAAAGCATGTCCTAAATATATCCATCATTGTCATTTTCTCTTATTTGGCACTTTAGATTGGTTTGCTCTCCAGGGAAGTTCTAATATTGCAAGAAACTCTTTCCAATGTACTCTAAAGATCCTCTGCAGCCATTTACTTTGGAACGAGTGAACTTCTCTAGAAGTTCTGTTCTAGATTTCCCTGACTCTGATCCATAAGTAGGGCAGACATGATGCTGATATTAAAAATTTGTATTTTTTGTCAGTGCCAATCATGCTCATAAAAAACACCTGCTTGAAAAAAACATAACTGGTAGTTATTCCTGCTATGCTAGTTGTCTAGTCTTTGGTCTAATGATTCAGTTAATGAGCGCATCCTGATTGCGCTGAAGTCGATAGGAAATTTGCTGTTGATATCACTGCCTACCCAGCAGCTGGTCTGACAATTTGATTTGGACATATGTTGAGGTGGGAGTCTGCACAAATTGCAAATGACTTCTGCAGGAAGTCCCTCCTCTGTGGAAGCACTTAAAACATGGGAAAAGCATAATTTGTTTTGGCTGATAACTGCTGAGACCTACAGAAGTCTCTCATGGTCCTAACACCGAGACACAGTGTACATCCACCTGGATGGGACACCTGGGGAAGCTTTACTGCCCCCAAAGGGGCCGTGCACCCCAAATTTGCAATCAGAAGTGACACTCAGCCAGAGCTGTAAAACAGAAGGGTTTATTAGTCAAAGGGAACACAGCGTAGAACAGATCTTCTTAGCACAGAAATCAGAAACATTTAGTAAAGTCCATCATGGGGGGATCCAGAGCCCACGGCCCTCCCCACTGAGTTCCAAACCAGGAGACTGATTTGCTTCTAGCAGCCCTCTCTCAGACACCCCTGTTGCCCCTCCTCCATCCTTTGTCTCTTTCCTAGGCAAACAGGTCACCTGATTTTTGTTCTCCAACACCTTCAGTTAGGTCCTTGCAGGGGATGGGCTCCAGCCATCAGTTGCCAGGATCCAAAGAGTCAGCCATACTCTGTGCCCGGGTAGCCAGTCAGCAGTCACACCTGCCATTTACTGGTCTCTGCAATGGTCACACACACTTATCCCACCACCTAGATACTCGAGTAACACATAGGGCAGTCAAGTATCAGAGGGGTAGCCGTGTTAGTCTGAATCTGTAAAAAGCAACAGAGGGTCCTGTGGCACCTTTGAGACTAACAGAAGTACTGGGAGAATAAGCTTTCGTGGGTAAGAACCTCACTTCTTCAGATGCAAGTCATAGGGCAGTGGTTCCCAAACTTGTTCTGCCGCTTGTGCAGGGAAAGTCCCTGGCGAGCTGGGCTGGTTTGTTTACCTGCTGCGTCTGCAGGTTCGGCCGATCGCGGCTCCCAGTGGCGGCGGTTCGCTGCTCCAGGCCAATAGGAGCTGCTAAAAGCGGCACAGGCCGAGGGACGTACAGGCCACCGCTTCCAGCAGCTCCCATTGGCCTGAAGTAGTGAATCGCGGCCAGTGGGAGCCGCGATCGGCCGAACCTGTGGACGTGGCAGGTAAACAAACCGGTCCGACCCACCAGGGGCTTTCCCTACACAAGTGGCGGAACAAGTTTGGGAACCACTGACATAGGGGAAACTGAGGCACACACACCGTATTTAGAGAAAACATCAAGAACATTCCTACTTCGTCACAACTCCACCATCAGTTACCCTTGTCACATTTTTCCTTGCCGTCATTTGGGCTAGAAACTTACTTTATTTTTAAATGCAGGCTAAGGTTGTGCTCTTTTCACATCACTCCAGGAGCTGAGGTCCTAGGCATGAGCCTGTACTGCCTGTGCCTTAATATGGGCCTTGATTACACTGAGTCCATAGTTATCAGAATCCAATAAATGGCAGCTCCTGTCAATGAACAGGTATAATATGTAAGGGAACACACATTGTCAGCTGTGGCGACATGACCAATGGACAAAAGTAACCTCAGGCATATAGCTTTTATGTTCTCTAATAGCTGCCAGCCAGCCTGGTTGTGTTTCAGTGCGTGCTTGTATACATTTTTACACCCTTAGAATTAATATGAGACTGCACATCACAGATGTGGCTGAAGCCATAAAGTGAAAGTTTAATAGGAAAGGAATTCAGTGGCACCTATAACACAAATAGTTCAGCCACCCTGTACATTAGACAATTATCAGCTTGGATTTCTTCTTTACTTTTGGTATGAGTCACACTGACTGATAGTGGATGTCTCCCCATAGCTGATGCGCTACTAAACACTAATGTTCCTTTAGTTCAACTGGAAAGGGCCTATGCTTTTTGGAGCAAAAGGCCTAGGGTTCTAGTCTAGTGTTTGTGTCCATGAGAGATTTTACATAATAATTATGTTTAAGGTCTGGAGCTCCTGGATTCATCACAACTCATACCCACTTGTTGAATTTGGAGTTCTGTGAATCTTAAATGCTTAGGGCAATTTTTTTTTCTAATCCAGGTGGGTGTATGTGCAATTCTTTTTCTGGCTTTGTGTAGAGTAGGGGTTGCTTTAACTTCTTCCCTCTTGCACCTCTGAACTGGATTCTGTGAGAGGAGTTGAAAACAGTATAAGTTACACCAAACTTGACTCTCTAAACTTTTTTTCACAGCTTGCCATCTGCCCCCCTGACAATGAAACAACAGAATCTGATTTTTGAAGACTCTTTCCTATACAAACAGTTTTTAAAAAGTCTATCTTAAAGTAAGAAGCAATAACCTCTAAAAATCATGCCTGAATAAGGAAAACCACTATTATGCAAGACGAACTATTAAAGGACAGGAGTACTTGTGGCACCTTAGAGACTAACAAATTTATTAGAGCATAAGCTTTCATGGACTACAGCCCACTTCTTCGGATGCATATGCTGTAGTCCACGAAAGTTTATGCTCTAATAAATTTGTTAGTCTCTAAGGTGCCACAAGTACTCCTGTTCTTTTTGCGGATATAGACTAACACGGCTGCTACTCTGAAACCTATTAAAGGACAAAGGACACAAGCCCAGAGTGATATCTTTGAGTATTTTTGTAGGGTGCGAGAGGTTGGTAGGTCTCAGTGAGGAACCAGGAAGGTTTGCTATACAAATTTCTCTTGTTAAAAAATATTACAAGAGGAAGTTAGCAAAATATATCAGAAATCTGCCACAACTCAACTGAAGAAGAGCCCTATCAACTGTACCCTTCACTATGCCCCAGAAGTTAGAGCCCCAAGCTCACGGCTAGAACCAATCATCCCACTGCACCTCCTCCTTACTGAGCTTGATTTGGAGCTAGAAGAACCTGGGTTCAGTTCCACAGCTGTTCAGCTCAGGCCCTTTTTAAAAAAGAGCTCGCTCATAATCTGTCACTTAAAGTTAAGAGCTGCTTCTTCATTCAAAAAGGGAAGAAAAATATTCATATATGATCCAAACTGAGCAGCTAACACAAAACTAAATCCTATTCTTTAATTGAACCACGCTGCCTCAGAATGGTCACTTGACTCCTAAATTACATTTCCCAGAATACCACAGACCTAGGGTCAGGGGGCACACCTTCTTCCTAGGCATATAAACTCCAGGTTCTGGGTAGTTCTGCAGTAAAGAGAATAGTCATGTTAGGTAGGGTTGGTTCAGTTCTTGGTAATCATCCCAGGATACAAGCAAATAATTGACTGCAAAAACTCTGCCTTAAGGTATCTTTTTGACAATTGATGAATGGATTGCATAAAGTCTAATTGGCCTCTTAAATGTTTTCTTTCCCAGGGATAACTCCTTTGCTACTGTAACATCCAGAAAAATACAGGTCTTTATTAAAAATAATCCTCTCTCTTCACTGCCTGTGTTCTGTGTCTTGGAGTGAGGTTTGTATTTTTCAGTATTACCCCTGCTCACACCAAATCAAAAGAAATAGCCGGCTTGCCTAATAATACTGCTGATGTCAATGAAACCACACCCACCTGTTTATACATGTACTGGCTGTAAGCTGTTGCTTAGCCCAGGTATCTTCACCCCATGGTCTAGCTAGTTACTGAACATTGTAATTATTGTAAGCTGTTGCATCCCAATAAATATTAGGTTATTAGCCAATTAGTCTCTGATGCCTCCTGAAGGGGAAGAATTTTCTGTTCCCACTGACAGTGGAGGTCACAGTAGCTCCAGGGGTTTGAGAGGAGCAGCAGATCTTAGAAAAGTGTTACCTACTAGTGTATCCTTCCCATGGTTTCTTGCAGGTGCTGGGAAGGACTGAGGGCTTGATCTCACCCTCTTAGTCTGACAAGCCCTGGCTGGCCCAGCTAATGCTACTGGCAGGGTTGGAGAGTCTCCCTCTGTGCTCTCCGGCATTTACAGCCAGTTTATGGCTGCCTCTTCTACAGGTAAGCTAGAGAGGGAAGCGGCTCCCAGTACCCTCTCTGCCCCAGGAAGGGCCAGACTTAATTTGGCCTATAGGGATTAGAGTCTGCCTCCGTGCCCTAAAATGAAAAGGCAGAAGTTGATGGCTACCAGCCTTACAGAGTAAATGAGCTCTGCTCTCTTTGATGCTGTACAGTGTGATTAAAATAAAACCCTCATTAATGGAAATCAGATAAAGTGCTTCATGCACTGTACATCGCAGCCATACATGTAGCATTCCTCTACTTTATTAGCCTGCTTGCAGTATCTCACCAGTCATCTCAGCCTGCTGAGCTGGACTGCCCATTTGCTCACCAGGAGTGAAGGATAATTAGTTCTCCATGTTGGCTGTGTCCTGAGCCTCTTCTGAGTAGAGGTTGACAGCCATGTGTAGCATTGTGATGTGGAATACTGGTCATTAGGGACAGAGCTGAGATTACCTATCTTATTTCCTCTATGACCTAAGGTCAGAATTGAAGCACGGTCCCTGAAGTGAAAGGCTTTTGCTTTGTACCTAATGCTAGTATGCTAAGTAGCTTCTTCAGCGCTGGCACCTCAGAGAGCCTGAAAATCTAAAATAAACATCAGAATTAACATGGGTAATATGAATAAAATGGTCCTCTGCATATAAAGCATGGTTTGTTTGTTTATGAGCAGTGTTACCAAGGTAGCAATGAGATTTGGTTGTACGCATTTTGAAGCATCACTAAGGAATGTTCTTAGTCCAGTATCCACCCCCCTGGTAATGAATTATTGGTGTCATTTGAAAGAGGAAGATTAAAATTTGCGACATTTAGGAACAACAGACTACGAAGAGGCTAGAGAGCTTGAATAAGGGACACCCTGGGGATTTCCCTCAGATGGGGAATCCCTGAGCATGACAGTGCCATACTGCTCCCCTCTCAACAACCGGTGTAGGAAGTCACTGGGGACATGAAAAGCATGGTTTGTGAAAAGAGTGCGTGTATATAAATGTATACACATGCACACGTGTAGATATATGTGTAATACACACAACACATATATGTGCTCAGTCATCAGTGCAGGAAGGGGATGTCCCTTCCGCACGATCCCTGTCTGGTGTTACCAGCCCTTTGGGGGCCCTACCTAGTTGGCATACTCTGAAGGAGCCCTTCTTCCAGGACTAGAAAGCTGCAATGGGCTCCCGGGTGGCTCTTTTCTTTGGCTGCTCCCAGCCCTTATTGGGAACAACAAGGGATGGAGGACAACATCTAATCATCCACTTCCATTGTCAGCCAGAGGCTTGGAGGGTCTCAATCTCGTGTTTTATTCTTTTAAGACAAACCTACAATATGTTAAGCATTCAACCCTTTTTCCTCCACTCACAGTTCCTGTCCATAATTGTTTGATTCTGTCTTTGTATGTATGCTATATGCATATTTAAATGTGTGTTATAGGATATAATGTGTGTGTTTATATAAATTATGCATGTGTGTGTAAATTATTTGATCCCTTTTAAAAAATCATTAAACTGCCATTAGGAATCTGTGGGTTTTACTAAAAATGTATCAACAACAAATCTGTACATAATATATGTATACTTAATTAGCTAACACTGGTTTAAATTCTTCATGGTATTCACTGATTTCATAGCAGTGACTGTTTTGTCACAATCCAGTATGTTATTTTTACAGCTAGCTTCTATCACTGCTGGTAGGTAACTATGTGATATATAACTTGCAAGCAGTCCTGCTGTTTGTTACTGGCAATTAATTTCTCTGCTGCCTTTCTTCCATTCAGACCAGGCCTTTATGCTCTAAATCCAGCTATTCTAATACTCCCCACTTCTGCTGTGTAGAAAAGACTCAGACTGACAGATTATTGCAGGGCAGTTAAGCATGTAATTGCTCAAATGAGTTAAAATCCCTTCAAATATCTGTCTTTGTACCTCATCACACCACTTCATGGACTCAAATATTTGACAATTGATGAAGATAAACTAAAGGGATCTTCATTAGCTACCAACCACCGTGACAAGCTTCTTTCAGCTAAAGGCTGGCGAATTTTTGGGACTTATTATCTACTTAAAAACTGCAGGAAAGCAGAAAAATACTTCAGTGTACTTTAGACTAGAGAAAACTAGGAGCTTACATGGTAGTTAGGGTCAAACAAAACTGCAGTTTGTTAATCTAGACCTGTACTTGTCAAAAGTGTGCAGTAAGACA
Organism: Chrysemys picta bellii; assembly: GCF_011386835.1. Classification (NCBI taxonomy): domain Eukaryota; kingdom Metazoa; phylum Chordata; order Testudines; family Emydidae; genus Chrysemys; species Chrysemys picta. The sequence continues at coordinate 10,090,100 of NC_088800.1, read as the reverse complement.
CTCAAGGAATCTGACTGAATAAAAACTTAAGGGAAATATATCAAAGTTCTGATGGCGGCAGTCATCAAAACCTTCTGGTTAATGGCAAATGCAATGATCGTATTCATTACAACATTAGGGTGAAGCAGAAATCCATTTGCCAAATGAAGCCCTTTTATCAGCACATAGCAGCTACACTGGTGTGAAATAACTTCTCACTCGCTTAGTTTTGATGTCCGGTGCCATGTCTAAGTCGAGGGACAGTGGTGGTGAGCTCTACCAGAAACCTCCATGTATCTTTAGGGTGCTGACTGAACTGTGGAGGATTAAAGTGGATGAGCCCGGGGGGATACATCAAGCCTTCCTCTGTTTTGATATCCCACCAATCCAATGGATAGAAGTGCCCATTAATGGCAGCTAGATGAGAGGTCGGTGCAAAAGTAGTGCCGAAAAATAGTGTGTGCATAATCATGGCCTCACTGAAGTTAATGGGCCAGAATTTTGTCCCTCGCTGGGGAAATTCATGGTTTTTTGAAGTATGTGTGCACGCATGTGCCTACACACACACAGACACACACATATAATATATATATGCACAGACACGCGTGTATATATATATGATTATATTGCTTTGCATTTTTCACTTTTTTCTGCAAAAAATGACATACAGCTTTTGTAAAAAGTAAGAAATGTCATTTGCCTGAACTGGGTAAAAATGTTGCTATGTTTACCTTTGAGCAAGGGGCCAGTCTAGGCCCTTATATAGTGACACAAGAGAGTTGGGGAGGTAAATTCTAATAATAATCACAGTAATTTTTTATTGTTTCCTTCATCAAAGGAACTCAATGTACTTTACAAACTTTAATTAAGGCCTATCACTGAAACACAGCCATCTCTAAGGCAGTGGTCGCCACACTGTGGGGTGTGCCCCACAAGGGGGGTTCAGGGGAACGTTCGGGGGGGAGGCGCGTAGCCAGCCCCCATGGAGGGCGGGGAGGGAGCACCACCCAGCCCCACTCCACCCCCAAACCAGCTCTGAGCCACAGCTCCACTCTGCCCCCCGTTCGACCCCCAGCCCAGCTCTCCCCTCATTCCCTCTTCATCCCCAGGCCAGTCCTGCCTCTAGCCCCAGCTACTCCCCCATACCCAGTTCTGCTCCCAGCTCCACCATCGGCTGAAGCTCATCTGCCAAAAACGCTGTGGCTGTGCAATAGTGGAGGGGGTGCAGACAGATTCCATTACTGGTAAGGGGGGGGCATGACAGGAAAAGTTTGGGCACCACTGGTCTATGGCGTTACACCACATCTGTCTCTAAAACACAGTATAGGAAGAGAAGACATTTATGTGAGCTAGCGTTTGGCCATGACACCAGGGTAACAGCCCCACTTATATACAAAAATACCTTGGGATTTGATCTTTAATGAATAGAATTATTCAGATGTTTGCTTGATGTCTCATCCTAGAGCAGCACAATACATTTAATTCTGTACTGGGCTATTAGCTGAAAACTGGCATGCCTTCTACCAACTATTAAATCCCCAATACTATTTTCTGATGTATCTGGGGTTTTCCTTGGAAATCCCCCATGAATGTACTACAGCTTCGATCAGCTTGTGACATTGCACAAGATCACAGCACAAGGTGATGTGTTCATAGGCTGCAAACAATAGCCCATGACCCAAACTGACTTGTTCTTTTTCATTAGCGGATGGATTAACCTTAAAAAAAAGTCAAAGGCTGCTTCCTTTTGCCTTTTTGAAATGTAAGAATGTTTGGGAAGGGTGGAGGAAAATTCCATAATGCTTTTAAAAATTAATATACTGGATCCAGCATGCAAATAAATGGTTCAGCCTTGACTTAAAAATGAGTTTTGCCCAAGGGAGCAGGTCAGAACATAATGCAGTTAGTAGGGACTGTCTTTTTGGTCTGTGTTTGTAGAATGCTTAGCACAATGGGGTCCTGGCCCATAACAGGTACTGCAATAGAATAATAGGATTGGACCCAAGCTACTCAATGAATATTGTATATTAAAGACTGTTTGCTCTTTCGGGGATAAATGCTGATCCTTGAGTTTCCTGTCAGTTCTATGTTGATCTTCCCTTCTCTAACCTTTTGCTGGAGCTGCACATGGTACTGTAGTTCTAGGGAAGTAACCCCATCTTGGGCTTTCTCTAGGAGGGAATAGAAATATCAGAGTAAGGATTCTTGTTTTACATAAAATCCTGCATTGTAAGCTCTTCAGGGCAGGATCTGTCTCTTACTATGTGGTCATACAGTGCCTAATACAATGGGACCCTAATCTTCCTTGTCTATTGAGGGGTTTTATAGTGCTGCCCATCACTGCGGTCTCTGAGCTCAGCTGAAGCCTCTGGGTCCTAAATATAATAAATGCAAATTGTAAATCGACAGACATTAACCAATTTGACTCTGGAGAGAGTGTTGATGTGCTGCAGAGTTGGAGAGGGAGGAGGAGAGGGTGACATTGGGCTGGTGCTGTTCATCTGGCAGTGGGAGTCGCACACCAGCGTCTGGTTAGGTATTTGAGTGTGCAATATAAGACAGCCAAAGAGGAGCACCCTGGGGGGAAGGTGAGCAGCATGTCTGAACTGCGACAGCCAAGCTCTTTGCTAGAATAAAGTCGAGGAAGCTGCGTCCGTTTACTCCAGCAGAGAATTTGGCCTACTGCCTTTCATTCACAAAATGTATTTAAAATATAAAAAAGCTTTCCATTTACTTTTCAAATGTGTTCATTTAAAACTATGGGTTGTTTTTTTTTTTTTTGAACCTTAAAAAAAAGAACACTGTCTTTTTCCATTTGTACTGAGCTCTTATATAATACCGATAACCAAAATGTTGTTTTTAAAACGTCCATCTTTTTTCTCTGCCTAGGTCCCTGCTGGTCAGGAACTGGCCGGTGTAAACATATCCACTAGTGTTATTCCCCTGTGTTGACAGCAAGCCTGAAGTATTCTGCAAAGGAAGAACTGTGCTCGGTTCCCTCTGCTCATAGTAAGTTGAACTTTAAGTTTCCTACTGAAGTTAATCACACTTGCTCTCATGAGTAAAAATGTTTTAATATGAAACAATACTCCAATGTGGGTTGACAAACTATATTTTAATTGGAATTGATTTATACCAAAAGATAAAATGAGTTCATTAGGGCATGCGATCAGAATTAGTGGCCAGGGAAATAAGCTATACAGCTAGCGGATATGGGATAGGAGATGAAAGATTTTTTTTAAAGGCATATTTTAACCTCTAAGGGCTGAAATTCAGTAACGAAAATGTCTGCTCAGCACAAACCAAGTAGGTGGATCTTCCATATTATGAAATCTAGCAGGAAACTGAATCTCGTCCAAAGAGATTTAACCATAGGTGCTGGAACTATGGATGCTACAGGTGCTGCCGCACCCCCTGGTTTGAAGTGGTTTCCATCATATATAGGGTTTACAGTTTGGTTCAATGGCTCTCAGCACCCGTACTATTAAAATTGTTCCAGCACCCCTGGATTTAACCGGTTCTGAGTTCCTGGCACTTCACCACAGTATGTGGTCGGCATGGTAATGTGACCGTGTGTCTATATAATATAGATGTCTGTTTTCAGTCTCAAAGTTTCTTCAGAGTGGTAGCATATAGTACATATGTAGAGCCTAATCCTGTAAGTTTTACTCACATTGCATAGTGAATTCAGTGGAGATCATTCATCTGAATAAATGTTAAGGCTTAGATAATCAGCCCCTTAGTTACTGGTATAGTTTCTGGTCATACTCACATGTTCTGTTTTGAGCTGTTACGAGCAGGTGGGGGTTTAGACAGCTTGGCAGTGGAATGCAATGTATCATCATTAGGGTTGTAATTGGGTCATGGTAAATTATAGAAAAAAATCAGTTGCCATGGTGGAAGCATCACGAGGGCTTATTTTGTGGTCATCAAACAATTATCTTATGGAAACTCATCATGATGGAGACATAAGTCTTGGAAATATACTCAAAATTAGACATGCCCATGTTTTGGTAGTAACCAAGCAGTTCTAAAGGCCTGGGCCTGCATACATGCTCTTAGGGAGGTGCTCTGTCTGCAAGGCTGTGTCAGCATTTCTAGGATAAACCCAGTTTTTCAAAGATTTCCAATTTGGGCATAACAATAATTACTCTTCGATGAAATGTGACCTATACATTGATCGCCTAAAAGTGACTGTTGCTTTTAATTGCAGCACATTTTTGTTCAAATGTGAGTAGCATATTTTCAGGGGAGAGACAATGCTTAAAAACTGCAGATGTTGTTTCATGAACTGTCTTCCCATGAGTTTCATTTGCCAAAACATCCAGAACCCTCAAAGCAAACACTTAGGCCAGAGTTTACCTAGGGCTTCTGGGAACAATGGTTAGCTTGGCCCCTGGGGTCATGCCAGTGGAGAGAACTCCTTCTGTGACATCAATACCAATATGATATTTCTCCAGTCTTCCCTGGACCCCACAGAGGGACCTCCTCAGGGGCTCTGCAGATTTGGGATCCATGTACGGAGAGTGAATGGGATGCTGTGATAGTCATAGAGAAGGCAGCATTTCCCTCCAATCCCATGGAACTTTTGCGTATAGTTTACACACCTTTCTCTTCTGTGTTGTGAGACCCCTGTAGGGATGCTCAGATAACATGGATATGGACCTGGTTCAAGAACCAGACTAGATTGGGATGGAGGATGTTCTGAGGTGAGAATGCAGGACCTTTCCCCTCCCAGGACCTTCATATAATTGGGGTCCCCAGATGATACAGGGCATTTCCCCAGATCATGGAAATACATGGAATTTCCATTCATAAGAAACAAGGTCCAAATACTGTACCAATCTTGAACTGTAGGAATGAGTTGGCTGGGAGATTTGCGTAACAGTGCATATTGTTTAAAATTTAAGTCTCTCCTGACCTGGTAATATTGGGAGGGCTGCTGGCGTCTCAGAATTACATTGATTTTCAGGGACTTTGCTATCACAAAAGTAAAATAAAGGACTATGTGGTGGACATCAAAGAATGAAAACAGTGATGTTGGCAAAACATAGTGTAATCCACTATGTTTCACCTCTGTCCTGCTAATCCTTTGCTGGAGTCCTTTTCATTGTTACTATCCTCCTCCTCCTGCATGACAGGTGAGGTCGGATGCAGGATAGTCAATAAAGTCTCTCATGCATATTTCAAAGAGCAGTAGTCAATTAACCTTGAGAGAGTTAGACATTTTCTTGTCTATAACAATAGTCCAACACACTAAATGCAGTCAGGCTATGTGTAGGTTCTTGACAGTAGTGAGCAGCTCAGATGAGTAAGTCAGAGTAAGGTATGCTTGGGTGAAAGCTGTTTTTTTTATAAAACAATACAGTTAAAATGAATTATTAGTATTAATTGTTTATAGATAGCACCATAGTTGGGCTTGTTCCTTTATGGGTAAATAGAAAGACAAGGTCCTTGACCTGGGAGACTTAAAGTCTAAATTTAGACCAAAGATATAGCAAGATAAACTGCCAAAGAAAGTATGAGGAGGACAAGAACAAGTGGAAGTGTAAAGAGACACTCTACCAAACTAAGCTCATTGTTAACTTTGATAATGATATACTCTAAAAATTTAGTTCTAGCACCTTCCATCTGAGGATCATATTTACCAACATGAATCAAATAAGCCTTCTACGAGACAGGGTAATAAATGCTGGAGGAGGGGATTTTTCCTTTCTGGAATTGTGTATGAAGATCACCCTCCACAGGCAGATCTACCCACATGGAAGGGAGTAAGAGGGAATCACGATGTGGAATTTTAACTTTTAATTCCTCTCCCCCTTCCCCACACACACAGCTTCAAAACATCATCAGCCTGAAAACTGTCACACATGCACCAAACTGAAGGCTGTGTGGGCTCCTGGTTTCCTATAGGCTAGAAGACCTTGGCAACAGTAAAAGATGATACATTGTAGGCAGAGCCGCCGAGAGCGGGTTCGGGCCCCAGTGAAAAAAATTTTCCGGGCCCCCCAGCAAGGGCGGACCGGCTAAACAGGGCCGACGAGAGGGGGGAGAAGCTAGGGAAGTCAGGCCCCGGACCCCCTCCTGGACAGCTGGCCCCGGTAATTTGTACTGGCTTCCCCCCCCCTCGTCAGCCCTGGTTGTAGGGGCTCACCGGGGCAGAGACCCATTGGTTATGGCTACACTGCAACAGAGAGGTGTGATTCCTAGTGTGATTAGATAGACTTATGCTAGCTCAGTTGGAGCTAGTGCACTAAAAATAACAGTGTGGACTTGACACACAGGTGGCAGCTCTGGCTAGCCATCCAAGCTTGGACCCAGAGGGTTGGGTGAGCTTGGACTTCAGTATCCATACTGATCAGGTTGCAAGGTCCCTGACGTCAGCGGGACTACTTGTGATTAGCGTTAAGCAAGATTAGGGGTCGGATTTTCAAATGCATTTTGGTAACTTAAGACGACGTGTTCGATTGAATGTTATTGGGACTTTCTCTCCTCAATCACTGAGGTGCTTTGATAACCCCCCTCAGAGTCTCTCTCCTATTAAGGATCTCCAACTCAGTCTAGAGATGGATCCATTTCCTTTTTTTTTTATTGGACCATTCAACTTCCCATATTGTAACAAGTGTTAGCAAAATTAATTATAAGGTATTGCAGAGAGAAAAAAGTTGTCATGATTATTGCCTCATTTTTTCTTTAACGCGTAGACCCAGGGAATATTAAAATAAGGCATGTTGTTCATTTTTAGAAAATATTCTTCTCCTCAGGTATTGAGTTAGGTTTTTGTGTGTGTGATACATTTGATATGCAGAAAGGATCACACAAAAGTAGCAGAATGGAAATTACTTTTTCGTATCTGTTAGAAAGAAACCCCTGTAGACGCTGCTATCCTTGCCAGGACTCATCTTCACCTACTATAAGGACTGCATTCATCTAGTTATTTTAAATTGGCTGCAAAACACAATTATACATAAAGAAACAGTAAAGAGCTCCCTCAAATGCACTAGAGCAGTAAATGCTGTTTTCAATTAAACATTAATCTAAAGGATATTATTTCACTGTCTGAGCCATAACAGATTTATTTTTTAAGCAAACATATTTTAATTACTAAAATTTCATTTGCTGGCTCAGAAAGTTTGTTCCTTTAATGAAGATGATATTTGGAAGTTACTTACTGTAGTAACTCACTAAAGGTATCATCCTGCATTTCATGAAGTACCCCCAAACTACACGGATGTCCCTCCTTTTCTGTGTAAGCAACCATCAGGCCCAAAGTTGAGACAGTTACTCAAAAAGACACGGGGACCTGACCACCAAAGGCAAATCAGCATAGCTTGATTTTACTTCAGTAAAGCTATGCTGGTTTATGTCAGCTGGAGCTTTGGACCACTTGATTTTAATGTCTAAAGATATAATTTGAGACGGATCATAAATATTTGAAAAGCGTATTGCTGCAAATTCTTGTCCTGTCTTAGCTTTAGTTCTAGCTATAGCAGTTAACAAAAGACTGAATATTGCCTTTCTTCCAACAGTTTGCCTTGTATTGTAGCTGCATTGGTGCAATATTGATTATCCTATATTTTGATTAAACAGTGGCCTGATAATCAGATTCCACTGTAAACTAGGGTAGGAAAAACTCAGATAACCAGAATTGTATTCTCACTTAATTTCACCAGCTACATGCATACACCCCTTCCCTACAGGTCAATTTTTAGGTAACCATAAGTGGAAAAGTAGCAGAGTGCTACTCATCTATGCAACTGATATAAAATGGCTATTAAGTTTAATGGGTCGCTTGTTGCACAAAGTAGAAATTGCTCAGGAAATACTGGGGCGGGTGGGAGCAGATGCACAAGTTGAGTAGGAAGAGCAACAAGAATGCAGAAAATTTTGGATAAATTGGCATGAAGTTTAATGCTGCTCCAAGGCATTTTAATTCACCTGGCTGGCGTTTTTATGGCAGGTGATCTATACAGATACTGACCTTGTCAATATTACAGGGTAATCAAGAAGTGCTCAATTCAATATTAACTGATAGGCTCTTGGGCTCTGCGGTGTCAGAAGTTAATTCTGATTCATAAAGGTAAATTTCTCTATCTTCTCTACTGCTGCTGAAAAAGCAGAGTAGGTCTGTGAGCCAGACAAGACCATCTAGAGGACCACTAAAGACTAAATTCAGCTATTGAGGGCATGGAACGCAGTGGGATGTGAGAGAAAAACAATGGGTAGGGCTTACAGTCCTTTGTCCTTATTTTTAATTTTTTGTTTAGTTTTTCCACCACAGAGTTGCTCCTACTCCTTTGCCAAAATATGAAATGTGATCCTGTAGGCATCTAGATCTATAATGATCAGTACCAGAGAAACACTTCTAAAAACTTCACTAATACAAAGTCTAGTCAGGTTGCTTATGGCACTTCAAAATATTCTGCTTTTTTTGGGTTTATCTAGGAGGCATATTATTTAAAACATGTGGTAGCCAAATAGATCAACTTTCTTTTTAAGCATATTGGAGTTGAGCAATTCAATGTAAAAAACAGGAGTATCCTTTTTTTTTAAAGCAAATTTCAGTTTATCACTCTTTTTACCATACTTTCAGTGTCTGTTGCACAGGTCCCCCTGAATCCGTCACTTAAAAAAACATTTTCAAATGAAAAGATTTCAAAGTGCAATTAGAAAATGATTGAGAACCACTTACTGCAGAAACCTTAAATTGCGCACACAGAGTAGTGAAATAAAGAGGGTGGAAAAGTGGTGTGTATGTAATCTACTGCTCTGTGTGTGTGGCATATCCCCCTGCGTGCCCCGGTTACAGAGGATATGATGAGTTTGTTAGAGTCCCCAGCTACAGAGCCAGCTCATTAGCTCAAGCTGTAGAGACTCATGCTCCTGGTTCTGGAGGTTTAATCCCCAGTGTGGGCCAACATAGAGGTTGTTACATGTAGACTTGCTCTTTTTACTGGGCTCACTTTGGGCCTGATTCTGCAAGGCGCTGAGGCTCAGTTCCTGAAAGGCATTTAGGTGCCTAACTCCCATAGGTGCCAGAATACGTTTGGAGTATCTGGGCCTGAGGGCCCTCAACTTCCATCAGCCAACAGGAGTTCAATGCAACAAGACTGGAACTGTCAGCTTTCTTCAATAAAGAAAAAACCACCTCCCCACTCCACCCGCCAAACCTACAGGGAATAGGCATAACCAAAGGCAAGTGATGAACTCTGGTGAAAGTTCCATTTGCAAACAGCAGTGAGTCAGTGAGAGAGACATCGCTCCTTAAGAGCCTCAGCCAAATCTGATTGAAATCAATGGGCAAAGTCCCCTTGATTTCTAAAGGCTTGGGATCAGATCCTTATTTATGTTTGATACTCAACCCTCTGTGGGCAACACTTCGTAGCATGTTAAAATGTATCTGAAATGCAACCTTATGTTGCTACAGTAAGAGGGGAGTGATAGCTCAGTGGTTTGAGCATTGGCCTGCTAAACCTAGGGTTGTGAGTTCAATCCTTGAGAGGGCCACTTAGGGATCTAGAGCAAAAAAAAATCAGTACTTGGTCCTGCTAGTGAAGGAAGGGGGCTGGACTCGATGACCTTTCAGGGTCCCTTCCAGTTCTATGGGATAGGTATAACTCCATATATTTGGGGGAGGGATAGCTCAGTGGTTTGAGCATTGGCCTGCTAAACCCAGGGTTGTGAGTTCAATCCTTGAGGGGGCCATTTAGGGATCTGGGGCAAAAATCTGTCTGGGGATTGGTCCTGCTTTGAGCAGGGGGTTGGACTAGATGACCTTCCTGAGGTCCCTTCCAACCCTGGTATTCTATGATTCTATGTGAGAATCGCTTAAGATACTGTGGAGCGCTTTTTGCTGCTCCTTTCTGCGGTTCGTGCCATCGTGCGCATGCTGCAGATTGCAGCGTGCTATTTGAATCCAGCTCAGCCTCCTTTCCCTTCATCTATGCCCCCCTTAATGGGCCTGGTGTGGTGTGGTTTGGTTGATCAGGCATATCTGCTAGTTTGGTGCACCACCACTCGGTTTTCTCTGGCTGCCCACATTATGTGCACTACTGTTGGGTAGTACTTTTTGGGTTGTTTTCTGGTTTTATGCAGTTTTAGAGGCTGTCTTTGAATCAATTGGCTACTAAAGAGATATAAACATCATGGGAGGAAAGAGTCGGCTGGCTCAGTGGCAGAGCTACACATGCGCCAGCACATAAGATTGTAGTTCAAATGCACCATTTTGTTGATCTCTCCCCCACTCCCTGGACCAATTGTCTTGGAAGCCTAGCTGAGGATGTATAGAATAGAAGGTGTGTGTCATTGAAACAGTGACCTCTGATGGTTTACATTGGGGAAATGTTGCTATAGGTAGGGCTGGGATTTTGAAAGGCCCCTGAATTAGGTGTCCAATTTCCATTAAAACTCAGTAGGATTTGTGTGCCTAATTCCCTTAGTCCTTTGAAAGTCCTACCCCTAGAATATAGCATCTCTGATCATCTAGTTCAAGAGCACTTCACTTCTTCATAGCTAGGAGTCTTCCAGATCTCTCTTTGGTCTTTCTTGAGTAGAACGGTACCAGACCCTTTTATGAGGTGAATCACCCCCTTTCCCTCCCCTCCCACCACCACACACACATACAATGTTCTAACCAACAACTGCCCTAACACAACTGCCCTAAACTAATTATACTTAAACCTACAGTAGACATTCTTATTTCAGATAACATCTTTACCATAATTCAATAATGTCCAGTTGCATAGGTTTTATAATGATTTCTTTCTCCGCTCCTTTCATCATTCAGGATGATGACCTCAGGAACACCAGTGTGCTCCACATAAAAGATTACTAGGGTAAAATTAAAACGTGTAGGAAACTTGTTAAATGTTGTCAGGGTTTATAATTTAAAACTCCTCTGTTATTAGATATCGGAACAGTACAAAAGGTAACTCGTGCAGAGGTGTTAACCTCTGGCCCCGTCTATGCCAATTAAACTATAATATGTAATGAAATTTTAATCTCATGTAATTAAACATGGTATTAATTTTGTAAAACGAGAAAAGCTTTTTAACCTGTATTAATCATCCTTTTTGAAGAAAATAAGTGTGTTTCTTTAAAGTTGTGTTTTTCCTTTTTAATTAAAGGAATGAACTGAATGTCTATGTTTATGCAAGTTCATATGAACTTAAAAAATATTTTTCCTCTACCTTTTTACATTAGTTTAAATATCCAAAGTATGTTTTTTTAAAAAATGCATTGTAAAATACCATGGCTTTCTAAGGATAGGCTGATATACTTTGTAGATTTAATTAACCAAGACCAGGAGCGGCGCCAGGGTTTTTGGCGCCCTAGAAAGGGGTCCTTCCGCACTCCTGGTCTTCAGGGCACTTCGGCGGCGGGTCCCAGAGCGAGTGAAGGACCCGCCGCAGAATTGCCGCCGAAGACCCGGAACGCGGAAGGACCCCCCGCCACCGAATTGCCGCCAAGGGCGGCAAAATGCTGCCCCCCCAAATCCTGGTGCCCTAGGCAACCGCCTAGGTCGCCTACATGGAAGCACCGGCCCTGACCAAGACCAGATTTATATTGTAAAATGGTCAACTATTATCCCTTCAAATCCTTTCTCCATTCCCTACTATGGGATATCTCAAAAATTAAGATCTTTTCATCTTCATCTTGACTTCTGTCATGCATTAATCTTTTTGTAACAAAACTATTGTAGTAAATATACACGAGGACTAGTTTCTGGTCAATTTTCTAATTTCACAGGATTTTACATAGGCCTTGCATTTCACAGGGGCTATGTTTTTAGTAGGGTCTATTTCTTCTTATGTCATCATTGGAAGTTTTGCCTTCAAGGGGAGCAAAATGGACCCTTACAGGACCAATGCAGCTGTTGCCACTTCAGACATGCTAAAATAGTTCAGATGGCCCTAAGAAAATTGCCTTGGTCTAATAACTCCCTACTTTGAAAACTTAAGCAGAAAGAACATGGAGCTGGAAATATGTGTCTATCATAAATGCTGGAAAAGATTCCAGAGAAGAACAAAGATGCCTGTGACATACAATATCAAAAAGCCTAAAATGGATGAAATTCTCTAATAAGCAGCTAGAGCAGAGAGAATAGTTTGGACTCTTTATTTGTGACCTTTGAATCTACCATGTATGTGAAGCTGCAGATAGCACAAGTCTTGTACAAATCAAACCATGCTTAGGTTTGCATGGGTAAGTATCCTGCTCTAAATGGTGACAATACAATGAGATGATATAGTACTAGTATGGAATGACTGTGTTAATGCCTGCATAGAGAACTCTCTGAGCATGTCAGTTGGGAATGAGAAACCTAATTCTCCTTTGTTCTGGACCTTGCGTAGTCATTTGCACCAGGACAAAGTGGGTTGTAAGGTGCTGCCATTCCGAACTGATGGCATTTTGTATCCACTTTTCACGCACTTTTCCCTGGCATTAATGACTACACATGGTGCGGTACAATGTAGAATCAGGCCCTCGATGTTTTGTAAAGCCTGAGCAATCTGATACTGAGCCCAGTAATTAATAAATGTGTTATGCCTTCTCTCTGACAAACTTGCCTCTGGGGGCTAACTGAGCATTAATGAGTTGTTACATACTTTCCTGGAGTAAATCAGGAGAGAACATGAAAAGAGAGTCTATAATACAGTTATTACAATGGCAGCGGATATGTTCGTAGAGGTTTCAGTTTCAGAAGGCTTGAGAATTGGAACTAAGTATTGGCAATATTTCTAGCTTTCTATTTAAAACTGGGGACAAGACAGAGCACCGGAAGAACGTTATGTTACAAGAGAGAAAAAACAGACAAGTTTCCCTAAAGCAGATGATGGCAGCAGACACAAAAGTCTTCTTTGGAAGAGGAGCCCGTAGAGTATGTTTTAAGTGCAGACATCACTTATTAAACTTTGTCTCAAGATTCTCCCTCAGCATCAGCTGCTAATGACTGGGCATATCTGTGGGCTTAAACTTGTCTTGTCTGAAACAATGAATATGGCACGTTTTCTGCAGCAACCTGCATGGAACTTGGAGAGGAGCACAGGTTGCAAGTGGGAAGAATTTGGAAGAGGCACCACAAAGCCAGTCTGTGTGCACATGGTTTGAATGGTAGATGCAATTGCAGCATCTCTGTAAATTATTCTCTTGAGCAGCACTCAGCCCATTGAGCCCTTCCCATTCTGCTACACCATCCTGCCATCATGGTGAACTGCGCTGTCTGCCAGGACGTTCACTGGCAGAAGCTGGCATAGAAGTTGTGGTGAATTTGGCCCACTGGCAAGAAGCAAGGGCTAGAAGGAAGGGGGATAAAATCAACTGTGTGTTTGAGTTGGGGAGGGGAACCAAAAAAGCAGGTCAGGAGATGTATCACCGTACACTGCACAGGGGCATGGAAGCCACTGAGTTAGCCATTGTTTCAGTTTTCTGATGAAAAACATCTTACATTTCTCAAGGAAAGCACATACTTTCTGCAAAATCTTTCATTGTGCGGCAAACCCAGTTTGCCATTGAAGAAAGTTTCAATGGAACATTTTCAACGAGCTCAATCACTTGAGGCAGAGAGCCTCAAATGGACTCCTTCATTCTGCCCAATAGGCTGCTATAGAAGGACATCTGAATGCATCCATGGATAGAATTTGGCCTTATGAAGTGTGTGTGTGTGTGTGTGTGTAAAATGAACACCACTATTTTCCCTCCTTCCACAATCATGATACCTCTGGAGTCAGTGCAAGAAGGGATGGGCTCCAGCAAGCAGGTGAGCGCAAAGTTCAAACTACTGTAGCATGTCTGAGGCTGTGCACACTTATGGTGGAGTGTAGAGAATACAGGCACTATACGTGTAGCTACATGCTGCAGTGAAAGGCAGGCTGTATCTGCACTTGTCACCGCATCAGGTAGAATCATAGAATATCAGCGTTGGAAGGGACCTCAGGAGGTCATCTAGTCCAACCCCCTGCTCAAAGCAGGGCCAATCCCCAGACAGATTTTTGCCCCAGATCCCTAAATGGCCCCCAATGCTCAAACCACTGAGCTATCCCTCCCCCTGCCTCCCTGTTGCCAGAGCCTTTCACTTTGGCAGTGTAGATGTGGGAGGCACTGCTTGGGCATATAGAGAGCCCATGTAGGGTCCATAGCTGGCGGTTCAGGTGTATAGGGCACTCTACTCATCGAAACTGTGCCTCAGTGTCTACACTGCTGTTTATACCAATGCTTGCTGGGCATGTGGTGTCTGTATTCCACACACTGCCATAAGTACAGACATAAATTGTGATGTGATGTGCAAGGGCTCAACTCTGCGAGATACTCCGCATCCCCTGAAAGGTACAGAGCTCCCTCATCACCTGTCAGCACCTCATATAATACACCGACCCACTCAATCTACCTGCCAACGTATAGGCCAGGAGTCTGGGGGGACTGTCAGGGGGCCAGAAGCGGCGGGGTGGATGGGGGGAGGGGGCGGGCAACATCCCCCTCCAACTGGCCCTCCATACAATTTCCAAAACCCAATGTTCTTTGGGCTTGGTTAGACAGAAGAATGTCCACAGCATAATTAAAAAGCAAAATGTGGGTTTTAAAGAAACATCCAAGTTCCCTAGCATCACGAGTGTGAGCTTATTTAAAATAAACAGAGGAACTGAGGGGGGGAGGGGGAAATAATGGAAAACAAAGGAGGGCAATGGAGTGTGTGTGGGGGGGGAACAAATAATATTAAAATAAAAAGCTCCTGCACTAGGCAAGTTTTCCCCAGCTTGCCTGGCTTTAATATTAAATTACTGTTTTCTGGCAGGATCATCTGCAAAACTCTGATTTTGTTTCTTCTTCTGTTCATAGCCTGATAATTGAGGCTGAATTCCCTTGTCTTTAATATGCCATATATTTTCCACCTGGCAAAGGACTCAGACAGATACAGATAAATACCCTGTAGACATACAGACAGAGAAACTGCTGTAATTGCTTTCATAATGACTCTCAGACATCAAAGGAAGGCAAATAATGGTATTTAACACTGTTTCCATTCTTTAGCTGAAATGTAATTTTATAGAGTTATTGTCAGGCAGTACAGTGAATGTACAAGTGCAACTGTCATATTCTACTCATATTAATTAGCTGCCCACAAGAGGTCCAGGACAGTAATGGCAAAGTTCTCCTCATTTCAGATGGTCTGATATTCAGACAGAACCGTAAGTACAATAGCTTGATTAACATAGTTGCTTAGATCAGGTTTTCCCTGGGAGTATGTCAATTGGCATTTTGAAGAATCAATTAATTAGCACTCCAAATAATCCATTCTTGGGTTAATGAAAGTATTTTGTACAGCTGCAAAAACTTACACGAAATAACACCCAAGCCTTTCCAAAGTGCCAAGGTGAAAGATTTATAATTTGGGGAGTGTTGTACACTCTATGGTCAATTTCACCATAAGAAGTTATTGCAAAGAGATTCAGTTGACCAGGGCTTATCAAAATATTTAGAAGGTTATTGGGGGCAGGGGAGGAGTAATGGATCTGGGGAATTTCATGGTGACATAAAAATTAGAACTTTACTATGCAATCATGTGATAAAATAGCAGATTAATTAGGGTACCCAGACATCCACATTTTGCATAATGTTGTCTTTCATTTTCAGAAATGAGCTCTTGAAGGCAATTTAGAGTATTTCGATCCAGCAAAGCTTTACTCACGTGAGTAATCCATACCCACTTGCATGGTCCCATTGAGGTCAATGAATAATGGTTGCTCATAAATAAGGCTTTGAAATTAATGAGACTACTTACCTGAGTAAGGATTACTCATGAGAAGAAAGCTCTGCAGGCCTCTAGTTTCCTCACCTGGTGCTGAAAAGCTCAGTAGCTGCATCTTGTATAAGTGAGAATTATAAATTGGAGATGCGATTTGTTGTAAAATAAACTCCACCTATGAAAGCACAGCACTTCTTGAAAGAAACTTGACCTTCGCTTCAAGACACCAGGTCATATTTTAAAGTTTGTTGTGTTACAGATGATTCAGTGTTTTCTATTCTATTTCTTCTTTTTTAGTTGATTTGTTCCTTCCTCATCTTGATCTTCATGATCATATCAGTGATGGCCCAATGCCAGAATTTTATATAAAATTGTGATTCTGTTTTTTGGTAGTGGGAATATAATGAAGCCTGAATATGAACCATCCCGGATTCCAGGCTTGGTTTTGAAAAACAAGGTGCATTGTCACGAGAAAGACAATTAAGAAAGTAATTGCAGCAGCAGTTAGATATGGTTCCATGATGGTTCCGGGTAAGCATGATGATGGACTCATTTAACTTTGTGTTTATCTCATTACTAGGAATGGGTCACGTTTCTTCATGCAAAGTAGCGACCAACCCCAAATCCAACATTTTTTTTTCTGTGGTGTGCACAGAGTCTGTCTGTGTGAATGCTCTGCAGTTGTCCAGGCCCAGAAAATGTTGGGTACTGCTGCATTGCAGGTCTTCTAATGGCCATTATTATCACTGGTGAATTTCACCCAACATGAATGATTAATACAGAACCAAGATCAAGGTCAACCAGCCCCAGCCCTCTTCCTTCCCAGCCCTGCAATTGGAGGAGACTGTGTGATATCCCCACATGATCCTAACAGATTCCCAATCAGTACTCTCAAGTAGCTCCCAAGAAATTAAAATCCACTTTGAACTTTGTCTTTATAAGGCATTTTATGGTATAATAAACAGCTTTGTTAATCTAGCCCATTTAACAAGCGCAATCTGTCCTAACATTGTTACAATCACCTCATCAAAAATCGTATCATTGAAATAAAGGCAAAACAAAGCACTAGTTTCACCAAAATCAATCCTGTAATTGCTAAGTCCAGATGACTAGACACTGAAAAATGGAAGAAGACGGCAACAGATTGGAACTCAGGATGTCTGGCTTTACTTCCTGGTTCTGCCATAGACTTCCTGCGTGACCTTGGGCAAGTCATTGTGCCTCAGTTCCCAATCTGTAAAAGGAAGCTAATATTTCCTTCTGTCTGCATTGTCTATTTACATTCTAAGTTCTTTAATGCAGGGATTGATGTTTAGTATGTACTACACCTAGCATAGTAGCATCCCAGTCTTGGGGTCTATAGGTATTACTGTAATATAAATAAACAATAAAGCCCAAAGCTTTGCAAGCGTTGAGGCAATTTTTCTGAGAGAAAAAGTCTTTACTATGCAGAATCTTTCCTAAGTAATATTAACTATAATTTTATCTCTAAATCCCCCTCTTCTCCTGTGTATGCATTTTTGGGTGCTTTACCACATTATACAAACAATTTAAAATGCAATTAGAAACAGTAAAATAAAAGACTACCTTCTAAAATTCAAACAAACAGCACCACATTGAGTAATGTTGGCTCTTTTCCAGCTTTTTTCTAGAAAACCCATCGTGTTATGAGAGCTCTGTATTATGCTTTCACTAGAGACAATGCTCATGGAACTGGTTAAGGTCTGTTTATTCCTCATTTGTAGGTCTCTTTTGTTTAAAATGCATAATTGTAAACTTAGTTGTTAGTGCTTGTTATGGACTTATGCCAGAAGTGAGATCTTCCTTATTTTGCTAATCAGGTTCCTCCATATCTGCATGCTCATTTTCTGATATCTGATGAGGCGACAAGGTCATTGGACGTACAAGTACTTATTTAAAAACCGACATGAGAGTGAGATAGAGGTTAGTTGGGTCTATCAGAGCTGTCAATCAATTAATGAATATTATTGAGCAAGGACACTGTGAGGGAAACGAACAGAAGGAATGAAAATGACCATGGAGATACAACATAGGGAAAACGACAGGACTGACTAAATGAGCTCACGTGTGTGCTAAAATCAGACATGCTCACATCACAAATGAAAGAAAACACTGAGAGACAGTAGGGCCAGAATATATGCCATTCTATAGGCCAAAAGACTGACAGATTACTTCAGCCTTTTGTCCAAAAGCACAATATTGAATGCTGCATTTGAGAAGAATAAAGTTGTGAAATCCCCAATGCATTCTGAATGGCTTTCATTAAGTTTCTACAGACTACGGCAAATGTATAGGATGTTTTTTTCTCTTAAAAAAATGCACTGGTCTAGGCTACAGAAGCCATAGAGCCTGGAATTTGAAATTAGTCAAGGGGAAATAGACTAGATGCTTACCTGTAAATAAATGGCAGATATAAATAGCAAAATAGGGCAGTACTAACAGGGCCGCACAAAAGCTCACTTAAAAGCGGCACTATCACTACAGTACATGGTGTACTGGCACAAGACAAGAGTATACTGTTTATCAGTACAAAAAAGAAATAATTTATAATTTGATCCTGGGGGGAGGGGGGAAATGGAGAAATAAAAAAATAGACAAAAAAGAAACAAGAGAGGAGAAAAATTGCCAATATGTTTGTGTGAATGAAAGATAGTGAGGGAAAAAAATGAAAAGACAGCGAAGTCGGAGGCAGGGAGATACTGACACCAAATCTCTGCAAAGCGTTCAAAATTCTCCAGCTGCCACGCTTTTAATTTGCTACCGTTCTAATTAAAATGCAAATTAAATTTATAATTAGCATCAGCGTTTTCTAAAGAAACCTCCTTGCGTGCAGCACAAACATATGGGACGATGGTATAGTGTAAAGTTTAAAAACCGAAGGAGAGAGACAAATGGAAGGATAGAAATGTTTCTAGAAAATAAGTATGGGGAATGGGGGTATAATGGGAGTGAAGAGGAGACGAACAAAGTTGATTTTAAGGAATGACGTGGATAAGCATCCCAGTGTAACAAAGAGATTGCTGAATATGAAAGATCTGTCTGGGAGTTACTTTTAGTTGAATCAGGTGTCAGGGGTCACTGGTGTTGTATTGAGTATGCCAAAAAGGCAAAAAGGGTCACAGCTTCTAATCAAAAAGTCTATGGCCAAAAAGTAACTGCTGGTTGCTTCCAGATAATTAATTTAAAAATTGACAGGGAACAAAGTACTAACATCACGTCATGATTCAAGAGCATCTACCATTTTAAAGGTAAACTAGTTTCCCGAGTGAGAATCAAATCAAAGAGGTCAGTAGGATTCAAAGAAAGGAGGAATGCAGAATTTGTGCCCCTTAATTCATGTCTGTACATTTGCTAGATGCAGATTTCTTGTTACTAAAAGCTTTTATTTGAAAAATAGTTTTCTCTATGAACTACTTGTAGAATAAAATAGAAAATCAAAATAGAAAATTGTAGGATAAAACAGAATTATACCTGGATGAATACTGCCCACACAAAAAACCCCCAAATCAACCAACAAACAAACCAAAAACAATTTTACAAGTAGTTAGTCAGATGTTGAAATTAATTTGCTTTGGTTAAACACATGCCAGCATTGAATAATTAAGTTTTAGTGGCACAAATATTTGCTGAAATATGCCCAAATTACAGTTGCAGTTGTGCATATTCACAGACATGCCATTTAAGATTTGCATGTGGGAGTATTTGCACCAGAAGTACATGTGAATTATCCAATCAAGGAGCAAAAACAGCATCATGTGATTTACCTGATCGATCACCTCTAAGCAATCCAGTTTGAATTTCAAATGTTAATTACCATACGTGCTGCAAACTGTTTGTGATCAATCCAGGCACTATTTATATTATTTTATTTTATTTATTATTATCACGTTTGTGGAAATCCAGATCAGCTTTTGGCTATTTCATGAGCTGAAAGAGGCTACCTTAATCTGATAAATGAGTTGCTGCAAATTATTCCTTCGTCTTTATTGAACACAGAGTCTGGAGGAGAGTGGTTTTCCATCGCTACATCTACTGTATATTAAGCAGCTAATGTGGTATTAAAGGTTTGATAAAACTACTATAGGACAAAATTGGCTTTATTGTAATAGTGTTTTGTTGCAGGGGTGTCGTTATGAGTTCTAGAGGGAAAAAAAATAAAGTAACTCTGATCACAAGAGTAGTAATTTCTTCGCTTTCCACTGAGGAACCTTGCGGAAAGCCTGAGTGATTTTAATATTCTAGGGATTCTGCTTTATCTATTAACCAGACTCTTCATCAGATATTTTAAAATTTGAATGTAACAGGAATGAATATTTCATAGATGTGTGTTAAGCTGTTATTAAACTGCAATGTACAGCAGGATTGTAGGAATATTTTTATAAGTCAAGAAGTCAATTAAAAATGATAAGCCTGCAATATCGCTATTGTAGCGCTGTACAAAACTTCATTTCTCATGTGCTTGCTTGGGTGTGAAGAGGAATTGTGACACAGAGAGGGGAGTGTAGTTAAATGTCATTAATATTTAGCGAGAAAAGGTCTAATAAAAGATATTACCTCGCCCACCTTGTTTCTCTAATATTCTGGGACCCACCCAACTACAACAACCCTGCAAACAACTATTAATATTTATCTTTAGACTGAGATGAAAGGGAAGAGCTCTTGGGGGACAGATCCTTAGTTTGTGCAAGATGGCGTTGTTACACTAACTTCAGTGGAGCTACACTGATTTACTCCAGCTGAGCCCCTTTATCTTTCTGTAAACATTGAGAAATAGCACCATTAACCTACTTATTTCAATATTAATATATTTTTAAAGGCATGTCTAACAATGATTGACTGGATAGCGTGCATTAAAGTATGTATTTTATTTGGCAATCAGATGTTTATCCTTTAAACATACATCCAGAACCTCTGTTCTTGACAAATGGATGGCTTGATTTTCAGAAATGTTGAGCACTTGCAGTTGCTCTGAAAATCAGGCCTTGAAACCCAGCATCCATACAGAACACATCATCATCATCTCCATAGCAACACATGGTGTTATTGAAAATAACAATGGAAAACAATCAACTGAATTAAATGGGGGAAATGATGGGCCTTCTAAAAGAAGTATGTATAGAAGAGAATAAAATGTGTTGTCAGAACCTGGTTAGCAAATTTGCGCCTTTATTGGGATGTTGTGGAACTTAGTGATCAGAAAGAAAGGGACTGTTGAAATCAGTAGGATCTGGGTCCACCATCAGCTTGCAGGAAAGAAAGGTATTTTAATTGAAGAAAATATGCAAACAATATCCTTCCATTCTAGATCAATTTTATAAAGCGAATGAACAATAAGCAACCATAATTATATCCCACTAGTAATGGTTTGCATTTGGGTGTTGAATAAACTTGTTATTATGACTACAATCCCGAGTTCAAGTTCTTCAGCTTTTCCTCATCCTGAGTAGCACTCACAAAAGTAGTCCGGTTGACTTCAATACAGATATTCAGATGAGTGCTATTCATTTGTGAATAAAGGTTGCAGATTTGGGCCCTTGGAGAACATAATGTCATTGAATCACCTGAACTGAATGCTTCAATTGCGTAATTTAGGGCCCGATCCCACAAGTTGTTGAGCACTCTTACTTAAACAGCACCTTGTGGGATGGGGCTTTTAGTGATCAATAGTTGCCTGAGCAAAAAGATAAACTATCAAAAATTTGCATTTTGGAATAAATTCTGCCTCTGGTGGTAATAAGTTTCCAAAAGCTAGATTTTAAAAAAAGCTCCTCAGGTTTATGGAAACTGACAACGTGCAATTAATCAAGTCTCTTTTCAACAACAGAAAAATAGTTCTACCAAAACCAGGAGCTGGGAAGTGTTGTCTTCTGCACAGAATTGAAGTTCCTGGTGTTCAAGATGAGAGTCTAAATAAAGTCTTCTGTGTTGACAGACAAAGGGGTGAAAAACGAAAGCATAAAAGGATTGCTTTGTTTAATTTCTAATTGTTGTCCTTTTCCTATTCAGTAAATGAAGTCACCTTTGAAGTGGCTTCATGAACCACTGGGTAATCAAAATTATTATGCCGCCACCTGTTGTCCGTTAATTATTCTGAGAAGATACTCATAAATCATAACACTGGACAATAAATCAAACTGTCAGGACCCAGGTCAAAGGTTATGCATGAAAAGTTATAGGTCACCAACAGGGTGTGAAAGATCAGGGTTTTGGAGCATCACTCATTGTCAAGTAATGTTGGGAGAAGTGCCATCAGAACAAAAGAAAAACTAAAGTACAGAAGAATTTCGGCCCAAGGATAGCTCTGGGCTCATGCACAAAAGAAATCAAATTGACATGTCATTACACTGGAGATCTGACAACCAGCAAGATTGCTTAGCAATGCCCTGACTCAAATACTTTTGTCCAGTCTTATTCTTGTTTTAAGACAAGGTTCCTTTCGAAATATTTCATATATCTGGGCCAGATTCTGCTCCCATAGAAGTCAACAAGTGCTTTGTCCTCTGTGTAGGTGGAGTTTAAAGTAGCATTAACGTTTTCAGGTTTGCTATAGAAGCTCGAGGCACTCTACTTTAATCAAGGGTAAAATTCTTGAAACTTCTCTAAAGCCTGAGTAATCGGGCTTCGTGCATCTGTTCTGCAGTGTTGGCAGGATTAAATCACCCCCTCACTGAAGAGCAAGTGCAATGCTACAGCACAAGTCCTTATTCCAGCCTATAATCCCATGATCCCTCAATATGGGGCGGGGCGGGAGCAGATAAGCTGCATAGAGAGCCACTGCATTTCTTTATGCCAAGGAATTGGGCTCCAAACCCACTCTGAATATGCCAATGCAGAAAGGAGAATTACAGGATGGACTCTTGTCAGGGTCACTTCGCTCACTGGATCTGTGCTTATGTTGAGAGACCACAGCAACTTCTCAGGAGTTGATAACTGAGCACGTCTTACTGTTTTCCTCTATTGCTAGCCTTTTAATGGCTTTGTCAAGGCTGAACTACCATATTCTCACTTCTTCCCTCTTGATCTTTCCCCCCGTGTATCTTCAGTGGTTGTCCCATTACCCGTGCATAAGGAGCACAGATGTGTTTTTTAGAATGAAATGGCAGGGACTAGCCAGAGGATGTATTGAGTCTGCAGCCCCATCTGGTCTACCCCGATGGTTGCAGTAAACATTTCCAAAGTTCAGATCCAGCAGCCTATTCCCAAGCCCATCCACAATGTTATCTTCTGTAGGAAGAGCCCACTTTCTCAGTAGAAAGAAGATGCAGGGGCCTCCAGAAGAGCAGATCTATCCATGCCTCCATCCCTCTATACAAGAGGAAATCAAGACTTCTGCATCATGGAGGGCTTTGCCTTGGGCCCTGAGCCAATGGCTGTAAGCATATTTGATATGGGGGGAAAAGTTTCAGCCAGTCTACTTAGCACACTGACCTGCTCTGAAATTAACGTTGTTCTCATGGAGTGTGTTCACTCTCAAGTACTTGAGCTGCATTTAATATCTTTTAACTCATTTAGAGTGAATGGCCTATGTTTAAAATAAAATACTCATTTAGACGTGAATGAGCACTGATAGGAAGCCACTGATCTAAAGCCTGGCTGGGGTAAATTGTTTCCGATGTGAAGAAAGCAACTTTAGGATAAAAACCTAATAATGAGAAGGCTGCTGGAAACAGCTCTGATGTTCCAGAGATGTGATGTACTGTCTACTGTCTGCTGTTTGAGTTAACTTGCTGTTAGAATGAGCTGCTGTAGGATTGGCAGCTAATGGCCAAGCAACTTTAATTTAAAAAAGTGATTTATTCTCTGGGCGTATTATGGTTTTGGTTTATTTTAACTGAGTATTTTCTGATCCGATAACCAGGATTTTGCTTCTTTAAATAGGGTACCAAAACCACGATGAGTCTCAGCCAGGACTAGGCTCCTGACAGTCTACGAGCTCCACCGTGGCAGAACCCTGCACGGAGTTCCTCATGAGCTCAGGGAGGTCGGTGCACAACTGGGGCCTAGAGCTTGCTAAATATAGTGGAAAGCTGTTCTGAAAACAGCAGGGTTTTCATTAGGCCAGTCCATGCTTCGTTATTAGGCACTGCTCCTGAACATTCACACAAGCAAAGTTTTGTTCATACAAATGTCTGTGAGCGGTAATTTTGAAGCCTGTAGTGGAGATCCCTCTTGAAGGGAAGCAGAATTTGTCTGATGAATAAAAGCGTGAAGGTGAAATACTAGCTCTATTGAAATGAATGGGGCTTTGCCATTACTGACTTCAGTGGGGCCAGGATTTCATGCCAGGTGTATATTAGTAGATAAAAGAAAATGTATAAACACTTTAACAAAATCGCTACGCCAAGCAGAGCTTTTACCCTGAAAAGTAGAAGAGCTAGAGACTTCACATGTTCACTAGGAATTTCACTATTACTATTGACTTTATATGGAAGACGCTTAGATTCTCCAATGGGCAACAGCAAAACCACTAATATAGGGAAATGAAAAGAAATTTGGCTTGAGTGGAAAAGAAAGTAGTTTATGGAGGTTTGGTCATCTATTCCAGAAAAGAAACAGAAACGTATGACTTAATTACAAGTCATGCAGCTCAAATCCTGACACCTGAATATTGGGTGCCTGCCATGCAATGTTTGAAGAAAATGCAAGGCTAACATAGGATTGAAAAGCTACTTGAAGACTTACGATTAATGGATAAATAGATCAAAATTGTGATCTGTACACAAACAGGGAGAGAAAAAACAAAGAAAAACAAAACACCCCTCAATGTATTCAATACATGGTTTGCAACAAATACTTCTATCAGTATATGCAGTGACTTGAAGTATGAGGCCCACCGCCTGTGTATATAAGAACTACTTGTGCACATAAGAGGTTGAAAGATCAGCCTTTACGTTAGAAATGAAGCACCACTCTTACCAGGAACAGAAACTGAACGTAAGGAGGAACATAGGGTACTAATCATTGGAACTTTATAATTTATTCCTGCTTGTCTCATTGACTTCAAGCTCCCATTTGACTTCACTGGTACTTGTGCCTGAGCAAAGAAGACCTGGGTTATGGCAGTTTTCTTCTCTAATTACTCTAACTTCATATACAAAAAAGAATCCTTTTAACCAATTTGTGGAGAACTGAAATATAAGATATGTCTCCTTATGTTCTCAGTTAAGCAGGACATTGAATACTGTTACATGAAATTTCATATACATGTATCTAACTTGATAAGTCTTAGAACGGGCATTGAATGTAGCCTTTGGGTTGCATTAACCTTTGGCTGAAACCAAAAGAGAAAGGGTCTTCAGAGACTGCCCAGCTACAAGCAGAGAGAATGCCACCACAATCTCCCTTTCATTGAGGGGCCACAGGAAACCAGAAAAAAAAACCAAAATGTGTCACTAATTGGACACATGATTGAAAAACATACCGATTCGGCATATCACTGCCATAGCCTCAGGTCGACAGTATACTAGGGAGTTCCTGGTGGAACTTCAATCTTTCCTCCCTGGAGCACAGAGGACAGTAAAATATCTACAATTATTCTTCTGTACCTTTTGTTTTGTGTAAATATTATTTGATTGTTACGAACTATGCCTGTGAATTGAAAAATAATGGTGCAATTACATGAACACAAGAATAACCATGCACTTATTTGTTTCTAACCTTGCATTTATTTTCTTACAAGTTAGTAATAGATTTTTGTCTTTCATAGAATCATAGAATATCAGGGTTGGAAAGGACCTCAGGAGGTCATCTAGTCCAACCCATTCCAGTGCTTCACCACCCTCCTAGTGAAAAAGTTTTTCCTAATATCCAACCTAAACCTCCCCAACTGCAATTTGAGACCATTACTCCTTGTTCTGTCATCAGGTACCAGTGAGAATAGTCTAGATCCATCCTCTTTGGAACCCCCTTTCAGGTAGTTGAAAGCGGCTATCAAATCCCCCCCTCATTCTTCTCTTCTGCAGACGAAACAATCCCAGTTCCCTCAGCCTCTCCTCATAAGTCATGTGCTCCAGACCCCTAATCAGTTTTGTTGCCCTCCGCTGGACTCTTTCCAATTTTTCCACATCCTTCTTGTAGTGTGGGGCCCAAAACTGGACACAGTACTCCAGATGAGGCCTCACCAATGTCGAATAGAGTGGAATGATCACGTCCCTCAATCTGCTGGCAATGCCCCTACTTATACAGCCCAAAATGCCATTAGCCTTCTTGGCAACAAGAGCACACTGTTGACTCATATCCAGCTTCTTGTCCACTGTAACCCCTAGGTCCTTTTCTGCAGAACTGCTTCCTAGCCATTCAGTCCCTAGTCTGTAACAGTGCATGGGATTCTTCCGTCCTAAGTGCAGGACTCTGCACTTGTCCTTGTTGAACCTCATCAGGTTTCTTTTGGCCCAATCCTCTAATTTGTCTAGGTCCCTCTGTATCCTATCCCTACCCTCCAGCATATCTACCACTCCTCCCAGTTTAGTGTCATCTTTATGGGCATCTATTTTATTTTAAGCTCATGGTCATGGAAATATACTAACAAACTATTTAGAACCACCTATCTTGCTTTGATTTTACACAAAAGTAATTTGTGGCAAGGTAATGTAGGTCAATGTGTAATATTCAAGGCCCTGATCCTGATCCACTTATGGCCCTGAGTACCTTGACCTCATAGTTGTTGGCAAGATTGGACATCCGTATTTGCAGGATTGGGCCCTATGTGCCTAATTAGCGACCATGTGACTATTTTCACAACACAAGGATATCTTTGTTTAGAGGGGACCTTTTTTGTTTTTAAACAAATGTAGGATTTGTGATAAAAAAGGATTGAAATTAAAACTTGGAAAGGGTTGTTAGTAAAATGACATTTAATTTTAATAGAGAGGCAATGAGGCAGAACATTTTGCATGTTTGCAAAATAAGCTTCATTTTTGATGCATTTGGCTTTACTGATTATATTAATTAACTTAACAGCAAGTGTGAAGATTATTTATGATGCATTAAAAATGATTAGACCTTAATGGCTTCCCTGTATGAACAAGGAAGTTGAATTTTAGGGCCAGGTTGTGGAGAACTCCACTTGCTGTGATCCTCCTTCCCATGATTTTTACAAATGTCCTTTAAAAGCAAAGTAATTATAATCAAACTGAACTAACCATTGTGCAGAAATCAGTGAGCAACATAAACCTGAGACTCATCTGGCCAAGCACAGTGAGTTTGCTCTGCGAATTCATTACTGTACTGAATTCATTACTGTACCAAGATTCCACTTTTTAATTCAACCACATAATCTAATTCTCCAGAATCCTCTTTACAGAGGCATATCTTGCCAAAGTGAGAAATCTTGATGCTCAGTGCTGTTTTGGATACCCTAGCAGTGTCCCTGGGGCCTGGCACAGTGTATTCCTAAATGGTGTGTATTATATAAATTCTGGTCTTCACAGTTACCTCTGGCAATTTCTGCTGAGAGACACCAGTAATGGAGCCTCTTCGAGATCATTATTACTTACTGTACATCTGTTTTTTTCCCTGCATCTAGTTCAGCTCTGAATTGACAGGTACAACTGTGCAAAATTATTTGGCTCTGAATTACTGAGTTCCTTTCATTCAAATCAGTTAGCTCCATGGGACTGCACCTGTCAGTTACCAACAGTGAATTTAATTTGGGGGAATCAGGACATCTTGCATCAAGGGGTTAATGAGCAAAGTTTCTATAATATTGTATCATATTTACAATAAGTGGCTATAAGACACAGCTGTTCAAAACACTATGGTTCTATCTGAATAATTTAGTGGTGCTGGTTTTACTGCATATAAATAAAGGAAGGAGCGAAATTAGTTTATTTTGCTCTCAGATCTTTTATTCAAGACTCACTACTTTGCTTACTATGAAGTAGGTGCAGTATTGGCCCTGAAGTAAGGAAGATCAGCTTCCTAAGCAACGTCTTAACAAACAGAAATACCTCAGATTATAATTACTATAGCCACACAAAAGCAGGTTTGCTGATACCTTTTTGTTCTTAATGCATTTAAAAGTGTATAGTAGATAGTGTAGTTAGTATGAGTCCCTGTGTAATATCTGTCTGATAAGTGTCTTCTCACACCCTGAGGTCTTTTATAGGCAATTTGCATTCTACAATGAGAGAAATCAGCTGGAGAGGGTTTGTTTGGCATAACAGAAAAGGAGTGTGAAAATATTCCAGCCGTACAGATGGCATTGCTCGTTAGCCCTGAACATATACATGTGCAAGTATTGTTTTTCCTCTTAACAAATAAAGTCATGCACAGAAAAAATCTATTTCTAGAGGTGAAGTCACAGTTTGGTTGGATTGTAATAATTAGTAGTTCTCTAAAGAGAAAGAAATAGGATAAAGTCCTTCTTTGAACTAAGGTGCGCGGAATGGCTTAGAGAAGTTAGAAAGGAAATGTTCCCTTTTCATTGGTCTCTTAAGACAGTCGCCTGTAATAGGGTTATAATAAGATCTGTTCTTTTTCATAGACAAAAAAGTAAAGCAGCTAGACTTTCATCAAATGAGATTATTTTACTGCTGGTGAGAAACTTTCCTTTGCTGAACAGAGAGAGGCAGCTGTGGTGGCTGTAAAGTGTTCATCCAGCATTTGGCATACACGGACGTTTCAGTAGATTGTGCATACAAAAAACTGAAGATCTTGAACTGCAAGTTCACTATGAGCACGATCCAAAGATCATTAAAGTCAATGAGATGTCTTCCAGTGTCTTCAAATATTTTGTTTTTTGGTTTGGTTTGGTTTGGATTTTTTAGTCAGTGGAAAGATTTCTATTGGCTTTAATGGTCTTTGGATCAGGACCTAAAAGTGCTGAATTTGGCTTAAAATACATTGTTCATTCATCAGCAGCAGGCAGTGGGGATGCAGAAGACTCTGACCTTAATTAATAAGACCACCACACACAGTAACTCTTATGGTGTGTCCAAATTAAATCAGAACTTTTTAGAAAACTGCCAAGGTCATGTCTCAGTTGTAAGGAACAAAATCAAGAACCCATACTCAGCACGCCCTGTTGCCATTCCCCTCCAGTTTAAACCAGGATGTTTGAAAGCCTCAGCTGAAGGCAAACACCATGGTATTGCCTGAGGGTGGAGGGAAAGATGATTCCAACTTTCCTGTGTTTTCTGGTTTCAGCCATGTTGTAAATATTGTGAAACCCCCCTGCTTGTGCGGCTTCAGTTTCTGCTTCTGATTTTAGTCCAAACCAGTTACAGTTCTGAGTAGAAAAATATCAGTAGTACAAAGTGACAGAGATCTGGGATATTTTATTAAAACTTCTTCCATTTAAACTTAAATATGCAATTTTCAGAAAATGTAACCTGTCATGATTTTTATAACAATTGATATTGAGCTGAACTCACCCTGGCTTTATAATGCTCTCTGCCGTGAACATAAGCCTAGGTCCCGAGTCATGGGCAGGCTTCTGGGGAATGTTACTGTGATGCAAAGTGGCCACAATGTCTCCTCCTGAGGGAAAACCCCTCTGAATTATGGTGCCCTTAAGTTAGTCGTTGGAGAGATATTACTGAATCACAGATATGTGATAATATTAATATAATAGCATTGACTCACTAGATATGTATTGTTGAAAATAATGCCAACAGCTACCATATGTGACTCCCAGATACATCAAAGAATTGTGCATATATTTATCCAATTTGCTTCTTTGATAAAACTCCACATTTAATGGGGGACTGCATGAATTTTTGATGTCCATTAAGTATAGCTCATCAAGAGGTGTGAGTGCGGGCGTTCACCAAGCACTTGCTCTATAAAACTAGAAAAAGCTGTTCATGGGAAAGGCACTTGGCCTTCGATTATAAATATCAAACCATCTTCTTTCTCCCTTTTTCGTATGCTTTGTGTGGTACAGATAAGTTTTATATGAGACAGGTTCATGTCCCTTCCGACAGTCCAACTTTTTACATTCTTCGGTAGGCCCCCTATATTCTCAGTCTTTGTTCCTTCCCCTGCCCACCCAATTGTTGTTCAGTCGTCAATGGGCCAGTCTTTTCTCTTGATTGGCATCACTCAACAATGGACTCCTCCATTTTATTCACCGATAGAGCTCAATAACATGTTAGTGTAATTCCTGGCCTGTCCACTGAGATTGTCACTGAAGGTAGCAAGAATGATGGGTTTTCTGATGTTGATTACTGTCTAATAGGAGCTAATAAAGAGTCCTAATAAACACACTGTATTTATGGTTTATTACGACAATGTGTAACCTATCAGCTCCTCCCTCCCCTGTTTGTCCTATAACCGCAGGGGTGCTAATGGACCACTTCCCCTTGAATCATTCCTTAGAATACATGTTAACTGCTTATGCTAAACAATCTGGTCCGCCTTGTATTTAGCTGTGACACTTAGGGCTTGTCTACACTGCCAAGTTGTCAACAAAACTTTTGTCTTTCACGGGTACTTAAAAAAGCTCCCCCACCCCCAAAAGACAAAAGTTTTGCCGCGGCAAGTGGCAGTGTGAACGTGGCTCCTGCCGATAGTATATTGTCGGCAAACATGACGACAAAGAGCATTTACACACGCCAACATTTAGCGACAAGCCTTGTTGCTAAAAGCTGCGTGGTGTAGACAAGTCCTGAGTACCTTTCCCAGACCTGAAGAGCTCCATGTAGCTTGAAAGCTTGTTTCTTTCACCAACAAAAGTTGGTTCAATAAAAGATATTACCTCACCCACCTTGTCTTTCTAGCAGTAGCTAGACCAGGGGTCGGCAACCTTTGGCACGCGGCTTGCCAGGGTAAGCACCCTGGCGAGTCGCATGCCAAAGGTTGCCGACCCCTGAGTTAGATGGACTAACAACTCATCTGACGTAGGCTAATCTCAGTTGATACTCTCTATCGCAAGTTCAGATCATTCCCATTTGGTCCTAGCACTTTGTAAATTTCTGTCTGATTTTTTTATGAAATTATGTCCAATTTGGTTGTGGTTGCTATCCTTATCTAGGATTTGTGTTCTCATAGATAGGGATAGCCCTTTAAGGAAGATGAGTGTTAATACACACACAGAGAAACACAAATACTCTTGCTTGAAGGCTGCAGTGTATCACTACTTTATTCCTTAGAATTTAGAATGATTACACACAAGCACGTCAAAACAGAGAAAACAGGCTCCGAGAAGCACAGCTCATCCCACCTTGCTTTAAGCTGGCCCTTTCCATCCTGATTCTGATCCCATGATGCTTTCGTATAGTGCACCCTAGCCACAAACATGACCAGGAAACCCCTCACTCTTAAAGTGATAGCTTGCAATTTCAACACAGTCCTCAACACACCTCAGTGGACTTAGCCACACCTGAAACTAATTAGCTGCCTCCCAGGTGATGGGTCTTAGACAGAAGGCTAACAAACCGCTCAGTTGGGAGAGAAGACTGAAGAGAACACATAGGGTCCATCAGGAGACTCTGGGTCTGGGGGAAAAGACATGGTAAGGTCTAGGCAGCAGCAGAAGGATCCGGGATATCTGTTTAATTGATGTTGGGCTGTTTTAGTATTTGAGAAATAAACCCATCTGTGAAGAAAGGGACCAAAATTCTGCTTTTGGGAGCTTTGTATACTGCCCTGGTCGATAAGTTGGACCCACTAGCTTACACAGCTTACCAGGTGCTCAATAGGACAAGTAAAGCTGATTTGAAATATGTGTTCCCGAAACAGTTTAGCATTTGTTTGTCATTTCAATTTACTGCCGCACAGTTCAAATGTAAACTTCAGTTGTTTTTTTACCCACTTCCTTTTAAACAAATAGTGCAAGGAATCACCA